>NW_027363383.1:600000-954918 GCF_046119375.1 Phyllobates terribilis | reverse complement strand
ACTGTATATGTGTGTGTATATATGTATACTGTATGTGTGTGTATATATGTATACTGTATATGTGTATATATGTATACTGTATATGTGTGTATATGTATACTGTATATGTATGTATATATGTATACTGTATGTGTGTATTTATATGTATACTGTATATGTGTGTGTATATATGTATACTGTATGTGTGTGTATATATGTATACTGTATATGTATGTATATATGTATACTGTATGTGTGTATATATATGTATACTGTATATGTGTGTGTATATATGTATACTGTATGTGTGTGTATATATGTATACTGTATATGTGTATATATGTATACTGTATATGGGTGTATATATGTATACTGTATATGCGTGTATATATATGTATACTGTATGTGTATATATGTATACTGTATATGTGTGTATATATGTGTGTGTATATATATATATGTATACTGTATATATATGTATACTGTATATGTGTGTGTATATGTATACTGTATATGTGTGTATATATATGTATACTGTATATGTGTGTGTATATGTATACTGTATATGGGTGTATATATGTATACTGTATATGTGTGTGTATGTGTATACTGTATATGTGTGTATATGTATACTGTATATGTGTATATATGTATACTGTATATGTGTATATATATGTATACTGTATATGTGTGTATATATGTATGTATATATATATGTATATGTGTGTATATGTATGTACAGTACAGACCAAAAGTTTGGACACACCTTCTCATTTAAAGATTTTTCTGTATTTTCATAACTATGAAAACTGTACATTCACACTGAAGGCATCAAAACTATGAATTAACACATGTGGAATTATATACTTAACAAAAAAGTGTGAAACAACTGAAAATATGTCTTATATTCTAGGTTCTTCAAAGTAGCCACCTTTTGCTTTGATGACTGCTTTGCACACTCTTGGCAATCTCTTGATGAGCTTCAAGAGGTAGTCACCGGAAATGGTCTTCCAACAATCTTGAAGGAGTTCCCAGAGATGCTTAGCACTTGTTGGCCCTTTTGCCTTCACTCTGCGGTCCAGCTCACCCCAAACCATCTCGATTGGGTTCAGGTCTGGTGACTGTGGAGGCCAGGTCATTTGGCGTAGCACCCTATCACTCTATTTCTTGGTCAAATAGCCCTTACACAGCCTGGAGGTGTGTTTGGGGTCATTGTCCTGTTGAAAAATAAATGATGGTCCAACTAAACGCAAACCGGATGGAATAGCATGCCGCTGCAAGATGCTGTGGTAGTCATGCTGGTTCAGTATACCTTCAATTTTTAATAAATCCCCAACAGTGTCACCAGCAAAGCACCCCCACACCATCACACCTCCTCCTCCATGCTTCACGGTGGGAACCAGGCATGTAGAGTCCATCCGTTCACCTTTTCTGCGTCGCACAAAGACACGGTGGTTGGAACCAAAGATCTCAAATTTGGACTCATCAGACCAAAGCACAGATTTCCACTGGTCTAATGTCCATTCCTTGTGTTCTTTAGCCCAAACAAGTCTCTTCTGCTTGTTGCCTGTCCTTAGCAGTGGTTTCCTAGCAGCTATTTTACCATGAAGGCCTGCTGCACAAAGTCTCCTCTTAACAGTTGTTGTAGAGATGTGTCTGCTGCTAGAACTCTGTGTGCCATTGACCTAGTCTCTAATCTGAGCTGCTGTTAACCTGCGATTTCTGAGGCTGGTGACTCAGATAAACTTATCCTCAGAAGCAGAGGTGACTCTTGGTCTTCCTTTCCTGGAGCGGTCCTCATGTGAGCCAGTTTCTTTGCAGCACTTGATGGTTTTTGCAACTGCACTTGGGGACACTTTCAAAGTTTTCCCAATTTTTCGGACTGACTGACCTTCATTTCTTAAAGTAATGATGGCCACTCGTTTTTCTTTACTTAGCTGCTTTTTTCTTGCCATAATACAAATTCTAACAGTCTATTCAGTAGGACTATCAGCTGTGTATCCACCTGACTTCTGCACAACACAACTGATGGTCCCAACGCCATTTATAAGGCAAGAAATCCAACTTATTAAACCTGACAGGACACACCTGTGAAGTGAAAACCATTTCCGGTGACTACCTCTTGAAGCTCATCAAGAGAATGCCAAGAGTGTGCAAAGCAGTCATCAAAGCAAAAGGTGGCTACTTTGAACAACCTAGAATATAAGACATATTTTCAGTTGTTTCACACTTTTTTGTTAAGTATATAATTCCACATGTGGTAATTCATAGTTTTGATGCCTTCAGTGTGAATGTACAATTTTCAAAGTCATGAAGATACAGAAAAATCTTTAAATGAGAAGGTGTGTCCAAACTTTTGGTCTGTACTGTATATATATATGTATACTGTATATGTGTGTGTATATATATATATGTATATGTGTGTATATGTGTATACTGTATATGTGTGTGTATATATGTATACTGTATATGTGTGTGTATATGTATACTGTATATGTGTGTATATGTGTATACTGTATATGTGTGTATATATATGTATACTGTATATGGGTGTGTGTATATATATGTATACTGTATATGTGCGTATATATGTATACTGTATATGTGTGTATATATGTATACCGTATATGTGTATATATATATATGTATACTGTATATGTGTATATATATATATGTATACTGTATATGTGTGTATGTATGTATATATATATATGTATACTGTGTGTATATGTATGTATATATATATATGTATACTGTATATGTGTGTGTATATGTATGTATATATGTGTATATGTGTATACTGTATATGTGTGTGTATATGTATACTGTATATGGGTGTATATATATATGTATACTGTATGTGTGTATATATATGTATACTGTATATGTGTGTGTATATGTATACTTTATATGGGTGTATATATGTATACTGTATATGTGTGTGTATATATGTATACTGTATATGTGTGTGTATATGTATACTGTATATGTGTATATGTGTATACTGTATATGTGTGTGTGTATATGTATACTGTATATGTGTGTATATGTATACTGTATATGAGTATATGTGTATACTGTATATGTGTGTGTATATGTATACTGTATATGTCTGTATATGTGTATACTCTATATGTCTGTATATATGTATACTGTATATGTGTGTATATGTATACTGTATATGTGTGTATATATATGTATACTGTATATGTGTGTATATGTGTATACTGTATGTGTGTATATATGTATATGTGTGTATATGTATACTGTATATGTGTATATATATGTATACTGTATATGTGTGTATATATATGTATACTGTATATGTGTGTATATATATGTATACTGTGTATATGTGTATACTGTATGTGTGTGTATATATGTACACTGTATATGTGTGTGTATATATATGCATACTGTATATGTGTATATATATGTATACTGTATATGTGTGTGTATATGTATACTGTATATGTGGGTGTATATATGTATACTGTATGTGTGTATATATGTATACTGTATATGTGTGTGTATATATGTATACTGTATATGTGTGTATATGTATACTGTATATGTGTGTATATATATGTATACTGTATATGTGTGTATATATATGTATACTGTATATGTGTGTGTGTATATATACAGTATATGTGTGTGTATATGCTGTATTACTGTATATATGCGTGTATATATGTATACTGTATATGTGTATATATATGTATACTGTATATGTGTGTGTATATATGTATACTGTATATGTGTGTATATATATGTATACTGTATATGTGTGTATATATGTATACTGTATGTGTGTATATATATGTATACTGTATATGTGTATATATATGTATACTGTATATGTGTGTGTATATATGTATACTGTATATTTGTGTATATATGTGTGTATATATATGTATACTGTATATGTGTGTATATATGTATACTGTATGTGTGTATATATATGTATATATACAGTATATCTCTGTGTATATATGTATACTGTATATGGGTGTGTATATGTATACTGTATATGTGTGTGTATATATGTATACTGTATGTGTGTATATATGTATACTGTATATGGGTGTGTATATATGTATACTGTATATGGGTGTGTATATATATGTATACTGTATATGTGTATATATATATATGTATACTGTATATGTGTGTATATATATATGTATACTGTATGTGTATATATGTATACTGTATATGTGTGTATATATGTGTGTGTATATATATGTATACTGTATATGTGTATACTGTATATGTGTGTGTATATGTATACTGTATATGGGTGTATATATGTATACTGTATATGTGTGTGTATATATGTATACTGTATGTGTATATATATGTATACTGTATATGTGTGTGTATATGTATACTGTATATGTGTGTGTATATATGTATACTGTATGTGTGTATATATGTATACTGTATATGTGTGTGTGTGTATATACAGTGTATGTGTGTGTGTATATGCTGTATTACTGTATATGTGTGTGTATATGTATACTGTATATGTGTGTGTATATATGTATACTGTATATGGGTGGGTATATATGTATACTGTATATGGGTGTGTATATATATATGTATACTGTATATGGGTGTGTGTATATATATGTATACTGTATATGTGTGTATATATATATATATGTATACTGTATGTGTATATATGTATACTGTATATGTGTGTATATATGTGTATACTGTATATGTGTGTGTATATATATACTGTATATGTGTGTATATGTGTATACTGTATATGTGTGTGTATATGTATACTGTATATGTGTGTATATGTGTATACTGTATATGTGTGTATATATGTATACTGTATATGTGTGTATATATGTATACTGTATATGTGGGTGTGTATATGTATACTGTATGTGTGTATATATGTATACTGTATATGTGTGTATATATATGTATACTGTATATGGGTGTGTATATATATGTATACTGTATATGTGTGTGTATATGTATACTGTATATGTGTGTATATATGTATACTGTATATGTGGGTGTGTATATGTATACTGTTTATGGGTGTATATATGTATACTGTATGTGTGTATATATGTATACTGTATATGTGTGTATATATATGTATACTGTATGTGTATATATGTATACTGTATATGTGTGTATATATGTGTGTGTATATATATATGTATACTGTATATGTGTATATATATGTATACTGTATATGTGTGTGTATATGTATACTGTATATGTGTGTATATATATGTATACTGTATATGTGTGTGTATATATGTATACTGTATATGTGTGTATATGTATACTGTATATGTGTGTATATATGTGTGTGTGTATATATATATGTATACTGTATATGTGTATATATATGTATACTGTATATGTGTGTGTATATGTATACTGTATATGTGTGTATATATATGTATACTGTATATGTGTATATATATATGTATACTGTATATGTGTGTATATATGTATACTGTATATGTGTATATATATGTATACTGTATATGTGTGTATATATATGTATACTGTATATGTGTGTATATATGTGTGTGTATATATATATATGTATACTGTATATGGGTGTATATATGTATACTGTATATGGGTGTATATATGTATACTGTATATGTGTGTATATGTATACTGTATATGTGTGTGTATATATGTATACTGTATGTGTGTATATATGTATACTGTATATGTGTGTGTGTATATACAGTGTGTGTATATGCTGTATTACTGTATATGTGTATATATATATGTATACGGTATATGTGTGTATATATGTGTGTGTGTATATATATATGTATACTGTATATGTGTATATATATGTATACTGTATATGTGTGTGTATATGTATACTGTATATGTGTGTATATATATGTATACTGTATATGTGTATATATATATGTATACTGTATATGTGTGTATATATGTATACTGTATATGTGTATATATATGTATACTGTATATGTGTGTATGTATACTGTATATGTGTGTATATATGTGTGTGTATATATATATATGTATACTGTATATGGGTGTATATATGTATACTGTATATGGGTGTATATATGTATACTGTATATGTGTGTATATGTATACTGTATATGCGTGTATATATATGTATACTGTATGTGTGTATATATGTATACTGTATATGTGTGTATATGTATACTGTATATGTATGTATATATGTATACTGTATGTGTGTATTTATATGTATACTGTATATGTGTGTGTATATATGTATACTGTATGTGTGTGTATATATGTATACTGTATATGTATGTATATATGTATACTGTATGTGTGTATATATATGTATACTGTATATGTGTGTATATATGTATACTGTATGTGTGTGTATATATGTATACTGTATATGTGTATATATGTATACTGTATATGTGTGTATATGTATACTGTATATGTATGTATATATGTATACTGTATGTGTGTATTTATATGTATACTGTATATGTGTGTGTATATATGTATACTGTATATGTATGTATATATGTATACTGTATGTGTGTATATATATGTATACTGTATATGTGTGTGTATATATGTATACTGTATGTGTGTGTATATATGTATACTGTATATGTGTATATATGTATACTGTATATGGGTGTATATATGTATACTGTATATGCGTGTATATATATGTATACTGTATGTGTATATATGTATACTGTATATGTGTGTATATATGTGTGTGTATATATATATATGTATACTGTATATATATGTATACTGTATATGTGTGTGTATATGTATACTGTATATGTGTGTATATATATGTATACTGTATATGTGTGTGTATATGTATACTGTATATGGGTGTATATATGTATACTGTATATGTGTGTGTATGTGTATACTGTATATGTGTGTATATGTATACTGTATATGTGTATATATGTATACTGTATATGTGTATATATATGTATACTGTATATGTGTGTATATATGTATGTATATATATATGTATATGTGTGTATATGTATGTACAGTACAGACCAAAAGTTTGGACACACCTTCTCATTTAAAGATTTTTCTGTATTTTCATAACTATGAAAACTGTACATTCACACTGAAAGCATCAAAACTATGAATTAACACATGTGGAATTATATACTTAACAAAAAAGTGTGAAACAACTGAAAATATGTCTTATATTCTAGGTTCTTCAAAGTAGCCACCTTTTGCTTTGATGACTGCTTTGCACACTCTTGGCAATCTCTTGATGAGCTTCAAGAGGTAGTCACCGGAAATGGTCTTCCAACAATCTTGAAGGAGTTCCCAGAGATGCTTAGCACTTGTTGGCCCTTTTGCCTTCACTCTGCGGTCCAGCTCACCCCAAACCATCTCGATTGGGTTCAGGTCTGGTGACTGTGGAGGCCAGGTCATTTGGCGTAGCACCCTATCACTCTATTTCTTGGTCAAATAGCCCTTACACAGCCTGGAGGTGTGTTTGGGGTCATTGTCCTGTTGAAAAATAAATGATGGTCCAACTAAACGCAAACCGGATGGAATAGCATGCCGCTGCAAGATGCTGTGGTAGTCATGCTGGTTCAGTATACCTTCAATTTTTAATAAATCCCCAACAGTGTCACCAGCAAAGCACCCCCACACCATCACACCTCCTCCTCCATGCTTCACGGTGGGAACCAGGCATGTAGAGTCCATCCGTTCACCTTTTCTGCGTCGCACAAAGACACGGTGGTTGGAACCAAAGATCTCAAATTTGGACTCATCAAACCAAAGCACAGATTTCCACTGGTCTAATGTCCATTCCTTGTGTTCTTTAGCCCAAACAAGTCTCTTCTGCTTGTTGCCTGTCCTTAGCAGTGGTTTCCTAGCAGCTATTTTACCATGAAGGCCTGCTGCACAAAGTCTCCTCTTAACAGTTGTTGTAGAGATGTGTCTGCTGCTAGAACTCTGTGTGCCATTGACCTGGTCTCTAATCTGAGCTGCTGTTAACCTGCGATTTCTGAGGCTGGTGACTCAGATAAACTTATCCTCAGAAGCAGAGGTGACTCTTGGTCTTCCTTTCCTGGAGCGGTCCTCATGTGAGCCAGTTTCTTTGCAGCACTTGATGGTTTTTGCAACTGCACTTGGGGACACTTTCAAAGTTTTCCCAATTTTTCGGACTGACTGACCTTCATTTCTTAAAGTAATGATGGCCACTCGTTTTTCTTTACTTAGCTGCTTTTTTCTTGCCATAATACAAATTCTAACAGTCTATTCAGTAGGACTATCAGCTGTGTATCCACCTGACTTCTGCACAACACAACTGATGGTCCCAACGCCATTTATAAGGCAAGAAATCCAACTTATTAAACCTGACAGGACACACCTGTGAAGTGAAAACCATTTCCGGTGACTACCTCTTGAAGCTCATCAAGAGAATGCCAAGAGTGTGCAAAGCAGTCATCAAAGCAAAAGGTGGCTACTTTGAACAACCTAGAATATAAGACATATTTTCAGTTGTTTCACACTTTTTTGTTAAGTATATAATTCCACATGTGGTAATTCATAGTTTTGATGCCTTCAGTGTGAATGTACAATTTTCAAAGTCATGAAGATACAGAAAAATCTTTAAATGAGAAGGTGTGTCCAAACTTTTGGTCTGTACTGTATATATATATGTATACTGTATATGTGTGTGTATATATATATATGTATATGTGTGTATATGTGTATACTGTATATGTGTGTGTATATATGTATACTGTATATGTGTGTGTATATGTATACTGTATATGTGTGTATATGTGTATACTGTATATGTGTGTATATATATGTATACTGTATATGGGTGTGTGTATATATATGTATACTGTATATGTGTGTATATATGTATACTGTATATGTGTGTATATATGTATACCGTATATGTGTATATATATATGTATACTGTATATGTGTATATATATATATGTATACTGTATATGTGTGTATGTATGTATATATATATATATGTATACTGTGTGTATATGTATGTATATATATATATGTATACTGTATATGTGTGTGTATATGTATGTATATATGTGTATATGTGTATACTGTATATGTGTGTGTATATGTATACTGTATATGGGTGTATATATATATGTATACTGTATGTGTGTATATATATGTATACTGTATATGTGTGTGTATATGTATACTTTATATGGGTGTATATATGTATACTGTATATGTGTGTGTATATATGTATACTGTATATGTGTGTGTATATGTATACTGTATATGTGTATATGTGTATACTGTATATGTGTGTGTGTATATGTATACTGTATATGTGTGTATATGTATACTGTATATGAGTATATGTGTATACTGTATATGTGTGTGTATATGTATACTGTATATGTCTGTATATGTGTATACTCTATATGTCTGTATATATGTATACTGTATATGTGTGTATATGTATACTGTATATGTGTGTATATATATGTATACTGTATATGTGTGTATATGTGTATACTGTATGTGTGTATATATGTATATGTGTGTATATGTATACTGTATATGTGTATATATATGTATACTGTATATGTGTGTATATATATGTATACTGTATATGTGTGTATATATATGTATACTGTGTATATGTGTATACTGTATGTGTGTGTATATATGTACACTGTATATGTGTGTATATGTATACTGTATGTGTGTATATGTATACTGTATATGGGTGTATATATGTATACTGTATATGTGTGTATATGTATACTGTATATGGGTGTATATATGTATACTGTATATGTGTGTATATGTGTATACTGTATATGTGTGTGTATATATGAATACTATATATGTATGTGTATATGTATACTGTATATGTGTATACTGTATATGTGTGTGTGTGTATGTATACTGTATATGTGTGTATATATGTATACTGTATATGTGTATACTGTATATGTGTGTATATATGTATACTGTATATGTGTGTGTATATGTATACTGTATATGTGTGTGTATATATATGTACACTGTATATATGTGTGTGTATATATGTATACTGTATATGTGTGTATATGTATACTGTATATGGGTGTATATGTGTGTGTATATATGTATACTGTATACATATACAGTATACATATATACACATATACAGTATACATATATACACCCATAAATAGTATACATATATACACCCATATACAGTATACATATATATACACACATATACAGTATACATATATACACACATATACAGTATACATATATACACACCCATATACAGTATACATATATACACACACATATACAGTGTACATATATACACCCATATACAGTATACATATACAGTATACATATATATACACACACATATACAGTATACATATATATACACAAATACAGTATACATATATATATATACACATATACAGTATACATATATAAACACATATACAGTATATATATACACACATATACAGTATACATATATATACACACACACATATACAGTATACATATATATACACAAATACAGTATACATATATACACACACAAATACAGTATACATATATATACACACATATACAGTATACATATATACACACATACAGTATACATATATATACACACCCATATACAGTATACATATATACACATATACAGTATACATATATATACACATATACAGTATACATATACACACACACATACAGTATACATATATACACACATATACAGTATACATACACACACACATATACAGTATACATATATACACACACATATACAGTATACATATATATACACCCATATACAGTATACATATATATACACACATATACAGTATACATATATATACACCCATATACAGTATACATATATACACCCATATACAGTATACATATATATATACACCCATATACAGTATACATATACACACACACATACAGGATACATATATATACACACCCATATACAGTATACATATATATACACACATACAGTATACATATATATACACACACATATACAGTATACATATATATACACACACATATACAGTATACATATATACACATATACAGTATACATATATACACCCATAAACAGTATACATATATATACACACATATACAGTATACATATATATATATATATATACACACATACAGTATACATATATATACACACACATATACAGTATACATATATATACACACACATATACAGTATACATATATATACACACATACAGTATACATATATACACACACATATACAGTATACATATATATATATACACATATACAGTATACATATATATACACACATACAGTATACATACATATACAGTATACATATACACACACATATACAGTATACATATATATACACCCATATACAGTATACATATATATACACACACGTATACAGTATACATATACACACATATACAGTATACATATATATACACACATACAATATACATATATACATATATACAGTATACATATATATATATATATACACATATACAGTATACATATATATACACACACATACAGTATACATATACACACATATACAGTATACATATATATACACACATATACAGTATACATATATATACAGTATACATATATATACACATATACAGTATACATATACATACACACATACAGTATACATATATATACACACATACAGTATACATATACACACATATACAGTATACATATATACACACATATACAGTATACATATACATACACACATACAGTATACATATATATACACACACATACAGTATACATATACACACATATACAGTATACATATATACACACATATACAGTATACATATAT
Organism: Phyllobates terribilis; assembly: GCF_046119375.1. Taxonomy (NCBI): domain Eukaryota; kingdom Metazoa; phylum Chordata; class Amphibia; order Anura; family Dendrobatidae; genus Phyllobates; species Phyllobates terribilis. The sequence continues at coordinate 943,055 of NW_027363383.1, read as the reverse complement.
ATACACACATAAACAGTATACATATACACACATATACAGTATACATATATACACCCATATAAATTGTACATATATACACCCATATACAGTATACATATATACACACACATATACAGTATACATATATACACCCATAAACAGTATACATATATATACACACATATACAGTATATATATATATATACAGTATACATATATATACACACATATACAGTATACATATACATACACACATACAGTATACATATATATACACACACATATACAGTATACATATATATACCCATATAAATTGTACAAATATACACCCATATACACACCCATATACAGTATACATATATATATACACATATACAGTATACATATATACACACACATATACAGTATACATATATACACACATACAGTATACATATATACACACACATATACAGTATACATATATATACACATATACAGTATACATATATATACACACATACAGTATACATATATACACACATATACAGTATACATATATATACACACATACAGTATACATATATACACACACATATACAGTATACACATATACACACATACAGTATACATATATACACACACATATACAGTATACATATATACACACATATATACAGTATACATATATACACACATATACAGTATACATATATATACACATACAGTATACATATATACACCCATATACAGTATACATATATATACACATATACAGTATACATATATATACACACATATACAGTATACATATATACACATATACAGTATACATATATACACACACATATACAGTATACACATATACACACACATACAGTATACATATATACACACACATATACAGTATACATATATACACACATATATACATATATACACACATATACAGTATACATATATATATACACATATACAGTATACATATATACACCCATATACAGTATACATATACACACACATATACAGTATACATATACACACCCATATACAGTATACATATATATACACACACATACAGTATACATATATACACACATACAGTATACATATATACACACATAAACAGTATACATATATATACACACACATATACAGTATACATATATATACACACATACAGTATACATATATACACACATACAGTATACATATATACACATATACAGTATACATATATATATACAGTATACATATATACACCCATAAACAGTATACATATATATACACCCATATACAGTATACATATATATACACATATACAGTATACATATATACACATATACAGTATACATATATATACACACACATATACAGTATACATATATATACACATATACAGTATACATATATATACACACACATATACAGTATACATATATATACACATACAGTATACATATATATACACACATAAACAGTATACATATACACACATATACAGTATACATATATACACCCATATACACACCCATATACAGTATACATATATATATATACACATATACAGTATACATATACACACACATATACAGTATACATATATACACATATACAGTATACATATATACACCCATATACAGTATACATATATACACATACAGTATACATATATATACCCATATACACTGTACATATATACACACATATTCAGTATACATATATATACACCCATATACAGTATACATATATATACACACACATATACAGTATACATATATACACCCATATACAGTATACATATACACACATATACAGTATACATATATACACACATATACAGTATACATATATATATATATATATATACACACATATACAGTATACATATACACACATATACAGTATACATATATATACAAACCCATATACAGTATACATATACACACATATACAGTATATATATACACATACAGTATACATATATATATATATATACACCCATATACAGTATACATATACACACACATATACAGTGTACATATATACACCCATATACAGTATACATATATACACATACAGTATACATATATATACCCATATACAGTGTACATATATACACACATATACAGTATACATATATATATATATACACACACACACATATACAGTATACATATATATATATACACACACACATATACAGTATACATATATACACATATACAGTATACATATATACACCCATATACAGTATACATATACACACATATAACAGTATATATATATATACATATACACCCATATACAGTATACATATATATATACAGACATACAGTATACATATATATACACCCATATACAGTATACATATATATATACACACATACAGTATACATATATATACACACATATACAGTATACATATATATACACACCCATATACAGTATACATATACACACACATATACAGTGTACATATACACACCTATATACAGTATACATATATACACATACAGTATACATATATATACCCATATACAGTGTACATATATACACACATATACAGTATACATATATATATATATACACACACATATACAGTATATATATATACACATATACAGTATACATATATACACCCATATACAGTATACATATATACAAACATACAGTATACATATACACACACATATACATTATACATATATATATATACACATACAGTATACATATATATATATACACCCATATACAGTATACATATATATACACACCCATATACAGTATACATATATATACACACCCATATACAGTATACATATATACACACATATACAGTATACATATATACACACATACAGTATACATATATATACATCCATATACAGTATACAAATATACACCCATATACAGTATACATATATATACACCCATATACAGTATACATATATACACCCATATACAGTATACATATATACACCCATATACAGTATACATATATACACCCATATACATTATACATATATACACACATATACAGTATACATATATATACATCCATATACAGTATACATATATACACCCATATACAGTATACATATATACACACATATACAGTATACATATATATACACACATATACAGTATACATATATACACACATACAGTATACATATATACACCCATATACAGTATACATATATACACATATACAGTATACACATATACACACACACATATACAGTATACATATATACACACATACAGTATACATATACACACATATACAGTATAGATATATACACCTATATACAGTATACATATACACACATATATACAGTATACACATATACACACACATACAGTATACACATATACACACATATACAGTATACATATATACACACACATATACAGTATACATATATACACATACAGTATACATATATATACATCCATATACAGTATACATATACACACATATACAGTATACATATATACACCCATATACAGTATACATATATACACATATACAGTATACACATATACACACACATATACAGTATACATATACACACATATACAGTATACATATATACACCTATATACAGTATACATATACACACATATATACAGTATACACATATACACACACATACAGTATACACATACACACACATATACAGTATACATATACACACCCATATACAGTATACATATATATACACACACATACAGTATACATATATACACACATACAGTATACATATATACACACATAAACAGTATACATATATATATATATATATATACACCCATATACAGTATACATATATATACACACATACAGTATACATATATACACACATACAGTATACATATATACACATATACAGTATACATATATATATACAGTATACATATATACACCCATAAACAGTATACATATATATACACCCATATACAGTATACATATATATACACATATACAGTATACATATATACACATATACAGTATACATATATATACACACACATATACAGTATACATATATATACACATATACAGTATACATATATATACACACACATATACAGTATACATATATATACACATACAGTATACATATATATACACACATAAACAGTATACATATACACACATATACAGTATACATATATACACCCATATACACACCCATATACAGTATACATATATATATATACACATATACAGTATACATATACACACACATATACAGTATACATATATACACATATACAGTATACATATATACACCCATATACAGTATACATATATACACATACAGTATACATATATATACCCATATGCACTGTACATATATACACACATATTCAGTATACATATATATACACCCATATACAGTATACATATATATACACACACATATACAGTATACATATATACACCCATATACAGTATACATATACACACATATACAGTATACATATATACACACATATACAGTATACATATATATATATATACACACATATACAGTATACATATACACACATATACAGTATACATATATATACAAACCCATATACAGTATACATATACACACATATACAGTATATATATACACATACAGTATACATATATATATATATATATATATACACCCATATACAGTATACATATACACACACATATACAGTGTACATATATACACCCATATACAGTATACATATATACACATACAGTATACATATATATACCCATATACAGTGTACATATATACACACATATACAGTATACATATATATATATATATACACACACACATATACAGTATACATATATATATATACACACACACATATACAGTATACATATATACACATATACAGTATACATATATACACCCATATACAGTATACATATACACACATATAACAGTATATATATATATATACATATACACCCATATACAGTATACATATATATATACAGACATACAGTATACATATATATACACCCATATACAGTATACATATATATATACACACATACAGTATACATATATATACACACATATACAGTATACATATATATACACACCCATATACAGTATACATATACACACACATATACAGTGTACATATACACACCCATATACAGTATACATATATACACATACAGTATACATATATATACCCATATACAGTGTACATATATACACACATATACAGTATACATATATATATACACACACATATACAGTATATATATATACACATATACAGTATACATATATACACCCATATACAGTATACATATATACAAACATACAGTATACATATACACACACATATACAGTATACATATATATATATACACATACAGTATACATATATATATATATACACCCATATACAGTATACATATATATACACACCCATATACAGTATACATATATATACACACCCATATACAGTATACATATACACACATATACAGTATACATATATACACACATATACAGTATACATATATACACACATACAGTATACATATATATACATCCATATACAGTATACAAATATACACCCATATACAGTATACATATATATACACCCATATACAGTATACATATATACACCCATATGCAGTATACATATATATACACCCATATACAGTATACATATATACACCCATATACAGTATACATATATACACCCATATACAGTATACATATATACACACATATACAGTATATATATATATACATCCATATACAGTATACATATATACACCCATATACAGTATACATATATACACACATATACAGTATACATATATATACACACATATACAGTATACATATATACACACATACAGTATACATATATACACCCATATACAGTATACATATATACACATATACAGTATACACATATACACACACACATATACAGTATACATATATACACACATACAGTATACATATACACACATATACAGTATAGATATATACACCTATATACAGTATACATATACACACATATATACAGTATACACATATACACACACATACAGTATACACATATACACACATATACAGTATACATATACACACATATACAGTATACATATATACACACACATATACAGTATACATATATACACATACAGTATACATATATATACATCCATATACAGTATACATATACACACATATACAGTATACATATATACACCCATATACAGTATACATATATACACATATACAGTATACACATATACACACACATATACAGTATACATATACACACATATACAGTATACATATATACACCTATATACAGTATACATATACACACATATATACAGTATACACATATACACACACATACAGTATACACATATACACACATATACAGTATACATATATACACACACATATACAGTATACATATATACACACATACAGTATACATATATATACACCCATATACAGTATACATATATACACACATATACAGTATACATATATACACCCATATACAGTATACATATATACACACATATACAGTATACATATATACACCCATATACAGTATACATATATATACACATATACAGTATACATATATATATATACACATATACAGTATACATATATATATATACACATATACAGTATACATATACACACACATATACAGTATACATATACACACCCATATACAGTGTACATATATACACCCATATACATTATACATATATACACACATATACAGTATACATATACACACATATACAGTATACACACATATACAGTATACATATATACACCCATATACAGTATACATATACACACACATATACAGTATACATATATATATATACACACATACAGTATACATATATATACACATATACAGTATACATATATATACACATATGCAGTATACATATATATATACACACATATACAGTATACATATACACACACATATACAGTATACATATACACACCCATGTACAGTGTACATATATACACCCATATACATTATACATATATACACACATATACAGTATACATATACACACATATACAGTATACATATATATACACACACATATACAGTATACATATATATACACACATACAGTATACATATATACACACACATATACAGTATACATATACACACACATACAGTATACATATATACACACACATATACAGTATACATATACACACATATACAGTATACACATATACACACATATACAGTATACATACATATACACACACATATACAGTATACATATATATACATACATATATACACACATATACAGTATACATATATATACACACATATACAGTATACATATATACACACATATACAGTATACATATATATACACACACATATACAGTATACATATATATATACATACATATATACACATATACAGTATACATATACACACACATATACAGTATACATATATATATACATACATACAGTACAGACCAAAAGTTTGGACACACCTTCTCATTTAAAGATTTTTCTGTATTTTCATGACTATCAAAATTGTACATTCACACTGAAGGCATCAAAACTATGAATTAACACATGTGGAATTATATACTTAACAAAAAAGTGTGAACCAACTGAAAATATGTCTTATATTCTAGGTTCTTCAAAGTAGCCACCTTTTGCTTTGATGACTGTTTTGCACACTCTTGGCATTCTCTTGATGAGCTTCAAGAGGGAGTCACCGGAAATGGTCTTCCAACAATCTTGAAGGAGTTCCCAGAGATGCTTAGCACTTGTTGGCCCTTTTACCTTCACTCTGCGGTCCAGCTCACCCCAAACCATCTCGATTGGGTTCAGGTCTGGTGACTGTGGAGGCCAGGTCATCTGGCGTAGCACCCCATCACTCTCCTTCTTGGTCAAATAGCCCTTACACAGCCTGGAGGTGTGTTTGGGGTCATTGTCCTGTTGAAAAATAAATGATGGTCCAACTAAATGCAAACCGGATGGAATAGCATGCCGCTGCAAGATGCTGTGGTAGCCATGCTGGTTCAGTATGCCTTTAATTTTGAATAAATGCCCAACAGTGTCACCAGCAAAGCACCCCCACACCATCACACCTCCTCCTCCATGCTTCACGGTGGGAACCAGGCATGTAGAGTCCATCCGTTCACCTTTTCTGCGTCGCACAAAGACACGGTGGTTGGAACCAAAGATCTCAAATTTGGACTCATCAGACCAAAGCACAGATTTCCACTGGTCTAATGTCCATTCCTTGTGTTCTTTAGCCCAAACAAGTCTCTTCTGCTTGTTGCCTGTCCTTAGCAGTGGTTTCCTAGCAGCTATTTTACCATGAAGGCCTGCTGCACAAAGTCTCCTCTTAACAGTTGTTGTAGAGATGTGTCTGCTGCTAGAACACTGCGTGGGATTGACCTGGTTTCTAATCTGAGCTGCTGTTAACCTGCGATTTCTGAGGCTAGTGACTCGGATAAACTTATCCTCAGAAGCAGAGGTGACTCTTGGTCTTCTTTTCCTGGGGCGGTCGTCATGTGAGCCAGTTTCTTTGTAGCGCTTGATGGTTTTTGCAGCTGCACTTGGGGACACTTTCAAAGTTTTCACAATTTTTCGGACTGACTGACCTTCATTTCTTAAAGTAATGATGGCCACTCGTTTTTCTTTACTTAGCTGCTTTTTTCTTGCCATAATACAAATTCTAACAGTCTATTCAGTAGGACTATCAGCTGTGTATCCACCAGACTTCTGCACAACACAACTGATGGTCCCAACCCCATTTATAAGGCAAGAAATCCCACTTATTAAACCTGACAGGGCACACCTGTGAAGTGAAAACCATTTCCGGTGACTACCTCTTGAAGCTCATCAAGAGAATGCCAAGAGTGTGCAAAGCAGTCATCAAAGCAAAAGGTGGCTACTTTGAAGAACCAAGAATATAAGACATATTTTCAGCTGTTTCACACTTTTTTGTTAAGTATATAATTCCACATGTGTTAATTCATAGTTTTGATGCCTTCAGTGTGAATGTACAATTTTCAAAGTCATGAAAATACAGAAAAATCTTTAAATGAGAAGGTGTGTCCAAACTTTTGGTCTGTACTGTATATACACATATACAGTATACATATACACACACATATACAGTATACATATATATACATACATATATACACACATATACAGTATACATATATATACACACATATACAGTATACACATATACACACATATACAGTATACATATATATATATACATACATATACAGTATACATACATATACACACATATACAGTATACATATATATACACACATACAGTATACATATATACACACACATATACAGTATACATATACACACATATACAGTATACATATATATATACATACATATATACACATATACAGTATACATATACACACACATATACAGTATACATATATATATACATACATATATACACATATACAGTATACATATACACACACATATACAGTATACATATATACACACATACAGTATACATATATATATACACACATATACAGTATACATATATACACACATATACAGTATACATATATATACACACACATATACAGTATACATATATATACACACATATACAGTATACATATATACACACATATACAGTATACATATATATATACACACATATACAGTATACATATATACATACATATATACACACACATATACAGTATACATATATATATACATACATATATACACATATACAGTATACATATACACACACATATACAGTATACATATATATACATACATATATACACACATATACAGTATACATATATATATATACACACATATACAGTATACATATACACACACATATACAGTATACATATATATACACACATATACAGTATACATATATACACACATATACAGTATACATATATATACACACATATACAGTATACATATATACACACATATACAGTATACATATATATATACACATATATACAGTATACATATATACATACATATACACACATATACATATATATATACATACATATATACACATATACAGTATACATATACACACACATATACAGTATACATATATATATATACATATATACACATATACAGTATACATATACACACACATATACAGTATACATATATATACATACATATATACACACATATACAGTATACATATATATATACACACATATACAGTATACATATACACACCCATATACAGTATACATATATACACACATATACAGTATACATATACACACATATACAGTATACACATATACACACATATACAGTATACATATATATACACACATATACAGTATACATATATATACACACATACAGTATACATATATACACACACATATACAGTATACATATACACACATATACAGTATACATATATACACATATACAGTATACATATATACACACATATACAGTATACATATATATATACATACATATATACACATATACAGTATACATATACACACACATATACAGTATACATATATATACATACATATATACACACATATACAGTATACATATACACACACATATACAGTATACATATATATACATATATACACACATATACAGTATACATATATATACACACACATATACAGTATACATATATACACACATATACAGTATACATATATATATATATACACATATATACAGTATACATATATATATATACACACATATACAGTATACATATATACACCCATATACAGTATACATATACACACACATATACAGTATACATATATACACACACATATACAGTATACATATACAGTATACATATATACACCCATATACAGTATACATATATACACACACATATGCAGTATACATATATACACATATACAGTATACATATATACACCCATATACAGTATACATATACACACATATACAGTATACATATATATACACCCATATACATTATACATATATACACACATATATACAGTATACATATACACACATATACAGTATACATATATACACATACAGTATACATATATATATACACACATATACAGTATACATATATATACACACCCATATACAATATACATATATACACACACATATATACACGCATATATACAGTAATACAGCATATACACACACACATATATATACTGTATATATAAACACACACATATACAGTATACATATACACACACATACAGTACACATATATACACTCATATACAGTATACATATATACACACATATACAGTATACATATATATACACACATATACAGTATACATATATATACACATATATACAGTATATATATACACACACATATACAGTATACATATACACACATATATACAGTATACATATATACACACACACATATATATATATACTGTATATATACACACACACACACATATACAGTATACATATACACACACATATACAGTATACATATATACACACACACATATATATACTGTATATATATATACACACACACACATATATATACTGTATATATACACACACACATATATATACTGTATATATATACACACACATATATATACTGTATATATATACACACACACACATATACTGTATATATACACACACACATATACAGTATACATATATACACACACACATATACAGTATACATATATACACACACACACATATATATATACTGTATATATACACACACACATATATATATATACTGTATATACACACACATATATATATATACTGTATATACACACACATATATATATACTGTATATATACACACACACATATATATACTGTATATATACACACACACACACATATACTGTATATATACACACACACATATACAGTATACATATATACACACACACATATACAGTATACATATATACACACACACACATATATATATATACTGTATATATACACACACACATATATATATATATATACTGTATATACACGCACACACACATATATATACTGTATATATACACACACACATATATATATATACTGTATATATACACACACATATATACTGTATATATATACACACACACATATATATACTGTATATACACACACATATATATATATATATACTGTATATACACACACATATATATATATACTGTATATACACACACATATATATATATACTGTATATATACACTCACACATATATATACTGTATATATACACACACACACACACATATACTGTATATATACACACACACATACAGTATACATATATACACACACACATATACAGTATACATATATACACACACACACATATATATATATATACTGTATATATACACACATATATATATATACTGTATATACACGCACACACACATATATATACTGTATATATACACACACACATATATATATATACTGTATATATACACACACATATATACTGTATATATATACACACACACATATATATACTGTATATACACACACACACACACATATATATACTGTATATACACACACATATATATATACTGTATATATACACACACACACATATATAGCTACAGACCCCGCTGCGTCCTCTGTGTCTCTGCACAGATATAAGTGTAACACGTCCTGGATCCAGCACAGGTGACAGTCTGCCATAGAGCTGACGTGCAGTACATACACTGTGTTATAGGGGGCGCTCACCTGTGCGGACCCCGCGCTCCGGCCGCTACTTCTCTGCTCATATAAGGTCTCTCTTTCTGCCATTAAATAATTCGGTTGTCATGGCAGCGGAGGCGGGGCGTTGGTAGGGGTCGTGTCTGATATAGGGCAGATTAGGGCGGGGATGTCATGCAGTGCTTGTCTCATCGCTGTAATTTCCTGCTGTTGCCACCTGGTGGACAGAATTGGTCAGTACACGCTGAGAATGCTCACATGGTGGGGGAGGGGCAGCTTATATATGTATATACACAGTCACAATGCAGTTAGGGTTATGTTCACACAGTGTTTTTTTAAATGTTTTTTTCCACATTATAAAACTCAGAGTTGTCAGGAAAAGCATTGCATGTATTTTTGATGTATGCCTCACACTAAATACATTTTTGAAGATTTTTTTTTAATCTTCCATCCTATACTCGGGCACTGGCTGTATATTGTTGTGGCCCCGGGACTTGCTTAGATCCGCTGGGTGGCATTGCCAGCTACATTGCAGTAAATGGGTGACCTGAAATCCCACATTCATCCTGTGACCAGTTAGGGACTGTTTTTTCTTAAAGAAGGGGCTCGAGTTATTAATCCCAGACAATCCATTAATGGAGTTTCCAGTAGTATAATAATGATGATTTATCCTGGGGGTGGGTTATCAATATCAGATCGGTGGGCTCCGACACGCGGCACTGGCTCTACCCATCACTTGTTTGCAACGCTCAGATGTAAATAATCTGAACATCACTGCTCCATTCACTGTACTGTGGGTCCTGCAAGTCAGCTAATATTCATGTAATAGGAGCTGATCTGCAGCACCAGGTAGCAGCCACTACACAGTGACCAGAGCTGTGATGTTCGGCTCCACAACAATGTTTACATCTGACCTCTGCCAGAGTTTCAAACAACTGAGTAGTTGAGGTGCCACGTGCCGGACCCCCACAAATCTGATATTAATGAGCTAACCAGGGGATAGGCCATCAATATGTTTGTCCTGGAAATTCCCTTTAAGGCCCACCTGCACATACTATGTATATAATATATATATGGCAAAGAGTGGGAAGGCGTTAATCACAGGCTCATAAAACAGACAAACAACACGAATATTGGTTCTATCTTTACACATTTGGGGTAGCCCTTAAGAGGGCCGTTAGGTCAAAGAGAGAGGGGAGGGAGAGATACCGGGAGATACCAAGAGAGAGAGAAAAAAAGAGAGACCCAACCAGTGCAAGGCTAAGCCGGGCAGGCGGCAGCGGCTATTTATACCCACTGCTGATCTCTGATTGGTGGAAAATCTGGGTGTGGCTGCTCTGTGATTGCTCAGCATTATGACCTCACAGTGGCGATGACTCATACCTCCTGGGTGGTTCTTCTGGGCGGTTCTGTTTTCTGACTGGTGGAAATTCTAATCAGAATTATGACCTCACAGTGGCGATGACTCATACCTCCTGGGTGGTTCTTCTGGGCGGTTCTGTTTTCTGACTGGTGGAAATTCTAATCAGCATTATGACCTCACAGTGGCCGTGACTCATGTTTCATGGACTGTTCTATCTGGGTGACCTGAAACATGCTGATCTCTGATTGGGGGAAATTCAAGTCATCATCATGACATCACAATCAGCATGTTATTACTGCTGAGATGTTCAGTTTTTTCCTAAATTTCCTATGTTTTGTCCTAATTTATTAGCACATATATACCACTCATTCCTACAATCAAAGGATCAGGAAACCACTCTGAAATCAATATCCTACAATTTACCCCAACAGCAAAATAACAACTATACACAAAATACCAAAAGATATATCAGATTATTAATGACTAGTGTTGAGCATTCCGATACTGTAATATCGGTTATCGGCCGATATTCGCGGTATCGGAATTCTGATACTTAATTCCGATACTTTTAGAATATCGAATACCGGAATCGGAAGTTCCCATAATGCCTGCGCTCTGCAGTGTCTCTGAAGGATGACAAGCTGGATGGCAGCGCTCAGCTGCGATCCATTCTGTCATCAGAATGCCATCCTAGCGTGAGAGAATTCTCCTGATTGTTTAAAAGCCGGCGGGCGGTAAAAAGCCGCCGGCTTTTAAACAATCACACAACCTCACACTCGCTTCCTCGCAGCCTCCCACCCCGATCCTCCGCTCCCCTCGCCACCTCCCATCCCGATCGTAAGTTAGGACCGGGCGGGGAGCGCAGCACCAAGGAGCGGGGAGCGAAGGACCCGGGCGGGGAAGCCGGCAGTGAAAAGACTTCACCGCCGGCTTTCCCGTTCTGTGCTGCGCTTTCCCGCCAGTTATTTCAAATGAACAGCTGAGGTATCAGGTGATGCTGATCAGCTGTTCATTTGAAGTCGCCGCGGTGCCCTCAGAGGGTTCATGTGAGTTCATGCTTCACTGCATTGCATGAACTCACATGAACTTTCCCACGGCCGCACAGGTCAGCCTCACCTCCCAGACCGGTCATGATTGGTGTGTGTGGGTGTCTGTGCGGGTGTGCGTGATGTGTGTGCGGGGTGTCTGTGCAGGTGTGTGCGCGGTGTCTGTGCGGGTGTGCGTGATGTGTGTGCGGTGTGTGTGCGATGTCTCCGGGTGTGTGCGGGGTGTCTGTGCGATATGTGCGGGTGTGCGTGATGTGTGTGCGATGTGTGCGGGGTGTCTGTGCGATATGTGCGGGTGTGCGCGATGTCTGTGGGTGTGTGCGTGCAGGCAAACATAGGCCGATGTGACACTACTACTCCCATCGGCCTATGTCTGTCCCCCGTCCACTTGTGCCAGCAGGATCAGCTTGATGGGAGCAGTAGTTCCCATCAGCCTGATCCTGCTATTTAAACTACCCCATATGTTATTTTGGCCCTATACATGTTTTATTTTTTTTTTGTTTTTAGTCCCCAATAAATGTTAAATACATGTCATTGGTGGCCAGTGGTTGCCTACAATAAATTAGTTCATACATTACCTGTCCCCGCCGATCGCCACCTAAAATAAAGTAAAAAATAAAAAACTACACCTATACTCACCTAGACACCTAATTCCCCGAAGCCATCGATCTCCTGTAATAAAATTTAAAATAATAAACCACAACCTTATCCTTACCCCTCCGTAGTAGTCCACGAGTGTCCCACGAAGATCTCCAGTTTATAGCAGCCACATAGAATGTGACCGCTCTGAACCGCTGCGGCCGCTAGAATGATGGGGCCGTAAAGCAGCCCCGTCATTGCATAAGCGGGTTCGCCGGAGTTCAGGCAGCGCTGCTCCGGTTAGCTGCTTTACGGCCCCGCTGTACCGTGAGAAATTCCCACGGTACAGCAGTGCCGTAAAGGAGGTCACCGGAGCTGCGCTGACTGAATGCACTCCGGTGACCTCAGTCAGTGGCTCCCGCTGCCGGGAGCGGACGTGTTCCTGGCAGCGTGAGCTTACCATCTCCAGATGTGACAGCTGTGCATGGGAGATCAGCGCAGGAACGTGGACAGGTAACTATTTTTTTTTTTAGTAAACTAAGAATTAAATAAAATGGTGTGTTTTATTTCAAATAAATAATTTTTTTCTGGGTGTAGTGTGTGTTTTTTATTTTTGACACTTTGTAGGTTAGTAATGGGGGTGTCTTATAGACGCCCATCATTACTAACCTGGGCTTCATGGCAGCTGGCGCTGACATGAACCCCACCACTATTACCCCCTGCCACCGCACCAGGGCAGCGTGGAAGAGCGAGGCCAAGTGCCAGAATTGGCGCATCCTATGGATGCGCCATTTCTGGGGCGGCTGACGGCTGGTGTTTCTAGCCTGGGAGGGGGCCAATATTCATGGCACCCTTCCTGGGCTATTAATATCGGCCCCCAGCTGTCTGTCTGCCTAGCCTTTGCTAGCTATTAAAATAGGGGGGACCCCACATCATTTTTTTGGGGGGTCTCCCATTTTAATAGCTAGTAAAGGCTAGGTATTCAGCTGGGGGCTGATATTAGTAGCCTGGGAAGCTCCGTGGGTATTACCCCCTTCCCAGGCTTCAAACATCTGCCCCAGCCGTCTGCTTAACCTCCGCTAGAGACTAAAATTATGGGGGATCCCACGCCAATTTTATTTTTAATAAATCCTTTATTTTAACACTAAATGACACTTGAGGGGTTAATAAAGATGCAGTCCCTAAATTAATATTTATTTTTTAATTAATTTTTCCCAAAAATTCTGACGTGGGCTTTGCCATATTTTTGTATGCCAGCCAGGTACAGCATCCAGGGACGGGCTGCCCCCAACTCCCAGCTGCCTATTTGTACCTGGCCGGACACAACAATATAGGGAAGCCCTTTTTTTTAAATTATTTCATGAAATAATTAAAAAAAAATTGACGTGGGGCTTCGCACTATATTTGTGTCCAGCCAGGTACAGCAGGCAGGAACGGGCTGCCCCCAACCACCAGCTGCCTATTTGTACCTGGCCGGACACAACAATATAGGGAAGCCCTTTTTTTTTTAATTATTTCATGAAATAATTAAAAAAAAATTGACGTGGGGCTTCGCCCTGTTTTTGTATCCAGCCAGGTACAACTAGGCAGCTGGGGGCTGGAATCTGCAGCGCAGGGAGACCCAAGCTTTCTGGGCCACCCCCGCTGCAAATTGCAGTCCGCAGCCACCCCGGAAAATGGCGCGTTCATAGAAGTGCCATCTTCTGGCGCTGTACCCAACTCATCCAGGGCCCTGGTGCGGTGGCTCACTGGGTAATAAAGGGGTTAGGGCCAGCTTGGCATTATCAGCTGGCCCTAAGCCTGAAATTCATGGGGTCACGCCAATATTAGACATGACCACCATGAATTTCTAGTAAAGTATTTAAAAAAAACACAACACCCAGAAAAAAGTCCTTTAATTGAAATAAACACACAATTCTTTATTGTTCTAAATTAAACCATACTTACCATCACGCCCATTCCAGCTGAAGCCAACGATCTCCTGCAATAAAAGAAAAATAATAAAGCAACCTCATCATTACCGTTCCATGGTTCCCACGACAGCTTCAGCTCTGCTACATCGAGATGACAGGCTGGACCGCAGCAGAACGCTGCCATCCAGCCTGTCATCCCGCGGACACAGAAGTGCAGGCTTGCTTGCGCTCCTCAGTGTCTCGCTGTGACGGCATAAAGATGAGCCGAGGTCCTGTCCAATGAACTCGGCTCACCTAATGCACGTCACTGACAGCATGGGAGAATTCTAAGTGCTGAGTGCAGGAGAATTCCCCCACGCTGTAAGTGACGTGCATGAGGTGAGCCGAGTTCATTGGACATGACCTCGGCTCATCTTTATGCCGTCACAGCGAGACACTGAGGAGCGCAAGCAAGCCTGCGCTTCTCAGTGTCCGCGGGATGACAGGCTGGATGGTAGCGTTCTGCTGCGGTCCAGCCTGTCATCTCGATGTAGCAGAGCTGAAGCTGTCGTGGGAACCATGGAAAGGTAAGGATGATGTTGCTTTATTATTTTTCTTTTATTGCAGGAGATCGTTGGCTTCAGCTGGAATGGGCGTGATGGTAAGTAGAGTTTAATTTAGAACAATAAAGAATTGTGTGTTTATTTCAATTAAAGGACTTTATTCTGGGTGTTTGTGGTTTTTTTTAACTTTGACTATGGGGTTAGTAATGGGGGTGTCTTATAGACGCCTCTCCATTACTAACCTGGGTTTGATGTCAGCTGGCATTATAAACTGACATCAACCCCAACCCTATTACCCCACTGCTACCGCTACAGGGCAGTGGGAAGAGCGAGGCTAAATGCCAGAATTGGCGCATCCTATGGATGCGCCATTTCTGGGGTGGCTGACGGCTGGTGTTTCTAGCCTGGGAGGGGGCCAATATTCATGGCACCCTTCCTGGGCTATTAATATCAGCCCCCAGCTGTCTGCCTAGCCTTTGCTAGCTATTAAATTAGGGGGGACCCCACGTCACTTTTTTGGGGGGTCCCCCATTTTAATAGCTAGTAAAGACTAGGTATTCAGCTGGGGGCTGATATTAGTAGCCTGGGAAGCTCCGTGGGTATTACCCCCTTCCCAGGCTTTAAACATCTGCCCCAGCCGTCTGCTTAACCTCCGCTAGAGCCTAAAATTACGGGGAACCCCACGCCAATTTTTTTTTAAATAAATCCTTTATTTTAACACTAAATGACAAGTACAGTAATCAACACTGTCACTGTACTTCATATATATGTGACTGACATGTTTCTATCTATCTAATCTATGTATGATTCTCTATTCCTTCTATTCTAAATTGTCGGGTACCGCTGCTGAATTGCCTGCCGGCTTTTTTAAAGAGACAGTGCCTGAAAACACTATTATTTTTTTTAATAAATCCTTTACACTAAATGACAAGTACAGTAAGCAACACTGTCACAGTACTTCATATATATGTGACTGACATGGTTCTATCTATCTAATCTATGTGTGAAGCTCTATTCTTTCTGTTGTAAATTGTCGGGTACCGGTGTATGCCGCTGCTGAATTGCCGGCTTTTCGCGCAATACATTCTACATTATTCTTAGTTGTTTTACTTCATGTAGAATTAACCTGCAAGGAAAGAAAGGGTTTATTTTCATTCCGATATTTCTGTCCCATTGACTTGCATTGGTTTCCGGTATCGGAATAGGCGATATCCGATACTTTTTGGGTATCGGTCCGATCCAATCCGATACGATATTTCTTGATATCGGAAGGTATCGCTCAACACTATTAATGAGCAAATAAAAGACACAATCACATAAAAATAATTTTTAGAAAGGTGTAGAAAAAATGCTGTAAAGTAAGAACGCTTCAAAAATAGAAATGTTAATGATTTATTTAATCAATTAACAAAACACAAAGTGAATGAACAAACGAAAAATCTAGATCCAATTAATATTTGGTGTGACCAACTTTTCACTTTAAAACAGCATCAATTATTCCAGGTACACCTGCGCAAAGTCAGGGATTTTGTAATAATACAGTCAGGTGTCTGGTCATACACCATGGCAAGACTGAGCAAGAATACACAAGGAAGTTATACTACATCAGCAAGGTCTCTAAGGCACAAATTTCAAAGCAGATTGAGGGTTCAAGATGTGTCATTCAAGCACTTATGAAGAAGCAAGAAAATGTGCAACGTTGGGGTCAGTAGATGCAGTGGTCGGCCAAGGAAACTTAGTGCAGCAGATGTATGACACATTATGGTTACTTTCCTTCAAAAGCGGAAGATGTCCAGCAGTGCCATCAGCTCAGAACTGGCAGCAACCAGTGGGACTCAGCTTCACTCATCTACTGTTCAGTGAAGACTGGCCAGAAGTGGTCTTCATAGCAGAATTGTGGCGAAAAAGCCATATCTTCCACATCAAAACAAGGCCAAGTGACTCAACTATGCATTAAAACAGAGGAACCAGGGTGTAGAAAATCGGCAGGATGTGCTCTGGACGGTTGAGTCCAAATATGAAAAATTTTGTTGTTACAGACGAGATTTTGTTCACTGAAGGGCTGGAGAGCAGTACAATAATGAGTGTCTGGGCAATAGTGATGCATAAGCACCGTGGAGGGTCCTGTAAGTTTGGGGCTGCATTTCAGCAAATGGAGGTGGAAATTGGGTCAGAATTATTGGTTCCTTTAATGCTGAGATATAGAGGCAGACACTTATCCATCATGCAATATCATCAGGGAGGTGTCTGATTGGATCCAAATGTTTTCTTCAGCAGAACAACAACCCCAAACGTACAGCCAATGTCATTAAGAATTATCTTCAATGTAAAGAACAAGGAGTCCTGGAAATGATCTGGTCCCACCCAGTGGAGTAACTAGAGTCTGATAGGCCCCCACCTGCATGTCGGTCAGATGTATGGGCCCTTGTTGCGTTCTGGATCCTATAAAGATACAGTATATGTGTTCTCTCCCTATGTAGTAATGTCCCCCATCCTGGCTCCTTCTTCTAATAATCTCCCACATGCTGGGCCTTATGCTATAACATTTTCCCCCACTTGTGCCCCTGTCTGGTAATGTCCCCATTCTGGCATCATTTCCTTCATTCTGGTTTAATGTCCCCATCCTGGTATAGTGTCCCCATTCTGATATAATGTCCCCATTTTGGTATAATGTCTCTAACCTGGTATAATATCCCCCATGCTGGTGTAGTGCTCCCAATTCTGCTATAATGTCCCTAAAGCTTGTATAATGCCCCACATCCTGGTATAGTATCTCCAGTTGTGGCATAATGTCCCCCATGCTGCTATAATATCCCCCATACTGATATAATATCATCATTGTGATATAGTTTCCCCCATCCTGGTATAACATCATCATTGTGATATTATGTCCCCATTCTGATATAGTGTCACCCATCCGGGTATGGTGTACCCCATTCTGGTATAGTGTCCCTTATTCTGGTATAATGTCCCCAATTCTGGTATAATTTCCCCATTCTGATATAATGTCCCCATTCTGATTTAATGTCCCCCTTCCTGGTATATTGTCCCCATTCTGATATATTGTCCCCATTCTGATATAGTGTCCTTCATCTTGGTAAAATGTCCCTATACTAGTATAATGTCCCCATTCTGGTATAATGCCCCCATCCTGGTTTAAAGACCATCATACTGGTTTAATGTCCCTCGCCCTGGTTTAAAGTCCCCAATCCTGGTACAATACACTCCATTCTGTTACAGTGTCTCACATTCTGGCATAATGACCTAATTCTGATATAATGTCCCCATTCTGGTATAATGTACCCATTCTGGCATAATGTCCCCCATCCTGATATGGTATCTACTGAGCTGCCATCCTGGGGATGGGTTATCAATATCAGATCGGTGGGCTCCGACACACGGCAGTGGCTCTACCCATCACTTGTTTGCAACGCTCAGATGTAAATAGTTTGAAGATCTGAACATCACTGCTCCATTCACTGTACTGTGGGTCCTGCAAGTCAGCTAATATTCATGTAATAGGAGCTGATCTGCAGCACCAGGTAGCAGCCACTACACAGTGACCAGATCTGTGATGTTCAGCTCCTCAACAATGTTTACATCTGACCTCTGCCAGAGTTTCAAACAACTGAGTAGTGGAGGTCCCACGTGCCGGACCCCCACAAATCTGATATTAATGAGCTAATCAGGGGATAGGCCATCAATATGTTTGTCCTGGAAATTCCCTTTAAGGCCCACCTACACATACTATGTATATAATATATATATATATATATATATATATATATATGGCAAAGAGTGGGAAGGGGTTAATCACAGGCTCATAAAACGGACAAACAACACAAATATTGGTTCTATCTTTTACACATTTGGGGTAGCCCTTAAGAGGGCCGTTGGGTCAAAGAGAGAGAGAGAGAGAAGAGAGAGGGGAGGGAGAGATACCCGGAGATACCAAGAGAGAGAGAAAAAAAGAGAGACCCAACCAGTGCAAGGCTAAGCCGGGCAGGCGGCAGCGGCTATTTATACCCACTGCTGATCTCTGATTGGTGGAAAATCTGGGTGTGGCTGCTCTCTGATTGGTGGAAAATCTGGGTGTGGCTGCTCTGTGATTGGTCAGCATTATGACCTCACAGTGGCGATGACTCATACCTCCTTGGTGGTTCTTCTGGGCGGTTCTGTTTTCTGACTGGTGGAAATTCTAATCAGCATTATGACCTCACAGTGGCCGTGACTCATGTTTCATGTACTGTTCTATCTGGGTTACCTGAAACATGCTGATCTCTGATTGGTGGAAATTCAAGTCATCTTCATGACATCACAATCAGCATGTTATTACTGCTGAGTAGTGTTGAGCGAGCACTAAAATGCTCGGGTGCTCGAAGCTCGGGCCGAGCTCGCCGTGATACTCGGGTGCTCGACCCGAGCAACGAGCCCAATGTTAGTCTATGGGAGACTCGAGCATTTTTGCGGTGGCACCCCCGGCAGTCTTTTAAAAGCCTAACAAGTGCCCAAAACGATAGTGACAGTGCTCAAATGACATGGGAACAGCATGGGGATCGCCCCAGGAAGCATTTCTGACCCCCAGGTCACTGCTGTCAACAACGTGGTCAGAGGTATTAAGCCACTTTTACGGGCTCACAATAAAACGTTCAAAAACGAAAGTGAAACGTTAAGGAACATCCTTTCCAGGGAAAAGACTTGTGTATAAGTTAAAATAAATGACCAAAAACAAAAATACTCCTCCACACCTTCGGCTATGTTCACAAGTAGCATTTTTTATGCGTTTTTACACTTTTGTATTGCTTTCAACTATGACAAATGCATTCACCGGGAAATGTCATTTTAACATTTTACAACCTTATCTGGCCATGTGCTGTGTGACACATGCATAAAGTGCTGAAAAGACATGGGAACAGCATGGGGAAGACCCCTGGAAGCATCTCTGACTCCCAGGTCACTGTCTAGAAGTATGCCCATCATAAGTGATCCTTGCCGCATCAGAAGATGCAGACTTGCAACTATCCCCATGCAAGTTCTAGTCCCAGGGCAGTGTTCAATTGTACCTCCCCCATTCCTTGCAATACAAGCGCAAGTATGCAGCCTGCCACCCACCCACCCCCAGGCTGCAATACCATACTGCTTGCTTGCTTGAACTTGAAATTGTGCCTTTTAGGCATGTGGAGGCGGAATCTGGCCACCACGTCATGGCTGTGTTGGCGGCCTGGAATCCATACTCAGTCCCCAGCCGCCCGGCGGCCGGGTGTCCATACTCGGTCCCCAGCCGCCCCGCGGCCGGGTGTCCACACACGGTCCCCAGCCGCCTGGGGGCAGCCGGGTGTCCATAAACGGTCCCCAGCCGCCCCTATTTCTCCTTGGAACATCCCCCCACACACTTTTCTTAGCCCGGCCTGCTTTAGGCAGCATTGGACGAGCCCACCAGAGAACCAGACTCCTCCGGTGGGCCCTGACTTCTCCATCGGTGGAGTTGAGAGTGCCAAGGTGAGGAGCATGATGATGATGACAGAAGTTAGCATCTGCTATGTTTTCTTTTAATGCAAGTGTAAGTGTGCAGCCTGCCACCCACCCACCCCCAGACTGCAATTCCATACTGCTAGCTTGCACTTAAAATGGGGCCTTTTAGTTTGGAGGAGGCCGAAGCTGGCCACTACCTCATGGCTGCTTCGGCAGCGAGGTATCCATACTCAGTCCCCAGCCGCCCCTATTTGTCCTGGTGTGCCTTATACATAAGATTAAGCGCGTATACCAAAACATTACCCGTGCCCTCCCCAGTGCATTTAGTGGGAAGGAGAGCCTATTCCGCTGTAGTGTGTGCATGCCAAACCCCTGTTCATGGTACATGCGAAGATGCCTCCCACCTTGCACCTGTCGTTGCAGACTTGCAACTATCCCCATTCAAGTCCTTGTCCCAGGGCAGTGTTCAATTGTACCTCTCCCATTCCTTGCAATGCAAGCGCAAGTATGCAGCCTGCCACCCACCCACCCCCAGGCTGCAATACCATACTGCTTGCTTGCTTGCACTTTAAATTGGGCCTTTTAGGCATGTGGAGGCGGAATCTGGCCACCACGCCATGGCTGTGTCGGCGGCCTGGTATCCATACTCAGTCCCCAGCCGCCTGGTGGCCGGGTGTCCCCGCTTGCTCCCCAGCCTCCAGGTGGTGGCCGGGTGTCCATACTCGGTCCCCAGCCACCCCTATTTGTCCCGGTAACCTTTCCCACACTTTTCTTAGCCTGGCCTGCTTTAGGGCAGCATTGGCCGAGCCCCCCGGACTATCAGACTCCTCCGGTGGGCCCTGGCTTCTCCATCAGGGGAGTTGAGAGTGCCAAGGTTAGCATCTGCTTTGTTTTGTTGTAATGCAAGCGCATGTATGTAGTAGCGGCTAGGCCTGAGGTGGTCAGCGTTTTGGCGCATATCCTACCTCCTCCGAAGATTGCTGGATGTTTTCCTGCTACTATCCAAGTTCTATGACTCCCATTAAAACAAAGCTTCAGGTGATAAATGATGGATGAGGTAGTGGCAAAGGAGAAAGAGCAGGAGGAACAGGGACCATTCACATCAATATCAGGCCAGTCAACCAGATATGTCTTGTAGGATATGTTTCTGTAACAAAAGGAGCGGTTCGGCTACACAGTTATAGGGCATACAGTGAGTTCAATACCTACCAAAAATTTCGAGGCACTCCAATGCCCCTTGGAAATGACATGGAGGTCAGAGGGCGTTAACTAAACCTTTTTTTCCATTTATAGCAACTGGGTCTCCTGTGCACTGTTGGCCTAAGCAGTGAATGGAAGGCTTTCCAAAAATTATGAGGAGCTGCAATGCCCCTTACAAGAGCCATGTGTGGCACCCCAGGGGTCTGGTCACCACAGTAATAGAGACATTACGTCGGAGAGCAAGTGGGAGGTTTCCTGGTCAGGATCCCTTAAACATGCAACATCCTCCTGCCCCAGTCCTGGGAGGGGAGAATTCTGCCCTTATAAACTGGATCTGGGGCGGGGTTGAGTGAATCAGAGAACAAAGAACAGTCAGAGTCAGAGTGAGAGCAAGGGAAAGTAACAGCAAGGAGTTCTGTAGGAGCTAGGAGCTAAAGACCAGGGGCTGGAAGCTGAGCAGAGCTCGCCCTGGCAGAAGACAATAGGAACCGGACACAGGAGTCCGAGGCTGTGAGGACTTATATATCCAGCAGCAGAAACCAGCCGGCAGGGGATTTCAGGTCCTCTGGCCATAGAAGCCCGGAGGCTCAGTCACAAGCAAGGGACCAGCACCGCCGTCGTGGAGCGGAGGCTAACAGAAGGCCCCAAGTCACCAGCCATACGGGTGAGCACTACACGGTGCACGCAGGGATGTGGGGTACTTCTACCCGCTTACAGCAAGGTAGACAGGAAGAGTGCAGACAGACGGGGAGGCCTACAACTCCACCTGGCCAGGGGAATTCCTGCTTGCTCACAGACTGACCAAGCCTCTTATGCTAGCCAGTACTCCCGGGAGGGTCTACCTTATCATCATCAGTAAAGACCCTGAACTGCACTGCAAAGACTCTGAGTCGCTCCTGCTGCGCTCGTGCACCATCACCCCCATCATCCACACTCACTGCCCTGAGGCTATACTCCTCCCGTGGGGAGTTATCCCATTCTCTGCTGCGCACACAACACCAGCCTCAGCGGTCTGCCTCACAGCGGTGGTACTCCCTGACCGCAATCCACGGGTGGCGCAGTCGGACAATTAAC
This sequence comes from Phyllobates terribilis, assembly GCF_046119375.1. Lineage (NCBI taxonomy): Eukaryota > Metazoa > Chordata > Amphibia > Anura > Dendrobatidae > Phyllobates > Phyllobates terribilis. The sequence continues at coordinate 917,122 of NW_027363383.1, read as the reverse complement.
CTCAAAACCTAAGAAAGATTGCCACTGGTTTGACCAGCCTGAGCCACGGGACCGGGTCACCGCCACGGAGACTACAGACCCCAGAGACCCGGCACCGGGTATCCCACACATGTGTACACACGGCCCAGGGGGCGCGTCACATGCAGTACAGTATATTACAAACATAAGTCCCATTATTGGGGAGTGGGTCTCCCATAGTATTTGCTTATGCTTTCCAAGCAAAAGCTGCCAAAAATTAGGACAGGACGGAGCAACTTGCAATGCCCCTTACAAGAGCCATGCAGTACAGCATATTACAAACATAAGTCCCATTATTGGGGAGTGGGTGTCCCATAGTATTTGCTTATGCCTTGCAAGCAAAAGCTGCCAAAAATAAGGACGGAGGAACTTGCAATGCTGGCACCCTGGTGGTATAGTGGTGGTGGAGGCTGAGGATAAGGAGAAGAAGATAAAACAGCCGAAACGAGGAAGCGTATACCCATGTGTGGGTGTGAAGCGGTGCATGTGAATACACCTCCCGAAATAACAGAGTGGATTTGACTTTATGTTACTCTGCTGTCATTTGGTGGTGATGAGAAGTCTGGCCCAATCCAGCCCTTGTTCATTTTGATAAGGGTCAGCTTGTCAGCATTGTCAGTTGACAGGCGAGTGCGCTTATCAGTTATAATTCCCCCAGCGGCACTAAAAACACGCTCCGATAACACGCTAGCGGCAGGGCAGGCCAGGACCTCCAAGGCGTACAGAGCGAGTTCATTCCAAGTGTCCAGCTTGTAAACCCAATAATTAAAAGGCACAGAGGAATCACGGAGGACGCTGGTACAGTCGGCAAGGTACTCCCTCACCATCTTTTGAAACTTTCCACTCCTTGTGAGAGTACCCCGCGCCTCAGGGCCTGTAAGCTGGGCGGGTGTCAGAAAACTGTCCCAGAACGTTGACAGTGTTCCCCTGCCTCTGCTGGATTGGAGTTGCATCTCTCTCGCCTGTACGCCTTGGTTGGGCTACGAACTGTGACCTCTGCCGCTAGCGTGTTCAGATGGGAATTTTTTTAAGAGTTCTGCAGCAAGGGCCTTCTGGTACTGCCCCATTTTTGTAGACCTCTCCACCACAGGAATAAGAGACTGAAAGTTCTCCTTGTAGCGGGGGTCCACAAGTGTCACCAACCAGTAATGACTGTCACCCAACATTTTGACAACGCGAGGGTCACGGTTAAGGCAGCGTAACATAAAGTCAGCCATGAGTGCCAGACTGGTAACGGGCAAGATTTCTGTGTCCTCACCAAGATGACGACTGACCATGCTCTCCTCCTCCTCCTCCTCCTCTTCCTCCTCCCCCCTGTCCTCAGGCCACCCACGCTGAACCGACGGTATGTACAGGTACTACCGTCTACAACGCATGATAGCAGCTCCTGTTCTTCCTCCTCCTCCTCCTCCTCTCCCTCATTGTCCCCCAATGCACGTTGGGATGAGATGAGGCTGGGCTGTGTGTAATCGCCCGCTACGGCTTCTTGATCCATCTCATCATACTCTGGCTGCAATGCCTCCTCTTTAATTCTCTGCAGAGAGCGTTGCAAAAGACAGACAAGTGGGATGCTGACACTAATGATGGCGTCATCGCCACTCACCATCTTGGTGGCCTCCTCAAAGTTTGTGAGGATGGTACATATGTCAAACATCCAGGTCCACTCCTGAGGTCTTATGTGTGGAGTCTGACCTGAATATCGACGGCCTTGTTGCAGCTTGTACTCCACAACTGCTCTCTTCTGCTCACAAATCCTTTGCAACATGTGGAGGGTAGAGTTCCAACGTGTGGGGACATCACACACCAGTCGGTGTGCCGGAAGCTGCAAACGCTGCTGCAACACAGCAAGGGCGGCGGAAGCTGTAGCCGACTTGCGAAAATGAGCTGACAGGCGGCGTACTTTCACGAGCAGATCTGGCAACTCTGGGTACGATTTAAGAAACCGCTGAACCACGAGGTTAAGCACATGAGCCAGGCATGGTACGTGTGTGATCTCACCTCGCCTCAGAGCCGCCACCAGGTTACGGCCATTGTCACACACGACCATGCCGGGATGTAGGTTCAGCGGTCTCAGCCACAGATCTGCCTGCTCTTTCACAGCTGTCCACAACTCACAAGCAGTGTGAGGTTTATCACCTAAGCTTATGAGTTTCAGCACAGCCTGTTGCCGCTTGGCGGAGGCAGTACTGCAATGCTTCCAGCTTGTAACTGATGTGGTGCTATCTGAGAGGGAGGCTGAACATGAGGAGGAGGAGGAGGAGGATGCGCAGGAGCTGTACACTGTGGGGGCAACTCTGACTGACATAGGGCCCGCAATCCTCGGTGTGGGGAGGATGTGTTCCGTCCCAAGGTCCGACTGGGTCCCGGCTTCCACTATATGTACCCAGTGTGCCGTCAGAGAGATGTACCGTCCCTGGCCACAAGCACTTGTCCACGTGTCCGTTGTCAGGTGGACTCTCCCAGTAACTGCGTGGTTGAGGGCACGGCAGATGCTTTGGGACACGTGCTTGTGTAGTGCGGGGATGGCACACCGGGCAAAATAGCGTCGGCTGGGGACCGAGTACCGAGGGACGGCCACCGCCATAAGATTGCGGAAGGATTCCGTCTCCACCAGCCTAAAAGGCAGCATTTCCAACGCAAGCAGTCGTGAAATGTGCGAATTTAGGACTGTGGCCTGTGGGGCGTTAGCTGCGAATTTGCGCTTTCGTTCAAATGTCTGGGATATGGACAATTGAACGCTGCGGTGGGACGTGGACGTGGACGTTGATGCTGTTTCTTGAGAAACTGCCATAACAAGTGAAGACTGAGAGGAGGGGGCATCTTTACATGCAGTATGGACAGGGGATTGCCTTGCACACACAACAGGGGGTTCTATTGCACGCACAACAGTGGAAGAAGCAGTGGTGACACCCGCTGACACTGGTCGTGGACCCTGGGTTTCACTCCACAAAGTCGGGCGCTTTGCTGCCATGTGCCTGATCATGCTGGTGGTGGTCAGGCTGGTAGTTTTGTCACCCCTGCTGATGCTGGCATGGCAGGTGGAACATATGGCCTTTTTGGGGTTATCAGCAGAGTCTTTAAAAAAATTCCAGACTCTGGAAGACCTACCCCTTGTACTGGCAACGTCCCTCGTGTTGGTGTTACGGGGAATGGTTGCCTGCCTTCTGTCTGCGGCCACCACACTGCTTCTTCCTGCCTGTTGGGGTACTCTGCCTCCCTCCCCCTGTGTGCTGCTGGCCTCACTCTGCATGTCCTCCTTCCACGTTGGGTCAGTTACTAGATCATCCACCACCTCCTCCTCTTCCACTTGCGCACCACGATCCTCCTCCTCACTTCCTGGGAATTGTGTCTCGTCATCGTCCACCTCTTGTGACAGATTGCCAACGTCGACTTCCTGTGGCCGTGGCTGTTCAAATATTTGGGCATCGCAACATGGGATCTCCTCTTCCACCACTTCAAGCGTATCAGGCGAGGGGCCCAAATATGGAAATGGACCAGTGAACAGCTCTTCAGAGTGTCCAAGTGTGGGATCACTTGCTGTCTGACGACACTCGTCATGGTGGGAGGAAGGAGCATCAGGGTGAGGAGGAGTATGCAGTCAAGACTCACGGCTACTAAGAGTTGACCGTGTGGAAGACAGACCGGAGGTGGTGGTGCCCAGGTAACTGGAAGTATTATCTGCTATCCAATTAATAACCTGTTCACACTGATCAGTTCTCAATACTGGTGTTGTTCTGTGCTTCCCTAGTAATTCGGTCAAGAAGTGGGAGCGAGAAGATGTGGCTGTTGGTTGTGGCACATTTTCACCTTGGCCACGTCCCCGCCCTCTGCACGAACCATCACCAGAACGTCCACTTCCACGTCCCTTGCCACGCGCCTTGCCCATTGTAAATGAAGTAAAATAGCTTACACTTGCACTATCAATGGAAAAAGGGTAATAAAGAGTAGATTAGAACCGTGGAAGAGGAAAACCACAGTTATTGTTTACTGGGGTATACCACACTTTTTTAAATAGAGATATTTGCGGCTGAACAGTGAGCGACACACTCAAACTGCTTTTTTTTTAGATACCAAAGGCCCAAAACTGGATAGTACAGCGATTTGACCCGTGGAACTGCGAAACCACACTGGGATGTCGGGCCTACACAAGACTATTTTCAACAGATATATTTTTGTGTCACAACAGTCAGGAGACACTACTGTTTTTCTTTACGGAAAAAACTATCAAAAGCTGAATAATAGAGATTTTTTACTGTGGGATGGCAAAACCACAGTTATTGTTTACTGGGGTATACCACACTTTTTTAAATAGAGATATTTGCGGCTGAACAGTGAGCAACACACTCAAACTGCTATTTTTTAGATACCAAAGGCCCAAAACTGGATAGTACAGCGATTTGACCCGTGGAACTGCGAAACCACACTGGGATGTCGGGCCTACACAAGACTATTTTCAACAGATATATTTTTGTGTCACAACAGTCAGGAGACACTACTGTTTTTCTTTACGGAAAAAACTACCAAAAGCTGAATAATAGAGATTTTTACTGTGGGATGGCAAAACCACAGTTATTGTTTACTGGGGTATACCACACTTTTTTAAATAGATATATTTGCGGCTGAACAGTGAGCGACACACTCAAACTGCTTTTTATTTAGATACCAAAGGCCCAAAACTGGATAGTACAGTGATTTGACCCGTGGAACTGCGAAACCACACTGGGATGTCAGGCCTACACAAGACTATTTTCAACAGATATATTTTTGTGTCACAACAGTCAGGAGACACTACTGTTTTTCTTTATGGAAAATATACCAAAACCTGAAGAATAGAGATTTTTTACCGTGGGATGGCAAAACCTCAGTTATTGTTTACTGGGGTATACCAGACTTTTTTAAATATATAGATTTGCGGCTGAACAGTGAGCGACACACTCAAACTGTTTTTTTTTTAGATACAAATGGCCCAAAATGGATAATACAGAGGTTTGAACCGTGGAAGTGCAAAACAACACTTCTGTTTCTCTAGCCTACACCAGACTATTTTCAACAGTTATATTTGTGTCGAAAAATCAGAGACACGCTTTTTTTTTGGGGGGGACGACACACCAAAAGGTTAATAAGACGGGTATTTGTACAGTGTGAAGGAGGAAAAAAAAAGGAGGATTTAGATGAAAAAAGAGGATTTTTCCTGGCCCCCGACACCTGGTGCTAAGTCCAGCAATTTCGGCAACAGGAGCACACAGGACTGTAATGCAGCGTTTGCTGGTATAACCACTGTGTCTCCTATACAGCCTGCCTGCCTGGTATCTGGGATGGATATTAGTCCTGAAAAGGACTGTTTGTTTGTTCTGGCAGCCTTTACAGACCCTACACTAACTATTTTGCAGTTTATATCTCTCCCTAAATCAGCAGCGCTGTCCCTACACTGTCTAATCTGGAGCGACTGTGTCCAAGATGGCGGCGCCCGGTTTTAAATACTCGAGGTGACGCTGTGCGGCCAGCCAATCACTGTAATGCCCACAACCAACATGGCTGCAGCATTACAGTGACTGGCTGGCAATCCCTGCATGTTCATTGGCTCTGTAAAGAGCGCCAAACATGCAGGGCGGAGACCCGAGCTCCCGCCCAAGTAACCCGGAAATGCTCGGTGCTCGCCGAACATCCCGAGTAGCGTGATGCTCGGGCGAGTACCGAGCAGTGTCGAGCATGTTCGCTCAACACTACTGCTGAGATGTTCAGTTTTTTCCTAAATTTCCTACGTTTTGTACTAATTTATTAGCACACATATACCACTCATTCCTACAATCAAAGGATCAGGAAACCACTCTGAAATCAATATCCTACAATTTACCCCAACAGCAAAAAAACAACTATACACAAAATACCAAAAGATATATCAGATTATTAATGAGCAAATAAAAGACACTATCACATAAAAATAATTTTTAGAAAGGTGTAGAAAAAATGCTGTAAAGTAAGAACGCTTCAAAAATAGAAATGTTAATGATTTATTTAATCAATTAACAAAATACAAAGTGAATGAACAAACGAAAAATCTAGATCCAATTAATATTTGGTGTGACCAACTTTTCACTTTAAAACAGCATCAATTATTCCAGGTACACCTGCGCAAAGTCAGGGATTTTGTAATAATACAGTCAGGTGTCTGGTCATACACCATGGCAAGACTGAGCAAGAATACACAAGGAAGTTATACTACATCAGCAAGGTCTCTAAGGCACAAATTTCAAAGAAGATTGAGGGTTCAAGATGTGTCATTCAAGCACTTATGAAGAAGCACAAGAAATTGTGCAACGTTGAGGTCGGTAGATGCAGTGGTCGGCCAAGGAAACTTAGTGCAGCAGATGTATGACACATTATGGTTACTTTCCTTCAAAAGCGGAAATGTCCAGCAGTGCCATCAGCTCAGAACTGGCAGCAACCAGTGGGACTCAGCTTCACTCATCTACTGTTCAGAGAAGACTGGCCAGAAGTGGTCTTTATAGCAGAATTGTGGCGAAAAAGCCATATCTTCCACATCAAAACAAGGCCAAGTGACTCAACTATGCATTAAAACAGAGGAACCAGGGTGTAGAAAATTGGCAGGATGTGCTCTGGACGGTTGAGTCCAAATATGAAAAATGTTATTACAGAAGAGATTTTGTTCACTAAAGGGCTGGAGAGCAGTACAATAATGAGTGTCTGTGGGCAATAGTGATACATAAGCACGGTGGAGGGTCCTGTAAGTTTGGGGCTGCATTTCAGCAAATGGAGATGGAAATTGGGTCAGAATTATTGGTTCCCTCAATGCTGAGATATAGAGGCAGATACTTATCCATCATGCAATATCATCAGGGAGGTGTCTGATTGGATCCAAATGTTTTCTTCAGCAGAACAACAACCCCAAACGTACAGCCAATGTCATTAAGAATTATCTTCAATGTAAAGAACAAGGAGTCCTGGAAATGATCTGGTCCCACCCAGTGGAGTAACTAGAGTCTGATAGGCCCCCACCTGCATGTTGGTCAGATGTATGGGCCCTTCTAGCGTTCTGGATCCTATAAAGATATATGTGTTCTCTCCCTATGTAGCAATGTCCCCCATCCTGGCTCTTTCTTGTAATAATCTCCCACATGCTGGGCCTTATGCTATAACATTTTCCCCCACCTGTGCCCCTGTCTGGCAATGTCCCCATTCTGGCATCATTTCCTTCATTCTGGTTTAATGTCCCCATCCTGGTATAGTGTCCCCATTCTGATATAATGTCCCCATTTTGGTATAATGTCTCTAACCTGATATAATATCCCCCATGCTGGTGTAATGCTTCCAATTCTGCTATACTGTCCCCAAAGCTGGTATAATGCCCCACATCCTGGTATAGTATCTCCAGTTCTGGCATAATGTCCCCCATGCTGCTATAATATCCCCCATACTGGTATAATATCATCATTGTGATATAATGTCCCCCATCCTGGTATAACATCATCATTGTGATATAATGTCCCCATTCTGATATGGTGTCACCCATCCGGGTATGGTGTACCCCATTCTGGTATAATGTCCCCAATTCTGGTATAATTTCCCCATTCTGATATAATGTCCCCATTCTGATATAATGTCCCCATTCTGATTTAATGTCCCCCTTCCTGGTATATTGTCCCCATTCTGATATATTGTCCCCATTCTGATATAGTGTCCTTCATCTTGGTAAAATGTCCCCATACTAGAATACTGTCCCCATTCTGGTGTAATGTCCCCATCCTGGTTTAATGACCATCATACTGGTTTAATGTCCCTCGCCCTGGTTTAATGTCCCCCATCCTGGTACAATGCACTCCATTCTGTTACAGTGTCTCACATTCTGGCATAATGACCTAATTCTGATATAATGTCCCCATTCTGGTATAATGTACCCATTCTGGCATAATGTCCCCCATCCTGGTATGGTATCTACTGAGCTGCCATCCTGGGGATGGGTTATCAATATCAGATCGGTGGGCTCCGACACGCGGCACTGGCTCTACCCATCAGTTGTTTGCAATGCTCAGATGTAAATAGTTTGAAGATCTGAACATCACTGCTCCATTCACTGTACTGTGGGTCCTGCAAGTCAGCTAATATTCATGTAATAGGAGCTGATCTGCAGCACCAGGTAGCAGTCACTACACAGTGACCAGAGCTGTGATGTTCAGCTCCTCAACAATGTTTACATCTGACCTCTGCCAGAGTTTCAAATGACTGAGTAGTGGAGGTACCACGTGCCGGACCCCCACAAATCTGACTAGCTATTGAACCCGTTCTAGGCCTGGGTGGCGAGCATTTTTATTGGTATATGGTCTCCCATGCTGGTATGTGCTGCCCCCATCCTGTCCCCACCATCCAATTCCGGTATGCGTGGCTCCCCTCATCCCCGATCCCGGTATGCGTGGCTCCCCTCATCCCCGATCCCGTTATGCGTGGCTCCCCTCATCCCCGATCCCGTTATGTGTGGCTCCCCTCATCCCCATTTCCAGTATGCGTGGCTCCCCTCATCCCCATTTCCGGTATGCGTGACTCCCCTCATCTCCATTTCCGGTATGCGTGGCTCCCCTCATCCCCAATCCAGATATGCGTGGCTCCCCTCATCCCCAATCCCGGTATGCGTGGCTCCCCTCATCCCCAATCCCGGTATGCGTGGCTCCCCTCAACACCAATCCTGGTATACGTGGCACCCCTCATCCCTATCCTGGTGTGTATGGTATCCCTCATCCTGGTATGCATGGCACCCTATCCCTCACTCCCAATCCCGGTATGCATGGCTCCCCTCATCCCCAATCCCGGTATGCGTGGCTCCCCTCATCCCCAATCCCGGTATGCGTGGCTCCCCTCAACACCAATCCTGGTATATGTGGCACCCCTCATCCCTATCCTGGTGTGTATGGTATCCCTCATCCTGGTATGCATGGCACCCTATCCCTCACTCCCAATCCCGGTATGGGTGGCACCCCTCACCCCCAATCCCGGTATGCGTGGCACCCCTCACCCCCCAAATCCTGGTATGCGTGGCACCCCTCACCCCCCAATCCTGGTATGTGTGGCCTCCTCAACCCCCCAATCCTGGTATGTGTGGCCTTTTCAATCCCCAAATCCTGGCATGTGTGGCCTCCTCAATCCCCAAATCCTGGTATGTGTGGCCTCCTCAACCCCCCAATCCTGGTATGTGTGGCCTCATCAATCCCCCATTCCTGGTATGTGTGGCCTCCTCAATCCCCCATTCCTGGTATGTGTGGCCTCCTCAATCCCCAAATCCTGGTATGTGTGGCCTCCTCAATCCCCTAATCCCTGGTTTGTGTGGCCTCCTCAATCCCCCATTCCTGGTATGTGGGGCCTCCTCAATCCCCCATTCCTGGTATGTGTGGCCTCCTCAATCCAAGTGTCCTGGCATGGGTGGCTTCCTCATCCCCCCAATCACTGCACACATAAAACAATAAACACTTATACTCCCCTTCCTTCCTCACCTCTGCTCCAGCGCTGAGTCCTGTCTGCAGCAGCTCATGTCGGCATCTGAGCTGCGTGCGCTCTCAGAAGCCGAGGTGAGCTGCTGCCGACACATTCACTCCTCTCCACGCCGGGACTATGGGCGTGGAGAAGCGTGAATATGCTTTCTCTTTAGTGGAGGGCACTGACAGCAGGAGCCGGGGCTCAGCACTACTCCGTGCCCGCTACTAAAGAGAATGAATATTCCGTCTTCTCCACGCCCATGGGAGTGGCCTCAGAGAGAATATTCATGTCCCTTTAGCAGCGGGGACACGTGGTAGCTGCAGCTGCGGATACAGCGTGTGCTCCGCTCTTCCACTGCCGCAACCCGCTCCTCTGCCGCCGTAACCTCCTACTCACCTATCCTCCTCGTTCCCACACTGCTTGCTGTCCTCACGGGCCCCCTCCGGCCACGGACCCCATAGCAGTGGCGTGGTCTGCCGCCATTAGCGGTACGCCACTGTCTTACCTGTAAAGGCTGGATGCGGTCTTCTGTCTGGAGCCAAACTGTGTGTCACGCATGCGCAGTCTATCGAGGCTTCGGACAGAGACCCGCATCTCCCGTTATATTATAGATATTAATGAGCTAACCAGGGGATAGGCCACCAATATGTTTGTCCTGGAAATTCCCTTTAAGGCCCACCTGCACATACTATGTATATAATATATATATATGGCAAAGAGTGGGAATGGGTTAATCACAGGCTCATAAAACGGACAAACAACACAAATATTGGTTCTATCTTTTACACATTTGGGGTAGCCCTTAAGAGGGCCATTGGGTCAAAGAGAGAGAGAGAGAAGAGAGAGGGGAAGGAGAGATACCGGGAGATACCAAGAGAGAGAAAAAAAGAGAGACCCAACCAGTGCAAGGCTAAGCCGGGCAGGCGGCAGCGGCTATTTATACCCACTGCTGATCTCTGATTGGTGGAAAATCTGGGTGTGGCTGCTCTCTGATTGGTGGAAAATCTGGGTGTGGCTGCTCTGTGATTGGTCAGCATTATGACCTCACAGTGGCGATGACTCATACCTCCTGGGTGGTTCTTCTGGGCGGTTCTGTTTTCTGACTGGTGGAAATTCTAATCAGCATTATGACCTCACAGTGGCCGTGACTCATGTTTCATGGACTGTTCTATCTGGGTGACCTGAAACGTGCTGATCTCTGATTGGTGGAAATTCAAGTCATCTTCATGACATCACAATCAGCATGTTATGCTGCTGAGATGTTCAGTTTTTTCCTAAATTTCCTACGTTTTGTCCTAATTTATTAGCACATATATACCACTCATTCCTACAATCAAAGGATCAGGAAACCACTCTGAAATCAATATCCTACAATTTACCCCAACAGCAAAAAAACAACTATACACAAAATACCAAAAGATATATCAGATTATTAATGAGCAAATAAAAGACACAATCACATAAAAATAATTTTTAGAAAGGTGTAGAAAAAATGCTGTAAAGTAAGAACGCCTCACAAATAGAAATGTTAATGATTTATTTAATCAATTAACAAAATACAAGTGAATGAACAAACGAAAAATCTAGATCCAATCAATATTTGGTGTGACCAACTTTTCACTTTAAAACAGCATCAATTCTTCTAGGTACACCTGCGCAAAATCAGGGATTTTGTAATAATACAGTCAGGTGTCTGGTCATACACCATGGCAAGACTGAGCAAGAATACACAAGGAAGTTATACTACATCAGCAAGGTCTCTAAGGCACAAATTTCAAAGCAGATTGAGGGTTCAAGATGTGTCATTCAAGCACTTATGAAGAAGCACAAGAAATTGTGCAACGTTGAGGTCAGTAGATGCAGTGGTCGGCCAAGGAAACTTAGTGCAGCAGATGTATGACACATTATGGTTACTTTCCTTCAAAAGCGGAAGATGTCCAGCAGTGCCATCAGCTCAGAACTGGCAGCAACCAGTGGGACTCAGCTTCACTCATCTACTGTTCAGAGAAGACTAGCCAGAAGTGGTCTTCATAGCAGAATTGTGGCAAAAAAGCCATATCTTCCACATCAAAACAAGGCCAAGTGACTCAACTATGCATTAAAACAGAGGAACCAGGGTGTAGAAAATTGGCAGGATGTGCTCTGGACGGTTGAGTTAAAATATGAAAAATGTTGTTATTACAGAAGAGATTTTGTTCACTGAAGGGCTGGAGAGCAGTACAATAATGAGTGTCTGTGGGCAATAGTGATGCATAAGCACAGTGGAGGGTCATGTAAGTTTGGGGCTGCATTTCAGCAAATGGAGGTGGAAATTGGGTCAGAATTATTGGTTCCCTCAGTGCTGAGATATAGAGGCAGATACTTATCCATCATGCAATATCATCAGGGAGGTGTCTGATTGGATCCAAATGTTTTCTTCAGCAGAACAACAACCCCAAACGTACAGCCAATGTCATTAAGAATTATCTTCAATGAAAAGAACAAGGAGTCCTGGAAATGATATGGTCCCACCCAGTGAAGTAACTAGAGTCTGATAGGCCCCCACCTGCATGTTGGTCAGATGTATGGGCCCTTGTAGCGTTCTGGATCCTATAAAGATACAGTATATGTGTTCTCTCCCTATGTAGCAATGTCCCCCATCCTGGCTCCTTTTTGTAATAATCTCCCACATGCTGGGCCTTATGCTATAACATTTTCCCCCACCTGTGCCCCTGTCTGGTAATGTCCTCATTCTGGCATCATTTCCTTCATTCTGGTTTAATGTCCCCATCCTGGTATAGTGTCCCCATTTTGATATAATGTCCCCATTTTGGTATAATGTCTCTAACTTGGTATAATATCCCCATGCTGGTGTAATGCTCCCAATTCTGCTATAATGTCCCCAAAGCTGGTATAATGCCCCACATCCTGGTATAGTATCTCCAGTTCTGGCATTATGTCCCCCATGTTGCTATAATATACCCCATACTGGTATAATATCATCGTTGTGATATAATGTCCCCCATCCTGGTATAACATCGTCATTGTGATATAATGTCCCCATTCTGATATAGTGTCACCCATCCGGGTATGGTGTACCCCATTCTGGTATAGTGTCCCTTATTCTGGTATAATGTCCCCAATTCTGGTATAATTTCCCCATTCTGATATAATGTCCCCATTCTGATTTAATGTCCCCTTTCCTGGTATGTTGTCCCCCTTCCGATATATTGTCCCCATTCTGATATAGTGTCCTTCATCTTGGTAAAATGTCCCCATACTAGAATAGTGTCCCCATTCTGGTATAATGTCCCCATCCTGGTATAATGCCCCCCATCCTGGTTTAATGACCATCATACTGGTTTAATGTCCCTCGCCCTGGTTTAATGTCCCCCATCCTGGTACAATGCACTCCATTCTGTTACAGTGTCTCACATTCTGGCATAATGACCTAATTCTGATACAATGTCCCCATTCTGGTATAATGTACCCATTCTGGCATAATGTCCCCCATCCTTGTATGGTATCTACTGAGCTGCCATCCTGGGGATGGGTTATCAATATCAGATCGGTGGGCTCCGACACGCGGCACTGGCTCTACCCATCACTTGTTTGCAACGCTCAGATGTAAATAGTTTGAAGATCTGAACATCACTGCTCCATTCACTGTACTGTGGGTCCTGCAAGTCAGCTAATATTCATGTAATAGGAGCTGATCTGCAGCACCAGGTAGCAGCCACTACACAGTGACCAGAGCTGTGATGTTCAGCTCCACAACAATGTTTACATCTGACCTCTGCCAGAGTTTCAAACAACTGAGTAGTTGAGGTGCCACGTGCCGGACCCCCACAAATCTGATATTAATGAGCTAACCAGGGGATAGGCCATCAATATGTTTGTCCTGGAAATTCCCTTTAAGGCCCACCTGCACATACTACGTATATAATATATATATATGGCAAAGAGTGGGAAGGGGTTAATCACAGGCTCATAAAACGGACAAACAACACAAATATTGGTTCTATCTTTTACACATTTGGGGTAGCCCTTAAGAGGGCCGTTGGGTCAAAGAGAGAGAGAGAAGAGAGAGGGGAGGGAGAGATACCGGAGATACCAAGAGAGAGATAAAAAGAGAGACCCAACCAGTGCAAGGCTAACCGGGCAGGTGGTAGCGACTATTTATATCCACTGCTGATTTCTGATCGGTGGAAAATCTGGGTGTGGCTGCTCTCTGATTGGTGGAAAATCTGGGTGTGGCTGCTCTGTGATTGGTCAGCATTATGACCTCACAGTGGCAATGACTCATACCTCCTGGGTGGTTCTTCTGGGCGGTTCTGTTTTCTGACTGGTGGAAATTCTAATCAGCATTATGACCTCACAGTGGCCGTGACTCATGTTTCATGGACTGTTCTATCTGGGTGACCTGAAACATGCTGATCTCTGATTGGTGGAAATTCAAGTCATCTTCATGACATCACAATCAGCATGTTATTACTGCTGAGATGTTCAGTTTTTTCCTAAATTTCCTACGTTTTGTCCTAATTTATTAGCACATATATACCACTCATTCCTACAATAAAAGGATCAGGAAACCACTCTGAAATCAATATCCTACAATTTACCCCAACAGCAAAAAAACAACTATACACAAAATACCAAAAAATATATCAGATTATGAATGAGCAAATAAAAGACACTATCACATAAAAATAATTTTTAGAAAGGTATAGAAAAAATGCTGTAAAGTAAGAACGCTTCAAAAATAGAAATGTTAATGATTTATTTAATCAATTAACAAAATACAAGTGAATGAACAAACGAAAAATCTAGATCCAATTAATATTTGGTGTGACCAACTTTTCACTTTAAAACAGCATCAATTATTCCAGGTACACCTGCGCAAAGTCAGGGATTTTGTAATAATACAGTCAGGTGTCTGGTCATACACCATGGCAAGACTGAGCAAGAATACACAAGGAAGTTATACTACATCAGCAAGGTCTCTAAGGCACAAATTTCAAAGCAGATTGAGGGTTCAAGATGTGTCATTCAAGCACTTATGAAGAAGCACAAGAAATTGTGCAACGTTGAGGTCAGTAGATGCAGTGGTCGGCCAAGGAAACTTAGTGCAGCAGATGTATGACACATTATGGTTACTTTCCTTCAAAAGCAGAGGATGTCCAGCAGTGCCATCAGCTCAGAACTGGCAGCAACCAGTGGGACTCAGCTTCACTCATCTACTGTTCAGAGAAGACTGGCCAGAAGTTCTCTTCATAGCAGAATTGTGGCGAAAAAGCCATATCTTCCACATCAAAACAAGGCCAAGTGACTCAACTATGCATTAACACTAGGACTACTGGACTCGTGACCCCACCTAGAACTACTGAAAGGAGTCATTTTGACTCCTTGCTTGTTTTCGTTTATTTTTAGAGTTTCATTTGTGGTTATTTATTAATAATTATATTTTTTGTAATGTATTATTATTGTGAGATCCAACAGTAATGCTTTTGATTGTTTTTTTTCTGCTTTTCTTATTTTTCTACAGAAAATAACAATAATTATAATAGACGTTTTTCAAACATTTTTTTTTATTCAAGTGCACACATATAAACAACAACTGAAGAACAAAAAGCAGAGAAAATGTAGGTGGAGGAGCATAAAAATGAAAATATGGCGCAGAATTCACCTTCTAAACATTTGGTGTTTCGCATTTTAGGCATTGCCTTTGATTTATGGCAGTACATTGCCCACACAAAGACTTACCACAAGTCTTACAATTTCCGACAGATCTATTTTTCTTGCACCTTTCTTTGATCTGGCAAAATTTTGTTTGAACCATCACTTCTGAGCATGTAGAAACTTGGGACGTGGAACCCTTTTCCCTATCTGTGACATAAGGACCACTCAACTCTCTCACAAGCGTTTGCAAAAATGCCTTGCGTGACATTTTTTGGTGGGTAATCTACTTGAATATTATCCATGCATTTATACCCGCAAAGTCTAAGGCATTTTCAAATGCATGAACAGGCCATCTCCTTGTGCATGTTCGTGTGGTATATTTTCGTGCCATCTGATCCACTACATCTACTCCATATTTTGTTTCATTGTAAAACTTTACCGTTTCTGGAGTTTTTTTAGCGGAATCAGACGCAACAACAACATCTGGATGGACGGAACTCAAAATGACAACATTTTTGTTGGTCTTTCCTTGATATACTGTAAGTGTAAAATTGTCTTCATTTCTAAACACTTTAGTGTTGTACAATTCCTCTTTCATGGATTTTATTTCTTTAGGCACTTCTCGCCTTATCTTGTTCAGTGTTCCCACGATGGTTGTTCCTTTGCTTTTTAGCTGTTTAGCTAATTTTACTGAAGTAAAATAATTATCGGTTGTAACATTGCGACCTTTTTTCAAAAACGGGTCCAATAACTTCATTACCACATGGTCAGCTAAACGGTCCTCAGCACGGCGTGTGTCATCTTTGCCTAGATAAGGGAAGCCATTTGCCAGATATTTGCTCCTCTTATCAACAGCTAGCCAATATTTGTGGCCATATTTATCTGGTTTGGAAGGCATGTACTGCGTGAATGGACACCTAGTTTTGCTTGGGAAAAGTTGCTCATCCACCGTTATGTATGGGCCAGGTTTGTAACACGCAATACAATTTTCAATAAACCTGTCCCACACAGTAGAAAATAGAGCAAACTTGTCCGTTTGCAGTCTCTCCGATCGAGTAGATTTCTCATCAAATCTGAGAAACCTCATAATTTCAACAAAGCGGTCCCTAGACATTGTCGCTTTGCAAAACGGTATTCCCCAGTCATTACACCAAATACTGCTAATCGAGTGACGGTTCGTGCCAGATATTCCACGAGCATAGAATATCGCAATGAATGCATCTAGCTCCTCATCAGATAGAGTAAACTGTAAATTATTGTTCCTGCATGCTTCTGCAAGCGTACAGTTCTTTATATGTGTCAATATATATGAATCAAAAAATAAACGCCATGCGCTCAAAGGACTATCGATAATGATATTTCTTCTGGCGTATCCTGTAGGGCCAGGTGCTTCTCGAAGAATATTTTGGCTGTCACGCCTACCAGGCAAGTGTTCTCCAATTTCAACAGGTTTCCATTGAATACCATCCGCTGAAACTAGTATTCCTTCAGATTCGCCTTCTCTGGTGTTTGTTGTTGCATTACCTTCACCGCCATCGTTATCTGTTGTTCTTTCATTTCTGGGACGTTTTGCTGATTTTTTCTGTCCACGACCAGGAGGATGGTCACGAGGCAACATAACTGCATGAGCCCGATCCCCAGTTGATGTGCTTGGAATATCTGTAAAAAAGTTGATGAATATTTAGAATTTTTGTTTTGTAAGGGTCCGTGCACACTGGCTGGATTAGCGGCGGAATATCCGACTGGATATTCTCACCACAATCCGGCCCGTACCTGCCCGCTCAGGTACAGAGCGGAGTTTCATACCTGAAGCTCCGCTCCGAACCCCGGGCTGGAGCCGCTGTCTGGGACGGAGCCGTGCTCGCGCGTAAGCAAGCGCTGCTCTGTCCCTGACAGCGGCTCCAGTCCGGGGTTCGGAGCGGAGCTTCAGGCATGAGCGGGCAGGTACGGTCTGTATTGCGGCAAGAATATCCAGATGGCTATTCAGCCAGAATTCTGCTAGTGTGCACAGGCCCTAACTCAGTGTGTGGAAGAACAAATAAATACACATAACTACTTACCTTCTGGATTTGTTCCTTCTGAGTCTTCAGATTCACTTGATATGTTCTGAAGAATGAAATCTTCATCACTGTCAGAATCAAATACATGTTCCTGCAATTCGGATTCCGATTCATCCTCCGGTATGGATTGCAAAGTAGCCAGAATATCCTGAGGCTTTATCAAACGTCTTCTCTCCATATTCCTCACAAATTCCATAATTCTATATAGTTCCCTGCTGAAAAATAGAAATGAAATGAAAACTAAAAGAAATAATAACTGTTCTGCCACCTTCAAAAGTAGGTGGGCTGAATCAGTTGACAGACAGCTAAACTATTTCATAACAATTCATACCTGTATGAGTCTTCAGAGCTCGTATGTCTGCGTCTGTTCTCTTTGTCTCTTCAGCTGAACTGAAAGTAAAGTTACTATCCAGAATACTGTCTCCTGCTAGGACCTTAGAAAAACACCACCCTTCATTAGCATAAGATAAGAGCCTAGAGTAAACAAGCTATTTTGTTCAGCATTACACAGTAATACAAGCAGGTAAAACACAAGGAAAATGTGAAAAGTTGACATGTAAATTGAACTACATCTATATGAACATCAGGGTAAATAAGACAGAGTGAAAAAATTATGCACAAAACTTTATAGCAACATTTAGTGACAAAAGGACCTCAAAATATAGTAGGGAGTCAAAATGACTCCCTTCAGTAGTTCTTGGTAAATTTTGAAAAAAACGCGCAAATTTTTCACCAAAATTATTTATTCTCACAAAATCTTTTTTTACATCATATTTGAGGAAAAGTCACTGAGTTTCAAGCTGGAATTCTGAAAAATGTAGTCACAGAAGAGAAATAAAAAACGAAAGGAGTCAAAATGACTCCATCAGTAGTTCTAGTGTTAAGTGGGTTGCCCAGGACTTAAAAGGATTTTTCCTTTTGAGCAAATGAAAGTCATCAGTTGCAGGTTGTTATAAAGAAACAAACCGTGCTGTACTCACCTCCCCGAGGTCCACGATGAGTCTTTGCCGCTGCTCGCGGTGGCCGGCATTGGCTGATGTCACATTGACAGTGCAGCAGCCAATCGCTACGCTCAGTGGCTCTGTCAGTGTAAACTGAACACCGCGTAGTTGACATGACTTTCAGGTCGCAGCCAATGTTAGACACTGGAAGCTGCTGCAGACACTTGCCGGTGGACTCGGGGAAGGCAAATACGGAACGTTTTGTTTCATTATTACCATCTGCAGCAGGGGACATTCATTTATTGAAAGGGAACAGGTGGGCACTCTTCGTCTCTTGTTTTGATTTTGAGCTACACTTCCATCCAGTGGACAAGAATGTTAAAGCAGATGCTCTGTCTTGATATTTTGAAGTGACTATTTTCGTGGAAGAGGCTCAGTATATCATAGATCCGGCCAGGATTGTTGAAGCAGCCCTTGTCCTCCTAAAAGACATTCATCTGGGGAAAACCTTTGTTCCTAGTGCTAAAAGAAGGAAAATACTGTCATGGGGACAAGAATCCAAGCTAGCCTGCCATGTGGGAGTTATCACATCCACTGAGCTAATTGCACACCGCTTTTGGTGGCCATCGCTGTCCAAGGATGTTCAGGACTTTGTGACCACTTGTCCGCAGTGCCCAAGAAACAAGTCTCCCAGGAACAAGCCTGCTGGTCTCCTTCAGCCTCTGCCAGTTCTTTCCGCCCCCTGGCAACATATCGCTATGGATTTCATCATGAACCTGCCCCTCTCTGAGGGTTACAACACCATCTGGGTCATGGTGGAACAGTTCTCTAAGATGGGTCACTTTATCCCCTTGGTCGGCCTACCTTGGACTCCCAAGCTTGCCACATAGTTCTTCCAGCATAAGTTTCATCTTCATGCTTTCCCTCTCCACATTGTCTCTGACCGCAGAGTCCAGTTTACATCTAAATTTTGGAGAGATCTTTGCAAGCTGCTGAATGTCCAGCTGGATTTCTCCACCGCGTGCCATCCACAGAGCAATGGACAAGTGAAACCAGTTAACAAAACTCTTGAAAACTACAGTTTGCTTGCCCCTTTATTTCTGCTCACCAGGATGACTAGATACAACGTCTTCTATGGGCAGAGTTCTCCTACAGCAACCACATTGGACTCACAATAAAACGTTCAAAAATGAAAGTGAAACTGTTTTCCTGTGAAATATGTTAAGGAACATCCTTTCCAGGGTAAAGACTTGTGTATAAGGTAAAATAAATAACCAAAAACAAAAATACTTCTCCACACCTTGGGCTATGTTTACAAGTAGCATTTTTTATGCGTTTTTGCACTTTTGTATTGCTTTCAACCGAGACAAATGCATTCACCAGGAAATGTCATTTTAACATTTTACAACCTTATCTGGCCATGTGCTGTGTGACACATGCATACAGTGCTGAAAAGACATGGGAACAGCATGGGGAAGACCCCTGGAAGCATCTCTGACACCCAGGTCAATTCCTAAAAGTGTGCCCATTGGAAGTGATCCTTGCTGCATCAGAAGATGCAGACTTGCAACTATCCCCGTGCAAGTCCTTGTCCCAGGGCAGTGTTCAATTGTACCTCCCCCATTCCTTGCAATGCAAGCGCAAATATGCAGCCAACCACCCACCCACCTACAGGCTGCAATACTATACTGCTAGCTTGGACTTGAAATGGGGCCTTTTAGTTTGGAGAAGGCCGAAGCTGGCCACTACCTCATGGCTGCAACGGCGGCGAGGTCTGCATACTCAGTCCCCAGCTGCCACTATTTTCCTGGGAACCTTCCCCACACTTTTCTTAGCTTGGCCTGCTTTAGGGCAGCATTGGACGAGCCCACCAGACAACCAGAGACTCCTCCGGTGGGCCTTGGCTTCTCCATCAGGGGAGTTGAGAGTGCCAAGGTGAGGAGCATGATGATGATGATAGAAGTTAGCATCTGCTTTGTTTTCTTGTAATGTAAGCGTAAGTGTGCAGCCTGCCACCCACCCCAGGCTGCAATACCATACTGCTAGCTTGCACTTGAAATTGGGCCTTGTAGTTTGGAGGAGGCCATAGCTGGCCACTACCTCATGGCTGCTTCGGCAGCGAGGTCTCCATACTCAGTCCCCAGTCGCCACTATTTGTCCCGGTAACCTTCCCCACAGTTTCTTAGCCTGGCCTGCTTTAGGGCAGCATTGGACGAGCCCACCAGACAACCAGACTCCTCCGGTGGGCCCTGGCTTCTCCATCAGGAGAGTTGAGAGTGCCAAGGTGAGGAGCATGATGATGATAGAAGTTAGCATCTGCATTGTTTTCTTGGAATGTAAGTGTAAGTGTGCAGCCTGCCACCCACCCACCCCCAGGCTGCAATACCATACTGCTAGCTTGCTTGCACTTGAAATGAGGCCTTTTAGGCTTGTGGAGGCAGACGCCGGCCACCATGTCATGGCTGCATCGGCGGCCTGGTATCCATACTCAGTCCCCAGCCGCCCGGCGGCCGGGTCTCCACACTCGGTCCCCAGCCGCCCCTATTTGTCCCGGTGCACCTTATACATAAGCACGCATACCAAAACATTACCTGTGCCCTCCCCAGTGCATTTAGTGGGAAGGACAGCCTAACCACAAACACGTGGACAAGTGAATGTGGCCAGGGATGGTCCATCTCACTGACGCCTTCACACTGGGTTAATATTGTGGAAGCCGGGACACAGTTGAACACTGGGATGCAACATGTCCTCTAGACATAGAGGATTGCGGGTCCTGGGTAAATCAGGCTTCAACACAAAGTTCAGAAGGTAGACAGCAGCAGTGGTCGGCCTCCTACGCAACGAGTAAATTATTCATGATTATGAGGCCATCCATATCCTTAGCTTTCTGTTCCTTGGAATGGAAGCGCATGTATGTAGTAGCGGATAGGCCTGAGGTGGTCAGCGTTTTGGCGCATATCCTACCTCCTCCGAGGATTGCTGGATGTTTTCCTGCTACTATCCCAGTTCTATGACTCCCGTTAAAACAAAGCTTCAGGTGATGAATGATGGATGAGGTGGTGGCAAAGGAGAAAGAGCAGGAGGAACAGGGACCATTCACATCAATATCAGGCCAGTCAACCATACATGAAAACCGATTCACCAACCATTTAATGTATGGTCTGCAATCCTTATGAAGACATCAAAACCGACAAAAAACCCATTTTGAGAGAGAGGAGTTTACAGACAATGAGGGGAAAGTAAACCTCTTATGACAAATGATCACCTCAATCTACCTGTTGATAGTCCCAAAATGACACAAAAGGGATTTATATCATAAAATATAAACTTTATTGAAACATATACATTAATATATTATTACACAATTCCATAGTATGAATAAAGAGAATAAAAAAGGGGGAAGGGAGGGGAAGGGGGGAGGACAGCTAAAGAAAGCAGGATGAGATGATAAACGTCCTGCAAAGGGACTACCATCCCCAGATCAGCATATTAAATGTAATAGATGTAAGTATGTGCTGCCAGCTAGGTAGTACAAGATTATAGTCAAGTAAAAATCCTAGTCCAGATTCGGTCAGGTGATTTAAAGTCACAGAAATCCGCATTAGTGGGACCCTATGGTAGAGAAAGATATGGCAAATAACGATTCCCCATGTATAGGATGTCAGGTGTTGAAGGGGTTAAATGCAGGACACTAAGTACTACTTTCTATTGTTATGTTATAACAACACCCACATCAACGGAGCAGGGAGAGTGGCATCAAAAGATTAACATTACCTTGGGTCATGTTGGCAGAGTCTGGGGCAGCTTAGAGCGAGATGCTGGGGATGTGCAGTAGCCTCGACGCGCGTTTCGCCCGGAAATGGCTTAGTCAGGAAGCATATCCTACCTCCTCTGAGGATTGCTGGATGTTTTCCTGCTACTATCCCAGTTCTATGACTCCCATTAAAACAAAGCTTCAGGTGATGAATGATGGATGAGGTGGTGGCAAAGGAGAAAGAGCAGGAGGAACAGGGACCATTCACATCAATATCAGGCCAGTCAACCATACATGTCTTGTAGGATATGTTTCTGTACCAAAAGGAGCAGTTTGGCTACACAGTTGTAGGGCATACAGTGAGTGCAATGCCTACCAAAAATTTTGAGGCACTCCAATGCCCCTTGGAAGTGACATGGAGGTCAGAGGGCCTTAACTAAACCGTTTTTTTCATTTATAGCAACTGGGTCTCCTGTACACTTTTGGCCTAAGCAGTGAATGGAAGGCTTTCCAAAAATTATGAGGAACTGCAATGCCCCTTGAAACAGACGTGGATTACAGCATACTAAAAACCTTCTACCCATTATTGGGGAGTGGGTCTCCCTTAGTGTTCGCCTATGCATTGAAAAGCAAAAGCTGACTAAAATTAGGAGGAAATGCAATGCCCGTTGGAAGAGTCGTGGAGGTTAGAGGTAATTAAAAACAACATTTCAATGCCCCTTGGAAGAGCTGTGGAGTTCAGAGTGGTTTAACAAGATGGTTTTAATGCCCCTTAGAAGAGACGTGGAGGTCACAGTAGCTTAACAAGACGGCTTTAATGCCCCTTGGAAGAGACATGGAGTTCAGAGTGGTTTAACAAGACGGTTTTAATGCCCCTTGGAAGAGACGTGGAGGTCCCAGTGGAATAAAAAGACAATATCAATGCCCCTTGGAAGAGTGGTGGAGGTTCCAGTGGAATAAAAAGACAATATCAATGCCCCTTGGAAGAGTGGTGGAGGTTACAGTGGAATCAAAAGACAATATCAATGTCCCTTGGAAGAGTGGTGAAGGTCGCAGTGGAATAAAAAGACAATATCAATGCCCCTTGGAAGAGTGGTGGAGGTCACAGTGGAATAAAAAGACAATATCAATGCCCCTTGGAAGAGTGGTGGAGGTCCCAGTGGAATAAAAAGACAATATTAATGACCCTTGGAAGAGATGTGGAGGTCACAGTAGCTTAACAAGACGATTTTAATGGCCCTTACAAGAGCCATGCAGTACAGCATATTAAAAACATTATTCCCATTATTGGGGAGTGGGTCTCCCATAGTCTTTGCCTATGCCTTCCAAGCAAAAGCTGCCAAAAATTAGGACGGAGGAACTTGCAATGCTGGAAACACGGACAATGGTCACCCTGGTGGTATAGTGGTGGTGGAGGCTGAGGAGAAGGAGAAGAGCAAAAAACAGCCGAAATGAGGAAGCGTATACCCATGTGTGGGTGTGAAGCGGTGCATGGGAATACACCTCCCGAAATAACACAGTGGTTTTGACTTTATATTACTCTGCTGTCATTTGGTGGTGATGAGAAGTCTGGCCCAATCCAGCCCTTGTTCATTTTGATAAGGGTCAGCTTCTCAGCATTGTCAGTTGACAGGCGAGTGCGCTTATCAGTTATAATTC
Source organism: Phyllobates terribilis (assembly GCF_046119375.1). Taxonomy (NCBI): domain Eukaryota; kingdom Metazoa; phylum Chordata; class Amphibia; order Anura; family Dendrobatidae; genus Phyllobates; species Phyllobates terribilis. Next base: position 893,549 of record NW_027363383.1, on the reverse strand, counting down.
CTCCAGCGGCACTAAAAACACGCTCCGACAACACGCTAGCGGCAGGGCAGGCCAGGACCTCCAAAGCATACAGAGCGAGTTCATTCCAAGTGTCCAGCTTGGATACCCAATAATTAAAAGGCACAGAGGAATCACGGAGGACGCTGGTACGGTCGGCAAGGTACTCCATCACCATCTTTTGAAACTTTCCACTCCTTGTGAGAGTACCCCGCGCCTCAGGGCCTGTAAGCTGGGCGGGTCTCAGAAAACTGTCCCAGAACGTTGACTGTGTTCCCCTGCCTCTGCTGGATTGGAGTTGCGTCTCTTTCGCATGTACGCCTTGGTTGGGCAACAAATTGTGACCTCTGCCGCTAGCACGTTCAGATGGGAATTTTTTTAACAGTTCTGCAGCAAGGGCCTTCTGGTACTGCCCCATTTTTGTAGACCTCTCCACCTCAGGAATAAGAGAGTGAAAGTTCTCCTTGTAGTGGGAGTCTAAAAGTGTCACCAACCAGTAATTACAGTCACCCAACATTTTGACAACGCGAGGGTCACTGTTAAGGCAGCGTAACATAAAGTCAGCCATGCGTGCCAGACTGGTAACGGGCAAGATTTCCGTGTCCTCACCAAAATGACGACTGACCATGCTCTCCTCCTCCTCCTCCCCCACCCCCCTGTCCTCAGGCCACCCACACTGAACCGACGGTATGTCAGTTGTACAGGTACTACCGTCTACAGCGCATGATACCAGCTCCTGTTCTTCCTCCTCCTCTCTCTCATTGTCCCCAATGCACGTTAGGATGAGATGAGGCTTGATTGTGTGTAATTGCCCGCTACGGCTTCTTGATCCATCTCATCATACTCTGGCTGCAATGCCTCCTCTTTAATTCTCTGCAGAGAGCATTCCAAAATACAGACAAGTGGGATGCTGACGCTAATGATGGCGTCATCGCCACTCACCATCTTGGTGGATTCCTCAAAGTTTGTCAGGATGGTACATATGTCAGACATCCAGGTCCACTCCTGAGGTCTTATGTGTGGAGTCTGACCTGAATATCGACGGCCTTGTTGCAGCTGGTACTCCACAACTGCTCTCTTCTGCTCACAAATCCTTTGCAACATGTGGAGGGTAGAGTTCCAACGTGTGGGGACATCACACACCAGTCGGTGTGCCGGAAGCTGCAAACGCTGCTGCAACACAGCAAGGGCGGTGGAAGCTGTAGCCGACTTCCGAAAATGAGCTGACAGGTGGCGTACTTTGACGAGCAGATCTGGCAACTCGGGGTACCATTTAAGAAATCGCTAAACCACGAGATTAAGCACGTGAGCCAGGCATGGTACGTGTGTGATCTCGCCTCGCCTCAGAGCCGCCACCAGGTTACAGCCATTGTCACACACGACCATGCCTGGATGTAGGTTCAGCGATCTCAGCCACAGATCTGCCTGCTCTTTCACAGCTGTCCACAACTCACAAGCAGTGTGAGGTTTATCACCTAAGCTTATGAGTTTCAGCACAGCCTGTTGCCGCTTGGCTGAGGCAGTACTGCAGTGCTTCCAGCTTGTAACTGATGTGGTGATATCTGAGATGGAGGCTGAACATGAGGAGGAGGAGGAGGATGATGCGCAGGAGCTGTACACTGTGGGGGCAACTCTGACTGACATAGGGCCCGCAATCCTCGGTGTGGGGAGGATGTGTTCCGTCCCAAGGTCCGACTGGGTCATGGCTTCCACTATGTTTACCCAGTGTGCCGTCAGGGAGATGCACCGTCCCTGGCCACAAGCACTTGTCCACGTGTCCGTTGTCGGGTGGACTCTCCCAGTAACTGTGTTGTTGAGGGCACGGCAGATGTTTTGGGACACGTGCTTGTGTAGTGCGGGGATGGCACACCAGGCAAAATAGTGTCGGCTGGGGACCGAGTACCGAGGGACGGCCACCGCCATAAGGTTGCGGAAGGATTCCGTCTCCACCAGCCTAAAAGGCAGCATTTCCAACGCAAGCAGTCGTGAAATGTGCAAATTTAGGACTGTGGCCTGTGGGGCGTTTGGCTGCGAATTTGCGCTTTCGTTCAAATGTCTGGGATATGGACAATTGAACGCTGCGGTGGGACGTGGACGTGGACGTTGATGCTGTTTCTTGAGAAACTGCCATAACAAGTGAAGACTAAGAGGAGGGGGCATCTTTGCATGCAGTATGGACAGGGGATTGCCTTGCACGCACAACAGGGGGTTCTCTTACATGCACAACAGAGGAAGAAGCAGTGGTGATACCCACTGACACTGGTCGTGGACCCTGGGGTTCACCCCACAAAGTCGGGTGCTTTGCTGACATGTGCGTGATCATGCTGGTGGTGGTCAGGCTGGTAGTTTTGTCACCCCTGCTGATGCTGGCCTGGCAGGTGGTACAAATGGCCTTTTTGGGGTTATTAACAGAGTCTTTAAAAAAATTTCAGACTCTGGAAGACCTACCGGTTGTACTGGCAACGTCCCTCGTGTTGGTGTTACAGGGAACGGTTGCCCGCCTTCTGTCTGCAGCCACCACACTGCTTCTTCCTGCGTGTTGGGGTACTCTGTCTCCCTCCCCCTGTGTGCTGCTTGCCTCGCTCTGCTTGTCCTCCTGCCACGTTGGGTCAGTTACTAGATCATCCACCACCTCCTCCTCTTCCACTTCCGCACCACGGTCCTCCTCCTCACTTCGTGGCAATTGTGTCTCGTCATCGTCCACCTCTTGTGACAAATTGCCAGCGTCGCCTTCCTGTGGCCGTGGCTGTTCAAATATTTGGCCATCGCTACATGGAATCTCCTCTTTCACCACTTCAAGCGGAGCAGGCGAGGGGCCCAAATATGGAAATGAACCAGTGAACAGCTCTTCAGAGTGTCCAAGTGTGGGATCAGTTGCTGTCTGAGGACACTCGGCATGGTGGGAGGAAGGAGCATCAGGGTGAGGAGGAGTATGCGGTCGAGACTCACGGCTACTAAGACTTGATCGTGTGGAAGACAGACTGGAGATGGTGGTGCCAGGGTGACTGGAAGCATTATCTGCTATCCAATTAATAATCTGTTCACACTGATCAGTTGGCAAAAGTGGTGTTGTTGTGTGCTTCCCTAGTAATTCGGTCAAGAACTGGAAGCGAGAAGATGTGGCTGTTGGTTGTGGCACATTTTCACCTTGGCCACGGCCCCGTCCTCTGCACGCACCATCACCAGAACGTCCAGTTCGACGTCCCTTGCCATGCGCCTTGCACATTGTAAATGAAGTAAAATAGCTTACGCTCGCACTATCAATGGCAAAAGGGTAATAAAAAGGAGATTAGAACAGTGGAAGAGGAAAACCGCAGTTCTATTTCTCTGGCCTACACCAGAATCTTTTAAACAGATATATTTGTGTCTGAACAGTCAGCAAGACACTTAAACTGTTTTTTTTATGTAAAAAAGGCAAAAAGGTGGATTACACCCAGATTTGAACCATGGAAGAGGAAAACCACAGTTCTAGTTCTCTGGCCTACACCAGAATCTTTTAAACAGATATATTTGTGTCTGAACAGTCAGCGAGACACTCAAACTGTTTTTTTTTTATGTAAAAAAGGCAAAAAGGTGGATTACACCCAGATTTGAACCGTGGAAGAGGAAAACCACAGTTCTAGTTATCTGGCCTACACCAGAATATTTTAAACAGATATATTTGTGTCTGAACAGTTAGCGAGACACTCAAACTGTTTTTTTTTTAAATGGAAAAAGGGCGAAAAGGTGGATTACACCCAGATTTGAACCGTGGAAGAGGAGAACCACAGTTCTAATTTCCTGGTGTATACCAAACTTTTTTAAATAGATATATTTGTGTCTGAACAGTCAGCAGTAGATGAGCTGTATATTATAATATTCTGTAGCAGGTGAGCTGTATATATAATATTCTGCAGTAGATGAGCTGTATATTATAATATTCTGCAGTAGATGAGATGTACAGTACAGACCAAAAGTTTGGACACACCTTCTCATTTAAAGATTTTTCTGTATTTTCATGACTATGAAAATTGTACATTCACACTGAAGGCATCAAAACTATGAATTAACACATGTGGAATTATATACTTAGCAAAAAAGTGTGAAACAACTGAAAATATGTCTTATATTCTAGGTTCTTCAAAGTAGCCACCTTTTGCTTTGATGACTGCTTTGCACACTCTTGGCATTCTCTTCATGAGCTTCAAGAGGTAGTCACCAGAAATGGTCTTCCAACAATCTTGAAGGAGTTCCCAGAGTTGCTTAGCACTTGTTGGCCCTTTTGCCTTCACTCTGCGGTCCAGCTCACCCCAAACCATCTCGATTGGGTTCAGGTCTGGTGACTGTGGAGGCCAGGTCATCTGGCGTAGCACCCCATCACTCTCCTTCTTGGTCAAATAGCCCTTACACAGCCTGGAGGTGTGTTTGGGGTCATTGTCCTGTTGAAAAATAAATGATGGTCCAACTAAACGAAAACCGGATGGAATAGCATGCCGCTGCAAGATGCTGTGGTAGCCATGCTGATTCAGTATGCCTTCAATTTTGAATAAATCCCCAACAGTGTCACCAGCAAAGCACCCCCACACCTCCTCCTCCATGCTTCACGGTGGGAACCAGGCATGTAGAGTCCATCTGTTCACCTTTTCTGCGTCGCACAAAGACTCGGTGGTTGGAACCAAAGATCTCAAATTTGGACTCATCAGACCAAAGCACAGATTTCCACTGGTCTACTGTCCATTCCTTGTGTTCTTTAGCCCAAACAAGTCTCTTCTGCTTGTTGCCTGTCCTTAGCAGTGGTTTCCTAGCAGCTATTTTACCATGAAGGCCTGCTGCACAAAGTCTCCTCTTAACAGTTGTGGAAGAGATGTGTCTGCTGCTAGAACTCTGTGTGGCATTGACCTGGTCTCTAATCTGAGCTGCTGTTAACCTGCGATTTCTGAGGCTGGCGACTCAGATAAACTTATTCTCAGAAGCAGAGGTGACTCTTGGTCTTCCTTTCCTGGGGCGGGCCTCATGTGGGCCAGTTTCTTTGTAGCGATTGATGGTTTGTGCAACTGCACTTGGGGACACTTTCAAAGTTTGCCCAATTTTTCGGACTGACTGACCTTCATTTCTTGAAGTACAAGTTTTTCTTTACTTAGCTGCTTTTCTCTTGCCATAATACAAATTCTAACAGTCTATTCAGTAGGACTATCAGCTGTGTATCCACCTGACTTCTGCACAACACAACTGATGGTCCCAACCCCATTTATAAGGCAAAAAAACCCACTTATTAAACCTGACAGGGCACACCTGTGAAGTGTAGACCATTTCCGGTGACTACCTCTTGAAGGTCATCAAGAGAATGCCAAGAGTGTGCAAAGCGGTCACCAAAGCAAAAGGTGGCTACTTTGAAGAACCTAGAATATAAGACATATTTTCAGTTGTTTCACACTTTTTTGTTAAGTATATAATTCCACATGTGTTAATTCATAGTTCTGATGCCTTCAGTGTGAATGTACAATTTTTAAAGTCATGAAAATACAGAAAAATCTTAAATGAGAAGGTGTGTCCAAACTTTTGGTCCGTACTGTATATTATAATATTCTGCCGTAGATTAGCTGTATATTATAATATTCTGCAGTAGATGAGCTGTATACTGTATATAATATTCTGCAGTAGATAAGCTGTATATATAATATTCTACAGCAGGTGAGCTGTATATTATAATATTCTACAACAGATGAGCTGTATATTATAATATTCTGCAGCAGATGAGCTGTATATTATAATATTCTGCAGTAGATGAGCTGTATATATAATATTCTTCAGCAGATAAGCTGTATATTATAATATTCTGCAGCAGATGAGCTGTATATTATAATATTCTGCAGTAGATGAGCTGCATATTATAATATTCTGAAGCAGGTGAGCTGTATATTATAATATTCTGCAGAAGATGAGCTGTATATTATAATATTCTGCAGTAGATGAGCTGTATACTGTATATAATATTCTGCAGTAGATAAGCTGTATATATAATATTCTACAGCAGGTGAGCTGTATATTATAATATTCTACAGCAGATGAGCTGTATATTATAATATTCTGTAGCAGGTGAGCTGTATATTATAATATTCTGCAGAAGATGAGCTGTATATATAATATTCTGCAGAAGATGAGCTGTATATTATAATATTCTGCAGTAGATGAGCTGTATATTATAATATTCTGCAGCAGGTGAGCTGTATATTATAATATTCTGCAGTAGATGATCTGTATATTATAATATTCTGCAGTAAATGAGCTGTATATTATAATATTCTGCAGCAGGTGAGCTGTATATTATAATATTCTGTAGTAGATGAGCTGTATATATAATATTCTGCAGTAGATGAGCTGTATATTATAATATTCTGCAGTAGATGATCTGTATATTATAATATTCTGCAGTAGAAGAGCTGTATATTATAATATTCTGCAGCAGATGAGCTGTATATTATAATATTCTGCAGTAGATGAGCTGTATATTATAATATTTTGCAGTAGATGCGCTGTATATTATAATATTCTGCAGTAGATGCACTGTATATTATAATATTCTGCAGCAGGTGAGCTGTATATTTTAATATTCTGCAGTAGATGAGTTATATATTATAATATTCTGCAGATGAGCTGTATATTATAATATTTTGCAGTAGATGAGCTGTATATTATAATATTCTGCAGAAGATGAGCTGTATATTATAATATTCTGCAGTAGATGAGCTGTATATATAATATTCTGCAGTAGATGAGCTGTATATTATAATATTCTGCAGTAGATGAGCTGTATATTATAATATTCTGTAGCAGGTGAGCTGTATATTATAATATTCTGCAGAAGATGAGCTGTATATATAATGTTCTGCAGTAGATGAGATGTATATTATAATATTCTGCAGTAGATGAGCTGTATCGTAATGCGCCTGCTGTGAAGGAGGCGCGCAACTCAGGAGAAGGAGGACACCGCACGGGATCGCAGGAAGGTAAGAGGTGTGTGTGTGTGTGTGTAATGGTCTGGACACACAAGGGGGGGCCCAGCTGGACAGACCCACAAGGGGGGGCCAAGCTGGACAGACACACAAGGGGGGGGCCCAGCTGGACAGACACACGAGGGGGGGCCCAGCTGGACAGACACACAAGGGGGGGCCAAGCTGGACAGACACACAAGGGGGGGGCCCAGCTGGACAGACACACGAGGGGGGGCCCAGCTGGACGGACACACGAGGGGGGGCCCAGCTGGACACACGAGGGGGGGCCCAGCTGGACACACGAGGGGGGGCCAAGCTGGACACACGAGGGGGGGCCAAGCTGGACACACGAGGGGGGAACCCTGGCTGGACACGCAAGGGGGGGGCCCTGGCTGGACACGCAAGGGGGGGAGCCTTGGCTGGACACGCAAGGGGGGAGCCCTGGCTGGACACGCAAGGGAGGGGAGCCCTGGTTGGACACACAAGGGGGAGCCCTGGCAGGACACACAAGGGGGAAGCAAGGTGGACCCAGGCAAAGGGGGGTGGGCAGGATGGGTATATGGGGGGCAGGCTTAACCAAAGAAGCCCTTTAATGCAAACTACCGTAATTGTACATCCCAGTTAGAGTGGTGCACAGTAGATGTGCAGGAGCCGCCAGTCAATGCTCCACTATAACAGGGATAGCGGATAACAGATATTTGCATATGGCTGTAGGTGGGCCCCTGGAGTCAATTCTCCCTGTGGGCCCCAGACACCCCAGTCCGACCCTGTCTGCAGTAGATGAGCTGTATATTATAATATTCTGCAGAAGATGAGCTGTATATTATAATATTCTGCAGTAGATGAGCTGTATATTATAATATTCTGCAGAAGATGAGCTGTATATTATAATATTCTGCAGCAGGTGAGCTGTATATTATAATATTCTGCTGTAGATGAGCTGTATATTATAATATTCTGCAGATGAGCTGTATATTATAATATTCTGCAGCAGGTGAGCTGTATATTATAATATTATACAGTAGATGAGCTATATATTATAATATTCTGCAGTAGATGAGCTGTATATATAATATTCTGCAGTAGATGAGCTGTATATTATAATATTCTGCAGAAGATGAGCTGTATATTATAATATTCTGCAGTAGATGAGCTGAATATTATAATATTCTTCAGCAGATAAGCTGTATATTATAATATTCTGCAGCAGGTGAGCTGTATATTATAATATTCTGCAGTAGATGAGCTGTATATATAATATTCTGCAGTAGATGAGCTGTATATTATAATATTCTGCAGCAGATGAGCTGTATATTATAATATTCTGCAGCAGGTGAGCTGTATATTATAATATTCTGCAGTAGATGAGCTGTATATTATAATATTCTGCAGCAGGTGAGCTGTATATTATAATATTCTGCAGTATATGAGCTGTATATTATAATATTCTTCAGTAGATGAGCTGTATATATAATATTCTGCAGAAGATGAGCTGTATATTATAATATTCTGTAGTAGATGAGCTGTATATATAATATTCTGCAGAAGATGAGCTGTATACTATAATATTCGGCAGTAGATGAGCTGTATATTATAATATTCTGCAGAAGATGAGCTGTATATTGTAATATTCTGCAGCAGATGAGTTGTATATTATAATATTCTGCAGTAGATGAGTTGTATATTATAATATTCTGCAGTAGATGAGCTGTATATTATAATATTCTGCAGAAGATGAGCTGTATATTGTAATATTCTGTAGCAGGTGAGCTGTATATTATAATATTCTGCAGTAGATGAGCTGTATATATAATATTCTGCAGTAGATGAGCTGTATATATAATATTCTGCAGCAGATGAGTTGTATATTATAATATTCTGCAGTACATGAGCTGTATATTATAATATTCTGCAGAAGATGAGCTGTATATTATAATATTCTGCAGTAGATGAGCTGTATATTATAATATTCTGCAGCAGGTGAGCTGTATATTATAATATTCTGCAGTAGATGAGCTGTATATTATAATATTCTGCAGTAGATGAGCTGTATATTATAATATTCTGCAGTAGATGAGCTGTATATTATAATATTCTGCGGCAGGTGAGCTGTATATATAATATTCTGCAGTAGATGAGCTGTATATTATAATATTCTGCAGCAGGTGAGCTGTATATATAATATTCTGCAGTAGATGAGCTGTATATTATAATATTCTGCAGTAGATGAGCTGTATATATAATATTCTGCAGCAGATGAGCTGTATATTATAATATTCTGCAGTAGATGAGCTGTATATATAATATTCTGCAGCAGATGAGCTGTATATTATAATATTCTGCAGTACATGAGCTGTATATTATAATATTCTGCAGCAGATGAGTTGTATATTATAATATTCTGCAGCAGGTGAGCTGTATATATAATATTCTGCAGTAGATGAGCTGTATATTATAATATTCTGCAGCAGGTGAGCTGTATATATAATATTCTGCAGTAGATGAGCTGTATATTATAATATTCTGCAGTAGATGAGCTGTATATATAATATTCTGCAGCAGATGAGCTGTATATTATAATATTCTGCAGTACATGAGCTGTATATTATAATATTCTGCAGCAGATGAGTTGTATATTATAATATTCTGCAGTAGATGAGCTGTATATTATAATATTCTGCAGTAGATGAGCTGTATATTATAATATTCTGCAGAAGATGAGCGTTATATTATAATATTCTGCAGAAGATGAGCTTTATATTATAATATTTTGCAGTAGATGAGCTGTATATTATAATATTCTGCAGCAGATGAGTTGTATAATATAATATTCTGCAGTAGATGAGCTGTATATATAATATTCTGCTGCAGGTGAGCTGTATAATATTTTGCAGTAGATGAGCTGTATATTATAATATTCTGCAGAAGTTGAGCTGTATATTATAATATTTTGCAGCAGATGAGCTGTATATTATAATATTCTGCAGTAGATGAGCTGTATATTATAATATTCTGCCGTAGATGCGCTATATATTATAATATTCTGCAGCAGGTGAGCTGTATATTATAATAATCTGCAGTAGATGAGCTGTATATTATAATATTCTGCAGCAGGTGAGCTGTATATTATAATATTCTGTAGCAGGTGAGCTGTATATTATAATATTTTGCAGAAGATGAGCTGTATATATAATATTCTGCAGTAGATGAGCTGTATATTATAATATTCTGTAGCAGGTGAGCTGTATATTATAATATTCTGCAGTAGATGAGCTGTATATTTTAATATTCTGCAGTAGATGAGCTGTATATTATAATATTCTGCAGTAGATGAGTTGTATATTATAATATTCTGCAGTAGATGAGATGGATATTATAATATTCTGCAGTAGATGAGCTGTATATTATAATATTCTGCAGCAGGTGAGCTGTATATATAATATTCTGCAGAAGATGAGCTGTATATATAATATTCTGCAGCAGGTGAGCTGTATATTATAATATTCTGCAGAAGATGAGCTGTATATATATAATATTCTGCAGTAGATGAGATGTATATTATAATATTCTGCAGTAGATGCGCTGTATATTATAATATTCTGCAGCAGGTGACCTGTATATTATAATATTCTGCAGTAGATGAGCTGTATATTATAATATTCTGCAGCAGGTGAGCTGTATGTTATAATATTCTGCAGTAGATGAGCTGTATATATAATATTCTGCAGTAGATGAGCTGTATATTATAATATTCTGCAGCAGGTGAGCTGTATGTTATAATATTCTGCAGTAGATGAGCTGTATATATAATATTCTGCAGTAGATGAGCTGTATATTATAATATTCTGCAGAAGATGAGCTGTATATTATAATATTCTGCAGTAGATGAGCTGTATATATAATATTCTGCAGAAGATGAGCTGTATATTATAATATTCTGCAGTAGATGAGCTGTATATTATAATATTCTGCAGAAGATGAGCTGTATATTATAATATTCTGCAGTATATGAGCTGTATATATTATAATATTCTGCAGTAGATGAGCTGTATATATAATATTCTGCAGTAGATGAGTTGTATATATAATATTCTGCAGCAGATGAGCTGTATTTTATAATATTCTGCAGTAGATGAGCTGTATATTATAATATTCTGTAGTAGATGAGCTGTATATTATAATATTCTGCAGCAGGTGAGCTGTATATTATAATATTCTGCAGTAGATGAGCTGTATATTATAATATTCTGCAGAAGATGAGCTGTATATTATAATATTCTGCAGTAGATGAGTTGTATATTATAATATTCTGTAGCATTGAGCTGTATATTATAATATTCTGCAGTAGATGAGCTGTATATTATAATATTCTGTAGCATTGAGCTGTATATTATAATATTCTGCAGTAGATGAGCTGTATATATAATATTCTGCAGAAGATGAGCTGTATATTATAATATTCTGCAGTAGATGAGCTGTATATTATAATATTCTGCAGAAGATGAGCTGTATATATAATATTCTGCAGTAGATGAGTTGTATATATAATATTCTGCAGCAGATGAGCTGTATATTATAATATTCTGCAGCAGATGAGCTGTATATTATAATATTCTGCAGTAGATGAGCTGTATATTATAATATTCTGTAGTAGATGAGCTGTATATTATAATATTCTGCAGTAGATGAGCTGTATATTATAATATTCTGCAGCAGGTGAGCTGTATATTATAATATTCTGCAGTAGATGAGCTGTATATTATAATATTCTGCAGAAGATGAGCTGTATATTATAATATTCTGCAGCAGGTGAGCTGTATATTATAATATTCTGCAGTAGATGAGCTGTATATTATAATATTCTGCAGAAGATGAGCTGTATATTATAATATTCTGCAGTAGATGAGCTGTATATTATAATATTCTGCAGTAGATGAGCTGTATATATAATATTCTGCAGAAGATGAGCTGTATATTATAATATTTTGCAGTAGATGAGCTGTATATTATAATATTCTGTAGCATTGAGCTGTATATTATAATATTCTGCAGTAGATGAGCTGTATATATAATATTCTGCAGAAGATGAGCTGTATATTATAATATTCTGCAGTAGATGAGTTGTATATTATAATATTCTGCAGCAGATGAGCTGTATATTATAATATTCTGTAGTAGATGAGCTGTATATTATAATATTCTGCAGTAGATGAGCTGTATATTATAATATTCTGCAGCAGGTGAGCTGTATATTATAATATTCTGCAGTAGATGAGCTGTATATTATAATATTCTGTAGTAGATGAGCTGTATATTATAATATTCTGCAGTAGATGAGCTGTATATTATAATATTCTGCAGCAGGTGAGCTGTATATTATAATATTCTGCAGTAGATGAGCTGTATATTATAATATTCTGCAGAAGATGAGCTGTATATTATAATATTCTGCAGCAGGTGAGCTGTATATTATAATATTCTGCAGTAGATGAGCTGTATATTATAATATTCTGCAGAAGATGAGCTGTATATTATAATATTCTGCAGTAGATGAGCTGTATATTATAATATTCTGCAGTAGATGAGCTGTATATATAATATTCTGCAGAAGATGAGCTGTATATTATAATATTTTGCAGTAGATGAGCTGTATATTATAATATTCTGTAGCATTGAGCTGTATATTATAATATTCTGCAGTAGATGAGCTGTATATATAATATTCTGCAGAAGATGAGCTGTATATTATAATATTCTGCAGTAGATGAGTTGTATATTATAATATTCTGCAGAAGATGAGCTGTATATATAATATTCTGCAGTAGATGAGCTGTATATTATAATATTCTGCAGTAGATGAGCTGTATATATAATATTCTGCAGAAGATGAGCTGTATATTATAATATTCTGCAGAAGATGAGCAGTATATTATAATATTCTACAGAAGATGAGCTGTATATTATAATATTCTGCAGAAGATGAGCTATATATTATAATATTCTGCAGAAGATGAGCTGTATATTATAATATTCTGCAGTAGATGAGTTGTATATATAATATTCTGCAGCAGATGAGCTGTATATTATAATATTCTGCAGTAGATGAGCTGTATATTATAATATTCTGCAGTAGATGAGCTGTATATTATAATATTCTGCAGTAGATGAGCTGTATATATAATATTCTGCAGTAGATGAGTTGTATATTATAATATTCTGCAGCAGATGAGCTGTATATTATAATATTCTGTAGTAGATGAGCTGTATATTATAATATTCTGCAGTAGATGAGCTGTATATTATAATATTCTGTAGTAGATGAGCTGTATATTATATTATTCTGCAGTAGATGAGCTGTATATTATAATATTCTGCAGTAGATGAGCTGTATATTATAATATTCTGCAGTAGATGAGTTGTATATATAATATTCTGCAGCAGATGAGCTGTATATTATAATATCCTGCAGTAGATGAGCTGTATATTATAATATTCTGCAGTAGATGAGCTGTATATTATAATATTCTGTAGTAGATGAGCTGTATATTATATTATTCTGCAGTAGATGAGCTGTATATTATAATATTCTGTAGTAGATGAGCTGTATATTATAATATTCTGCAGCAGGTGAGCTGTATATTATAATATTCTGCAGTAGATGAGCTGTATATTATAATATTCTGCAGAAGATGAGCTGTATATTATAATATTCTGCAGAAGATGAGCAGTATATTATAATATTCTGCAGAAGATGAGCTGTATATTATAGTATTTTGCAGTAGATGAGCTGTATATTATAATATTCTGTAGCATTGAGCTGTATATTATAATATTCTGCAGTAGATGAGCTGTATATATAATATTCTGCAGAAGATGAGCTGTATATTATAATATTCTGCAGTAGATGAGTTGTATATTATAATATTCTGCAGAAGATGAGCTGTATATATAATATTCTGCAGTAGATGAGCTGTATATTATAATATTCTGCAGTAGATGAGCTGTATATATAATATTCTGCAGAAGATGAGCTGTATATTATAATATTCTGCAGAAGATGAGCAGTATATTATAATATTCTACAGAAGATGAGCTGTATATTATAATATTCTGCAGAAGATGAGCTTTATATTATAATATTCTGCAGAAGATGAGCTGTATATTATAATATTCTGCAGTAGATGAGTTGTATATATAATATTCTGCAGCAGATGAGCTGTATATTATAATATTCTGCAGTAGATGAGCTGTATATTATAATATTCTGCAGTAGATGAGCTGTATATTATAATATTCTGCAGTAGATGAGTTGTATATTATAATATTCTGCAGCAGATGAGCTGTATATTATAATATTCTGTAGTAGATGAGCTGTATATTATAATATTCTGCAGTAGATGAGCTGTATATTATAATATTCTGTAGTAGATGAGCTGTATATTATATTATTCTGCAGTAGATGAGCTGTATATTATAATATTCTGCAGTAGATGAGCTGTATATTATAATATTCTGCAGTAGATGAGTTGTATATATAATATTCTGCAGCAGATGAGCTGTATATTATAATATTCTGCAGTAGATGAGCTGTATATTATAATATTCTGTAGCATTGAGCTGTATATTATAATATTCTGCAGTAGATGAGCTGTATATATAATATTCTGCAGAAGATGAGCTGTATATTATAATATTCTGCAGTAGATGAGTTGTATATTATAATATTCTGCAGAAGATGAGCTGTATATATAATATTCTACAGTAGATGAGCTGTATATTATAATATTCTGCAGTAGATGAGCTGTATATATAATATTCTGCAGAAGATGAGCTGTATATTATAATATTCTGCAGAAGATGAGCAGTATATTATAATATTCTGCAGAAGATGAGCTGTACATTATAATATTCTGCAGAAGATGAGCTGTATATTATAATATTTTGCAGTAGATGAGTTGTATATTATAATATTCTGTAGCATTGAGCTGTATATTATAATATTCTGCAGTAGATGAGCTGTATATATAATATTCTGCAGAAGATGAGCTGTATATTATAATATTCTGCAGTAGATGAGTTGTATATTATAATATTCTGCAGAAGATGAGCTGTATATATAATATTCTGCAGTAGATGAGCTGTATATTATAATATTCTGCAGTAGATGAGCTGTATATATAATATTCTGCAGAAGATGAGCTGTATATTATAATATTCTGCAGAAGATGAGCAGTATATTATAATATTCTGCAGAAGATGAGCTGTACATTATAATATTCTGCAGAAGATGAGCTGTATATTATAATATTCTGCAGTAGATGAGCTGTATATTATAATATTCTGCAGTAGATGACCTGTATATATAATATTCTGCAGAAGATGAGCTGTATATATAATATTCTGCAGTAGATGAGCTGTATATTATAATATTCTGCAGTAGATGAGCTGTATATTATAATATTCTGCAGTAGATGAGCTGTATATATAATATTCTGCAGTAGATGAGCTGTATATTATAATATTCTGCAGTAGATGAGCTGTATATATAATATTCTGCAGAAGATGAGCTGTATATTATAATATTCTGCAGAAGATGAGCAGTATATTATAATATTCTGCAGAAGATGAGCTGTATATTATAATATTCTGCAGAAGATGAGCTGTATATTATAATATTCTGCAGTAGATGAGTTGTATATATAATATTCTGCAGCAGATGAGCTGTATATTATAATATTCTGCAGTAGATGAGTTGTATATATAATATTCTGCAGCAGATGAGCTGTATATTATAATATTCTGCAGTAGATGAGCTGTATATTATAATATTCTGCAGTAGATGAGCTGTATATTATAATATTCTGCAGTAGATGAGTTGTATATTATAATATTCTGCAGCAGATGAGCTGTATATTATAATATTCTGCAGTAGATGAGCTGTATATTATAATATTCTGCAGTAGATGAGTTGTATATTATAATATTCTGCACAAGATGAGCTGTATATATAATATTCTGCAGTAGATAAGCTGTATATATAATATTCTGCAGTAGATGAGCTGTATATTATAATATTCTGCAGCAGGTGAGCTGTATATTATAATATTCTGCAGTAGATGAGCTGTATATTATAATATTCTGCAGAAGATGAGCTGTATATTATAATATTCTGCAGAAGATGAGCAGTATATTATAATATTCTGCAGTAGATGAGCTGTATATTATAATATTCTGCAGTAGATGAGTTGTATATATAATATTCTGCAGCAGATGAGCTGTATATTATAATATTCTGCAGTAGATGAGTTGTATATTATAATATTCTGCAGATGAGTTGTATATTATAATATTCTGCAGTAGATGAGTTGTATATTATAATATTCTGCAGAAGATGAGCTGTTTATTATATTATTCTGCAGTAGATGAGTTGTATATTATAATATTCTGCAGAAGATGAGCTGTATATTATAATATTCTGCAGAAGATGAGCTGTATATTATAATATTCGGCAGAAGATGAGCTGTATATTATAATATTCTGTAGTAGATGAGCTGTATATATAATATTCTGCAGTAGATGAGCTGTATATTATAATATTCTGCAGTAGATTAGTTGTATATTATAATATTCGGCAGAAGATGAGCTGTATATTATAATATTCTGCAGAAGATGAGCTGTATATATAATATTCTGCAGTAGATGAGCTGTATATTATAATATTCTGCAGTAGATGAGCTGTATATATAATATTCTGCAGTAGATGAGCTGTATATTATAATATTCTGCAGTAGATGAGCTGTATATTATAATATTCTGCAGAAGATGAGCTGTATATTATAATATTCTGCAGAAGATGAGCTGTATATATAATATTCTGCAGAAGATGAGCTGTATATATAATATTCTGCAGTAGATGAGCTGTATATTATAATATTCTGCAGAAGATGAGCTGTATATTATAATATTCTGCAGTAGATGAGCTGTATATTATAATATTCTGCAGAAGATGAGCTGGATTTTATAATATTCTGCAGCGGAGGATGGAGGAGCGGAGGACGGAGGGGAGGACGGAGCGGAGGACAGAGCGGAGGACGGAGGGGAGGGCGGAGCGGAGGACGGAGGGGAGGACGGAGGGGAGGACGGAGGGGAGGGCGGAGGGGAGGACGGAGCGGAGGACGGAGCGGAAGACGGAGGGGAGGGCGGAGCGGAGGACGGAGGGGAGGACGGAGGGGAGGACGGAGCGGAGGACGGAGGGGAGGGCGGAGCGGAGGACGGAGGGGAGGACGGAGGGGAGGACGGAGGGGAGGGCGGAGCGGAGGACGGAGGGGAGGACGGAGCGGAGGACGGAGGGGAGGACGGAGTGGAGGGCGGAGGGGAGGGCGGAGCGGAGGACAGAGGGGAGGTCGGAGGGGAGGCCGGAGCGGAGGCCGGAGGGGAGGGCGGAGCGGAGGACGGAGGGGAGGGCGGAGCGGAGGACGGAGGGGAGGACGGAGGGGAGGACGGAGGGGAGGGCGGAGCGGAGGACGGAGGGGAGGACGGAGCGGAGGACGGAGTGGAGGGCGGAGGGGAGGGCGGAGGGGAGGGCGGAGCGGAGGACAGAGGGGAGGTCGGAGGGGAGGCCGGAGGGGACACTTCTCTGCAGCTTGATAAGAGACGTGTCTGAGCCACCATGGGCCCCGCGAGGGAGTACAGAGACGCCGTCTATTCCTGGCAGCGGCCTCCGGCTTCCTCAGGGGCTTTCTGTGGCGGAATCCGCCTGTGAGAAGAGCAGTGTGAACACAGCCTTACTGGCAGACACTGCGAGACTCTGTGCTGGACCCCACAATGTAACACGGGTATCCCCAGCTGAGAATAACCACAAGAGCCCAGCAGGGACACAGGAAACCCCGTGCTTTTATGTATCTTGGAGCCTACAGATTTACGTTACATAAGATAAAACAGATGAGACCCCCCAGGGATGAAATCCTATAACCCCCCCTATAAAGCGCAGCCAAGCTCCTCCCCTGTACAGTGATAACAGGACTATTATAGCGCTATTACAGGCGAGTAGGTAACGTGTCTCCAGCCAATAACAGCGGCCCGTCCATTGTCCAATCAGATTACAGAGGTGCCGGGGCAGCGACCAATCAGGACGCGCTGATGACAGTTCTGGATCGGCGGTCCCGGCTTCCCGTCCGTGCTCTTTATCGGTGTCCGCTCCGCTCTCAGGAGCGGCTGTCAGGCGGTGTCTAGTAACCGTCTGTGAATACGTTCCCGGCTTCCCTGCCTGTTACGCTGCTGGTGGAGGGCGGTTTGTGTTATGGCGTCTTATTACCTCCGTTACATGACAAGCGCTGGCTTGTCAGCTGCCGTGAGACTACAACTCCCAGCATGCCCGCCTATGTCCTGATGGTGCTGGTGTGCCGGGAGCTGTAATGTCGCCATGTTGGCTCTCCTGTGGCTTACTCTAGTCTTGCGCTGCCGCTAGACACCAGTAGGGGGAGCCCTGCGCATAGGATTTCATATATGGGCTCTATAACACAAGTCTGTTCCCCGGGCTCCCCCTGGTGGTGGATGCAGGTATAGCATGGGGCTGAATGATGAGCTGCTCTTCGCCCGGCTTCTGTAGTTAGAGAGAAACCTCCCTACTAATTCTCTGGGGTTTCCTCTTCTCCTTGTCTCTACAGTCTGTGGTAGTGCAGATGAATCATGTACTGCTGAATACATGGACCTGATGCATGAAGACTAGTGATGAGCGAGCATGCTCTCTACTGCTCGGTGCTCGCCCCAGCATCTCACTGCTCGAGATGCTCCACGCTCGCCGAGTATTTCCGGGGTTGCTCGGCGGGAGCTCGAGTCCCCTCCCTGCATGTTTGTTGCTCTTTACCGAGCTAATGAACATGCAGGGATTGCCTGTCACTCATTGTAATGCCGCAGCCATGTTGGTTGTGGCATTACAGTGATTGGCTGGCCGCACAGAGTCATCAGGTCTATATCAGACCTGGGGCCGCTGTGCTCGTCAGTCACTCCGGAATCAGACAGTGGAGGGAGAGCAGGTAGATCTGTGGCTCACACCGCCGAGCCTAAAGCCAGGCATGGACGTGTGTGACAATTGCCGGACCCTGGTGGCAGCTCTGAGGCGAGCTCACACACGTACCATGCCTGGCCCATGTGCTTAACCTCGTGGTTCAGCGCTGTCTCAAATCCTACCTGGAGCTGCCGGATCTGCTTGTTAAAGTACGCCGCCTGTGTGCCCATTTTAGAAAATCACCTCCAGCTTCCGCCGCCCTTGCCGTGTTTCAGCAGCGTTTGCAGCTTCCGGCTCATAGACTGGTGTGTGATGTCCCTACGCGTTGGAACTCTACACTGCAGATGTTGGGAAGGATTTGTGAGCAGAAGAGGGCAGTTGTTGACTACCAGCATCAACAAGGCCGTCGGTATTCAGTTCAGACTCCACACATTACACCTCAGGAGTGGACATGGATGTCAGACATATCCTCCAAAACTTTGAGGACTCCACCAAGATGGTGAGTGGCGATGACGCCATAATTAGGCTATGTGCCCACGATGCAGAAATGAAGCAGAAAATTTCTGCATCATTTCTGCATCTCCCTGGCAGATTATGCATGCGTTTTTCCTGCCAAATACATGCGGATTTGAAGCGTTTTCACATGCATTTCCGCATGCGGATTGACAAGCGCTTTCCAGGCGATTTTAGCATCACTTGGAAAGTGCTTGACAACTAGGTCACACTATATAAATCCATGCAACCAGCATGGATTTATATAGAGTGACCGTAAGAATGTTTAAAAATAAAAAAATAAACCTATACTTACCCTCCGATGGCCCGGCGTGTGTAGCTGCGCTCGCTTCTGTCTGCTAGCTGATCGCAGGACACTGCACTGAAGGGCCTGCGGTCACATGACTGTGACGTCACCGCAGGTCCTTCAGTCCTGCCCGCAAGCAAAGGGAAGGAGACCGGGGGCCGTCGAAAGGTGAATATAAACTTTATTTTTTATTTTATTCTTTTTTTTACCACATTCTTCAAGCAGAAGGTTGACACTATCAGACAAATCTTTTGACTAAAGTCCCCACAGCCCCTCCTCACACCTACTCAACCATCCTCCTCCAAAACCAGCTTCTCCACCATTACAGACAATCAACTCTCCTCTTTACTCTCCAAGTCACACCTCACCACCTGCAAACTTGACCCAGTCCCGTCCCACCTCATCCCTAACCTTAACACTATTCTCATCCCAACCCTAACCCACCTTTTCAACCTGTCACTAACAACTGGTGTCTTCCCCTCATGCTTCAAACATGCCTCAATCACACCCATCCTCAAAAAGCCATCCCTTGACCCATCCTCAAAGTCTTCGGCTGAGATGAGAGGAGATGAAGGAGGCGCTGGGGGACGGAGGAGAGAACTGAAAGTTTTGAATAGCTGTTTAGGGTTGTGAGACAGGGAGGATATGAGAGATGAGAAGTATGTTTGTTTTGCTGCAGTAAGTGTGGACTTGAAGGTAGTGAGGGACTGTTAGAATGCAATGAAGTGCTCGTTGGAGTGGGACCTTTTCCATTTCCACTCAGCAACCCTGGAGACCCTTCGCAGTTCTTTAGTCAGGTTGGTGTGCCAGGGTTGCCGGTTGAATGGGCGAGCTGTGATAAGTGTGAGGGGGCGACCGATTTGAGAGCTGCAGCTATTGAGTGAGGTGTTATATAAAGTGGCAGCAGCATTGGCATTGTGTAATGAACTTATTCCTGTGAGAGGGAGAACGGATTCAGAGATTGAGTGTAGGTCAAGGTGTTTGAGATTTCTGTGAGGGTGTGCAAGTTTGTGGAGTGTGGCTTGTGTACCTGGAGAGGAGAGGTAAGAGAATGTAAGTTTTGGTCAGAAAGAGGGAGAGGTGAGCTTGAGAGGTTAGATAGGGAACAGAGGAGGGTGAAGATGAGGTCCAGTGTGTGGCCATCTTTGTGAGTGGGGGCTGAAGACCATTGAGCAAGGCTGAAGGAGGAAGTGAGGAATAGAAGCTTCGAGACAGATGAGTGGGAAGTGTCAATGGGGATGTTGAAGTCACCCATGATGATAGTGGGGATGTCATCGGAAAGGAAATTAAGCAGCCAGGTGTTGAAGTGGTCAAAGAAGGTGGTGGCTAGTCCTGGGGAGCGGTAAAAGACAGCCAGTTGGAGGGGGGAGTAGATGAGCACACAGTGTACTTCAAAGGAGGGGAGAGTAATGGAGAGTGGCAGTGGGATATGGGTGAAGGAGCAGCTGCCTGACAGGAGAAAACCTACTCCTCCACCATGCTTGAAATTGGAGCGGGGTGTGTGAGAAAGATGGAATCCACCGTACGAAAGTGCAGCTGGGGACGGCGTGTCAGAGGTGGTGAGCCAGGTATCGGTGATGCCGATGAAGGAGAGTTTGTTAGTAATGAAAAGATCATGGATGTAGGAAAGTTTGTTGCACACGGAGCGAGCATTGCATAGAGCTCCTGTTAGTGGGACTGGGGAGGCGGGGGCTGGGTGGATGGGAATAAGGTTAGAAGGGTTGCGAGAGTTTGTGACAGATCGTGGATAGGAGGTGGAAGTGACTATATGACAGAAATACCCAACAGTGACAGCATTCTAAAAACTGCACCCCTCAAGGTGCTAAAAACAGCATTCAAGAAATTTATTAACCCTTCAGGTGCTTCACAGGAATTTTTGGAATGTGGAAGAAAAAAATGAACATTTAACATTTTTCACAAAAATGATCTTTTAGCCCCAAATTTTTTATTTTCACAAGGGTAAGAGGAGAAAATGGACCCCAAAACTTGTTGTGCAATTTCTCCTGAGTACGCCGATACCTGATATGTGGGGAAAAACCACTGTTTGCGCGCACGGCAGGGTTCAGAAGGGAAGGAGCACTGTGTGACTTTTTGAACGCAAAATTGGCTGGAATCGAGAGCGGACGCTATGTCGCATTTGGAGTGCCCCTGATGCACCTAAACAGTGGACATCCCCCACAAGTGACCCCATTTTGGAAACTAGACCCCCCAAGGATTTTATCAAGGGGTTGTTGTAGATCGGCTCACTTGGTTGCATGTAGCAGTACACAGGAACATTGTCTCTTTAAATCTTCTGCTGGGTTTATTAAGAATGCAGCATAAACCACAGCACAGATAGGCCAGGAATGCCGTGTTTGTTTATGCTATCAGGAAAAACAAAACATAACGTATGGCACAGTCCTTGTTGCTACGAGTAACCGTCCGCTTCAGGAACAAACAACTCAAGGTTTGTCTTTCCTTCACATGACAAAACAGCTCAGAGCTTTCACCTCCAAACCCACCCTACACACAAATGCTCTAAAAGGCTGGGATTTTATCCTCTGACCTCCTTCCTTTCTACAGGTGTTTAACCACCTTAGAACTAAAGATGGCTGAGTAACCCCTTCGTGTGCTGGAACCTTTTTCCTATAATTACTGGAGCTCCTAATCTCAGTGCTACACATCTTCCCTCCAGTACTTTGCCAGTGACTTTGTCACAGGGTATAGTGAACATTTTGAACCCAGAGGTACGACACAGAACACAGAGTTTGATAACATTATGTCATCATATTGAATATGTTGTCATTAGTCTTAAGCGCAAGTGCTCGCTACTTGAGTTTGCATCAGGTACTCAGGTATGAAACAAGTATCGCGGGGGCTCGAGTGACATGCTCGAGTCCCCGCCTCGCATGTTTCACGGTTTTTAGACACTCAAAAAAACAACAAAAAAAACCATGCAGGGATTGCCGATGCATAGCAGGCAATCCCCATGTGTTTTTTTCTTTTGGGTGTATAACAGCCGTGAAACATATGGGGCAGAGACTCGAGCATGTCACTTGAGCACCTGCGATACTCAGTGCATACCCGGCACCCGATGCATACTCAAGTAGCGAGCACTTGCGTTCAAGACTAGTCACCATATCGTCATCATTTTTTTTTTTTCTTTTGAAAAAATCCCAACCTCAACACAACCCTAACCCTAAAACAACCCTAAGGCCAGGGCCCCATTATCAGTATTGGGTCAGTATTGTTTCTCAGGAGTGGGAGACAAAACCAGGAGAGGAACAATCAGAGAAAAGGTATAATAGAAACAAGTCACCAACTCTGCATTTATCACCCACTCCTGGTTTTGGTTCCCACTCCTGAGAAAAATACTGACCAAATGCTGACCAGATACTGATAATGAGGCCGTGGTCTAACCGTAACTCTAATGCTAGAGCTTATTTTCTACGCTGTTCCTCGTGTGGTATAAGTGATTAGACGACTTTATTCTTCGGGTTGGTGCGATTACAACGATACCAGATTCATATTCATAAAAGACGCTTTTTTTGTAAAGACTAGTTTTTGCATCCCCATATTTTGATAGCTATAATATTTCCATATTTCGGCCGAGAGAGTCATGTCAGGGCTTGTTTTTTGCGGGACAAGTTGACGGTTTTATTGGTATCATTTTCGGGCACGTGACATTTTTTGATCGCTTTCTACTCCTATTTTTGGGAGGCAGAAGAAACAAAAATCAACAATTCAGGAATTGTTTTTTTACGCTGTTCCACGTGTGGTAAAATTGATAAGGTCGCTTTATTCTTCGGGTCAGTACATTTACTGCTATACTACATCTATATAGTTTTTTTATGTTTTGGCGCTTTTACACAATAAAAATACATCTGAATTGATGATATTTCGCCAACGAGGAATTGGTCTTCACAT
Source organism: Phyllobates terribilis (assembly GCF_046119375.1). Lineage (NCBI taxonomy): Eukaryota > Metazoa > Chordata > Amphibia > Anura > Dendrobatidae > Phyllobates > Phyllobates terribilis. Next base: position 869,869 of record NW_027363383.1, on the reverse strand, counting down.
TCCAGGTTCTGTTCATCATACTTATCTGAATAAATACCAGTGACAGGCTGCTGGATATTCATACAAGAGCTTTTTTGATATAGAGGTTTTTAAAATTAGTGGCTCCTCTCAATCCTTATATATTTATTATTGTTTTAAAGAAATTATATACACATTTTTTATTGTTCATATATGCACTGTAGCACTTTCATTAGCGTATGGAAAGTATGATCAATTGTTATTCACTTTGTGTCGTTTACTTTTAGTTCACAATCATATACAGTACAGACCAAAAGTTTGGACACACCTTCTCATTTAAAGATTTTTCTGTATTTTCATGACTATGAAAATTGTACATTCACTCTGAAGGCATCAAAACTATGAATTAACACATGTGGAATTATATACTTAACAAAAAAGTGTGAAACAACTGAAAATATGTCTTATATTCTAGGTTCTTCAGAGTAGCCACCTTTTGCTTTGATGACTGCTTTGCACACTCTTGGCATTCTCTTGATGAGCTTCATCTTTTGGTCTGTACTGTATATCTATAGTAAATCTAGCAGTAATACCATTCAGGAGATATAGATATACATGTATACACTCGTTTTGTGAATAACTTTTTGTGCAGCACCACAGCAGCAGGTATACAGGTATCTAATGATAGTGTTACAGTGATATTATAGCTGGGCCTTAACGGGAATCTGTCAGCAGGTTTTTGCTATGTAATCTGACAGCAGCATGATGTAGGGACAGAGACCCTGATTCCAGCGATGTGCCACTTACTGGGTGCAGCAATTGTGATAGAATCACACTTTTCTCTGTAGCAGAGCTCAGATGTTGAGCCCTGTATAACCCTGAACACACCATTGATTGGCAGCTTTCTATGTACACTGTATATTGACAGAAAGCCGCTAACCAGTGATGGCGGTGTGGTTGGACTAGGAGACACGAGACACCTAGTCTTGTAGTGACAACGTCCTGCTGATTGTATTAAAACAGCAAAACACACCCAGTAATTGACACATCACTGGAATCAGACTCTCTACCCTTAACCTGCTGAAAGATTAAGAATAACTGGTTCCTGAGAAGCATCGAAAATCTACTTCACAGTCAGGATCCAGCACCCGCTCAATAGTGCACATTTTCATCAGGCAGGTGTCGTCAGGGCACCTACGAGATCTGCAGCAGTCGTACAGCTGTATTACACAGTCCCGCTGCTGGCGGAGCTATTCCTGATCCTGGCAGTTTAACCCCTTATACCCCACCGTCAGTAGCAACCACAGCATCTAGATGGTTTGGACAGAAGGAGAGGGAGATACGATTACAGGGCAGATGAGTTTCTATAGAAGTTGGGGTCCTAACAGTGACCCCCATGACTGACATCTTACTGCTCCTATTAGACCTTGACTGAAGAAAGGTCTATTAGGACATCGGTCAAAGTAATGTCACCTGCTCTGCAGCTATTAGAAATACCTAGGTCTGATTACTTTCCCATTTGCAAAATGTGATTTTGCGCTGCACCTACAGCAGCACTGTTTCACCATCATCATCAGTGACAGGACCTCCAGCCTTTCCTGAGATTGATCAGTGGAGGAAGAAGCTTTCAGTTCCTTGTTCCACCATTCAGTTCACCTGTATGTCTCTGCTAACAGCTGATTGGACTGGTTAGTGCAACCAGCTGTGACATGCCACTGCCGCCTTGCACTATGTGCAGGCACAGGAGGCTGAAGGAGGAGGGTCTGGCAGAAACTGGGTGTGGTGTTAGTTGTGACTTCATGACTAGTCTCCGAACAGAACACGAAAAGTCTAGTCAGGATGTGACCAGGTCCTCCAAAATCAGGAGTGAGGCTGGTCACATGCTGAAGTATAGTATGTAGGCAACCGTGCAGAATGCTGACAGTGAGTATATTACAAGGGGTCAGCATTCTGCAATTTAGACACACACATTGAAAAGTATAAAAGCTCGGACAACCCCTTTAAAGAGGTATTCCTATTTTGTTAACACACACCATACACTTTTTGCACATAATGGTCTTAAGCCCAGAAGTAGCAGAATTCTCTACACTTGTCTCCATTAGTAGCAATGATATCACTCGATGCCTCGTAGTCCTCCAGCTGAGAAATTGTCATTTCTCATTACACAAAACTTCATTTATGGACATCTATGGTGATTTCTTTGCCTGTGTGGATTGGATGGGCTGCTACCGACATCTGGTGAGAATTTCATGGCAATAGCACCTTTAGAAATATATTTACTTAGAATAGTAGTGAGGTGATGAATACTTATTCCACCGCTGTTTGTTCAGGGAAATAGTCATGGGATAGCCGCCATAAGAAAGCTTGTCCAGCCGTCACTATTCCTCCTGCCCCCACTATACACATGCACACTCCACAGCCAAGAGGGCATTTATTCTCACCAGAGAGATAGCCGCTGTCAGACGCCTCTGGTGACAGCTTCTCTAAGAAGAAAAGGATTGGGCATGCTGCTATCCAATATGCCTGATCTTTCCTTCCCAGACATGAAGAAACACCATACATGTTGGGTGGTGAATATGAGCAGGCTTGGTCCACATCCACCCAGTGAGTGTGAGCATTGTTACCGGGAGTTCACACTAATAAATCCCTTGTGCATTTGCAATGTGATCTACGAGCAGAGATTCATGGCTGACCCTATGATTCCCGCTGCGGGTTTAGGCTCTGTGCACACAGCGCCTTTATCAGGCCGGTACACCCCACAACCCGTCTGAAGAACAACCACCCAATAAATAGATAGAATGACCATATACCCTGCAATGTAATCCGCCTCGCTGTGCACATGGTCAGTCCTTTAACCGTTTCACGTTTATGAAGAGGCAACACGGTTAGAAGTGACCGCTCCGTTCTCCAGACGGTTTCTGCTCGGAGTTCTCCCTGTCTCGGTTTCTGCAGCTTCTTCCTGTAGTAAAGTTGAGCGGGTCGCCGCCACCTACAAGACGTGGTGCACACAGACCCTTATACTTATATCCAGAACACTGAGGACCACGGGAGCATTTTTCTTGCACACGTGAAGATCACGGAGGTGTGAATGAGACCCCACTTGTATCCAAGGTGCGGAGCTCCGAACAGTCATCGTTTCTGGGGCGTCACCGGCAGATCTCTTCTAGGAGATCACAGTGGATCCGGAGATCTCCAGCATTTCTCCATCTTTATGTCTCACTATATTGTGGCTGATATCAGCGACTCCACCCTTATAAATGTACAGAGGCCACAGGTGCAACACACCAGACCACCTGACCACAACACCCCGGACCCCCTGACCACCAGGGCACAACACCCCGGACCCCCTGACCACCAGGCGGTCACTATGGGGGCTAATGGACTATGTTACTGGAGGAGAAAAGGATTTCTATAGAATCAGTAGGAAACACCCTGAAGGTTTCTCTTTGCGGCTTTTCTCCAGGATTTTCCTCACCCGTCATTTATCGCTTCTCATTATTGCCAGAATCCCAGTAGGTGAGGACGATCCCGGACAGCGCCCCCAATAGTGAAGTGCACCGAGGAGTTCACAAGATTCCTTTATATGTTGCAGGGGATTAAACGTCCTGCAGATTGAGGGGTTGGGGTCCTCAGACCCCCAACAATCATGCAACAGACTTTATAGAAACCCCTGAGCAGCAGAAGCAGTGAGCGGCTGCAGGAGCATGCACACAGTGCGGTGTGAGGACCAGAGACTTTCTATGGAGTCCATACACAATGTGCTGAGCGCTCTGGCAGGGAAATAACCTCTCTATTGGTGGTGGATCATAGGACCGCTGCAGACAATCAGTAGCTATAGATCGGCTGCAGACATCACATTCTATATGTAGGTATGGGCTGAGTGTGGGATGGAAATACTGAACAGCCCCTGCTGATCCCCCCCTAGTCCTCCATGCTGCTGGTCGGGTCCCACCAGGCTCCTTTCCCAGTACTGTTGGCATGTGACTTCTGCAGCCAATTCAGTGGCCATACCTGCTACCACCACTGCTTGGATGGGACAGGCACGAGCCAACAATGGAAGAAGAGAAGAAACCGGCGGGGACCTGGCCAGCAGGACGGAGGAATGGAGGATATCAGCAGGAGGGAGGAATGGAGGGGGGGGATAGCAGCAGGAGGGAGGAATGGAAGAGGGGGGGATAGCAGCAGGAGGGAGGAATGGAGGGGGGGATAGCAGCAGGAGGGAGGAATGGAGGGGGGGATAGCAGCAGGAGGGAGGAATGGAGGGGGGGATAACAGCAGGAGGGAGGAATGGGGGGGGATAGCAGCAGGAGGGAGGAATGGAGGGGGGGATAGCAGGAGGAGGGAGGAATGGAGGGGGGGTAATATCAGCAGCACAGAGGAATGGAGTGAGGGGGATATCAGCAGCACGGAGGAACGGGGGGGATATCAGCAGGACGGAGGACTGAGGAGGGGGGGGATCAGCAGGACGGAGGACTGAGGAGGGGGGGGGATCAGCAGGAGAGAAGGCGCTGGGGTATATCTCATAGCACACTGGGACCGCACCAACACTAACATTAACGGCAGAAAACACCATTGATAACTGAATATTTTATCAGAAAATAATATAATAACATTTATACCCATCACGGGAGTGGACGTCCATATGTGTCACGGCCACCGGGCCAGGAGGAGCAGCAGGAGGGTCCTTCACCTCCTCGTGTCTATTACTCAGGGGCTACTCACACCTTATAGGGTCACATTGTAACCCGGAATATAACGATCACAATGGCACAGAGCAACACTGCAGCTAATCCCTGGTATATAACGATCACAATGGCACAGAGCGACGCTGCAGCTAATCCCTGGTATATAACAATCACAATGGCACAGAGCGACGCTGCAGCTAATCACTAGGACTTGGTTACAATCAGCTTCTTACAGCCAATCCCAGCTGTAGAATACTGGCAGATCAGCAGGTGATCGAGTCTCCCCGGGCACAGTGAGCGGCACAAGTCTCCCGGGCACTGGCAGCGTTACCAGGGCAGGTGCCAGTCTCACCCCATCACCCCAGACACCACACACTATGGGCATCTCCTCCTGCCAGCGTCCCTGGCACTGCTGCGCCCCCATCTGACCAGTATGTGCCCACATCACACAGGACCCATCACCTGCTGCCAGTCCCGGCTGCCATTGCCTCTGCCAGCAGCAATCAACAGCCGGAGGCTTCTCAGCCCGGGACATGGGCTGCGGGCACGGGGCTGTTACTTACCTGTGCCCGCAGCAGCGGCTGGTGATGAATGGAGGCAGCGGTCAGGCTCTCCCCGGCGCCCTGACAGGAGGGGCGGCTCACTGACAGGATCTCTCCGTGGAGTGTGGAGGAGACAGGGCGGCTGTGATCTCTGCTGCGCACAATCCACAGCGTTATATCAGACTGCAAGAGCAGAGGAGAGCAACATTCCAGCCTGGAAAAGTCTGCCGCCACCTAGTGGCCAGCGACTGCACCCAGCAATTGTAATGGAAGCAACAGCAGATGCCCCGCCACCTAGTGGCCAGCGACTTCACCTGCACGCTAGTATTGGCTGCAACAGCAGAGGTGCCCCGCCATCTAGTGGCCATGTGCGGTAATGTCGGCGCTGGACTTGCAGCGGAACATGGAGGGAAGGAGTGATGTGCTCTGCTGCTTGTCTGCTGGACCTTGTAGTTCTAATGGATGGGGAGGACATTGTCCCCAGGGTGTCCTGCACGTTAGTAGATGGCTGCACCAGGTCCTGGGTCACATAGTCCTATTGCTTCCTCTTTGCTTTCCAACTTTCTTATTTTTTTTCTTTGCAGTGTTTGCTGTAGTTTTTATCCTTACTATTTTGGGGTCCATACTGTGAAGATCTGAGATGGTGCATTTCAATAATTACTTAGGCAGGTTAATAATAATAATGATTTTTATTTATATAGCGCCAACATATTCCGCAGCACTTTACAGTTAAGCGCGGACATGTACATACAATAAGTTCAATACAAGGTAAGACAGTTTAAACTGTTACATGAGGAGAGAGGTCCCTGCTCCTAAGCTTACCATCTACAAGCAACACTATTTTATTCCTTACATCCATGGTAATACAGCAATTCCAGGTAAATGTCCAAAATACAATTGTCTCAGTCCACAAGATCCCCTCCCCGGGGAGGTAATTCCACTGCCTTTGTGCCAAGCGATACTCACTTTCCCCCAACTTTTGGTTGGCCCACATATTTCGTATCTCCAGCAAGTATAGTCTGTAGTCACAGTCCACGATCCTCCATATGACACATAAAACGATAGAAGCAAAGGTATCCAGTAGCAACAGTCCTTTAAGAAAATGTATCAAATCCAGACAATGGATCCCGGATCCCACAACTGTAGCACATTTATTCAGCTCAGGTGGTAGCTGATCTCTACGCCATAAGCCATCGATTCATCCATGGTCCAGATCCTCAGACTAGATACTATCCCTTCAACGACATTCCACCAACTCTAACCATGTGGCTTCTTTTCTCCTTCACTGGAATCAGCCCTCTGAATGGACAGAACTGCTCTCACCCTCCCCCCCAAAGCTAGTGGAGGTATTTTTCTCAGGTCAAACACATCACCTGGGTCTACATGTGAGACTCCCTGTGGTGACGGCTCCGCTGGATATACTTTCAACAGTCACACAATGGGCCTATTATAATGCCTCAATAATACTGCCATACAGTGGTCAAATTAATTCCACCAAACAATCCCTAAATACCCACCATATGAAACTCTAAAGAATAGTAACACATAATTACGAAAAACGACGATACAATAACTAAATAATGGCGCCATACAGTCCATAAGAAAATAATTCCATAAAGTGGTCAAATAATTCTGTCATAAAATAATACCGTACGGTGTTCAAAATGTTACATAGACTATAAAAATAGAAGCAATTACATTAGTATGAACAGAATTGTACAGTCCATAAAATGATGACACAAAGTTTCAGAATAATAGTATCCATAGTGCCAAAAACTACTACCATATGCTGGCCAAATAATATAGCCACACAGTTCTATGGAAAATAGTGCAATACAGCGCACAAAATAATTCTACCCCACAGTCCATAAATACACGTCAGAAAGTCCCCAAATAATAGTGCTGTACAATACTGAAATACACCGGCCAAATAACTGTGCCATAGTCCTGACATCACACCGTAAAGTTTATTGTATTCAAGTTTTAAATATTAGTACAATACAAATCATTACCTAAAAATACTGTTATACCCTGTCCGAATAATTGGTAAATTAATGTCCCAAATACTGCACAAACAGCATAAAACCTCCCATATCAGTGTCAGCTCCCATACTCCGGAGGGCCCAATTCCCAACAAAATAAGCAAAATGTTGTGGACCAGGGTCCTCTCTCTGTGGAAAAGCCGCAGCGTATTATAGCAGCAGGAAAGCGGATGGAAGTTTACAAAATGTAATCTGCACGCTGAAAATAAATGTCTCTGCTGATTTCATGCAGAAATTGTTTGCAATGTAGAATTAAAATCTGCATCATGTCAATGTATGTGACACATTTATGTGACGTCCCTTTAGCGTTTCCAAGCGCCTCCTGCCCATTAAAACCTAAAAGACAAACATCGCTCAAATGACGTGGATAGCATCCGAGTGCTGTGCATTCTCCTTACAAACTTTCACTCTAAGGGGCGAGTTTTATCTGCAAATCCGATGGAAAATGGATATATCCATGTTTTATCTTTGTGGACATTGTGAACATGACCATAAATTACAGCCCCAATTCCCAAAAAGTTGGGGCCGTGTGTAAAAATGGAAAGAAAACAAGAATGCAATGATTGGGAAATGTCTTATAGCCACATTTTATTCACAACAGAACATAGATCACAGATCAGAGGGTGAACATCAGACATTTTCCATTTCATTTGAAAAACTTACCTAATGTAGAAATTGACGGCAGCAACACAACTCAAAATCAGGTCATGGTCATGTCTACCACTGTGTGGCATCTCCTCCTCTTTGTACAGCAGTCAGGAAACCTCCGGGTAGTGAGGAGACCAATTTTTGGAGTTTTGGGAGAGGAACGTATGTACCTTCATCCATCCTGGTTAGGTGTATATGCCCCTCCACCCATCCATCCTGGGTAGGTGTATATTCCCCTCCATCCATTCATCCTGGGTAGGTGTATATTCCCCTCCATCCATCCTGGGTAGGTGTATATGCCCCTCCATCCATCCCGGTCAGTATATGCCCCCCTCCATCCATCCATCCTGGTGGGTATATCCCCCCCCTCCATATTGGTGGGTATATGTCCCACCTCCATCCATCCTGGTGGGTATATGCTCCCCCTCCATACTGGTGGGTATATGCCCCCCTATATCCATCATGGTGGGTATATGCCCCCCCTACATCCATCCTGATGGGTATATGCCCCCCCTCCATACTGGTGGGTATATGCCCCCGCCTCCATCCATCCTGGTGGGTATATGCCCTTCCTCCATCCTGGTGGGTATATGCACCCTCCATCCTGGCGGGTATATGCCCCCCCTCCATCCATCCAGGTGGGTATATGCCCCCCCTCCATCCTGGTGGGTATATGCCCCCCCTCCATCCTGGTGGGTATATGCCCCCTCCATCCTGGTGGGTATATGCCTCCTCCTCCATCCTGGTGGGTTTATGCCTCCTCCTCCATCCTGGTGGGTTTATGCCTCCTCCTCCACCCTTGTGTGTATATGCCCCCATATATTCAATGCAAAGGAAAAAAAAACAAAACAATAAAAGCTTCTACTCACCTTCCACGTTCCCACGCAGCGCTGTGTCTGTGTTGCCTGAAGATGTCGGCGGTGATAACAGCAGAGAAGCTGAGATCACCGCACGGCGCCGCCGCAGATACTCACTCGGGGCCTCCACTCCTAGGCATTTCCTCCCCGGCAGCTCCTGTCATGGCACGCTCTGACTGAGCAGTGCGTGCGACGACAGGGGGAATGTACAGCTTACACTGCAGGCTCCACAAAGATGGCTGCAATCTCCTCCCACGGCTGCGACCTGAACAGCCAAGGGGGCGTGCCCAGGTCACAGCTAGAGGCAGGAGGAGCGGCCTCTAATGTTAGAGATAGGGTCGGTGACAGACTACTGTCTCTTATGGCCAGGGCTGCTGTAAATGAGGTGTGTAAGAGCGCTTCTTACACACCCCCCAAATAAAAATGGCAGCCCCTAGTGGCCAATGTAAAAATAAATAAATAAAAAACTAATAAAGTGGTACATTTAATTTTTGTATTAAAAATAATTGATTACATAATTATTAATACAAAACATAAAATGGTGGCCCCTTCCCTGTAAGAATAGCACACGGCTCTTTTCACGTCTGGTTATTTCTCTAACAGGTAGAATATGCTCCGTTATAGACCGGGGACAGGTTTACAGCTCTATTTTTTGTGGACGATTGATCTGTAAATCAGAACCGAGACCGGTCCGATTTTCATCCGATTTGTAGATAAAGATCATCTATTGAAGTCAATGAGTCTGTCAGAAAAATGGCCAGAACCAACCATGTTGCCTGTACTGCTTGTTCTCCAGGGTCTATAGGCCGGGCAAGCGAGGCCAGGAAACCTTTAGCTTTTTACTTTACATATAAAAAATATGCCCCACTGAGGAGAAAAACTGCCACACTGACCAAAATCAGATGAAAATGAGAAAAAAACACTGATTAATACCTGACATGTGAACGGGGCCTTAGGCCTTAATCAGATGTCAGTGACTTATCGTATATGCAAAAAATGTCTGAAAGTGGTCAGTTTTATCTTCAGCGTTTCATCAGCTTTTCTTGTATGCAAAATAAATCCATAAATTGAGAAGCTTCTCCTCTGGTGACAGTGTTATCACAGACAGCACATGGATGGCAATGCCAGCTGTCAGCGATGTCATGGACCCATAGATCTGACTGGAGAATTTTCATCAACCACTAGAATAAAAAACGGACACTACGCGGTTTTCAAAAAAAAATGACATGTGGACGACTCCACAGATTATATTGTGTATGTGATCTATCCGTAACAAATATGGAGAGGACACAAACATGAAAAACAGACGTCTGAATGAGGCCAAAGATATATGTTTCCACACTGATAAGGGAGCGAGAAATATCTATGTCAGATTTGCCAATGAGTCCATGGCAGAAAATTCCAGTTAACCCCTTTATCACCTCAGGTTTTTCCGTTTTTGCGCTTTCATTTTTTGCTCCCCTTCTTCCCAGAGCCATAACTTTTTTATTTTTCCGTCAATATGGCCATGTGAGGGCTTGTTTTATTGTGGGATGAGTTATTCTTTTGAACACCACCATTGATTTTACCATATTGTGCACTGGAAAATGGGAAAAATATCCAAGTGCAGTGAAATGGCAAAAAAGTGCAATTCCACAAAAGGTTTGTTTTTACCATGTTCACTAAATGCTAACACTGACCGGCCATTATGATTCTCCAGGTCATTACGAGTTCATAGTTACCAAACATGTGGAGCTTCTATTTTATTTAAGGGGTTAAATCAAAATTCAAAGCTTGTAAAAAAAAATAATCATTTTTCCGAGACCTGTAGCGTCTCCATTTTTCGTGATCTAGAGCCGGGTCAGGGGTTATTTTTTGCGCACTGAGCTGACATTTTTATTGATACCGTTTTGGTGTAGATATGATGTTATGATCGCCTGTTATTACATTTTAATGCAATGTTGCGGCGACCAAAACAACTTAATTCTGGAGTTTTGTTTTTTTTCTCGTTATACGGTTTACTGATGGAAGTCATTCTTTTTATATATTGATAGATCGGGCGATTCTAAATGCGGAGATACCAAACGTGGATTTTTGATTGTTTTATTTTGAATGGGGTAAAAGGGGGGTGATTTGAACTTTTAAATATTTTTTTTTTCCTTTTTACCTGCTTCAATAGTCTCCTTAGCAGACTAGAAGCTGTGATCTTCCGATCGCTTGTGTTACACAAATGGCCGCCTGAGGCAGCAGATGCACAATTGAGACCTCAGTAGCCGAGATCTCAGGAGACATTTACTTGGTTTGGCTTTCTACTTCTTTATCTAACTGTATTGCCCTCTATATCATCCATTCTGTATGGACTGCCCTGTACTCATATTGGACATTTATGCATTTAGTAGGGCTTAAGGGGATTATTGTGCTTGTTACCCATCAAATCTGTAGATGCGCTCACTAATTAGACTTTGTTTAGGGCAATTTTAAAGTATAATATTGATAACGGTCCTGCACAGTGACAAGATTATGTTACAGGATTCTGGACAAATGTACAATGCCAGTCATTCAAGGGTTAATTCTTTGGAACACTGAGAGAGTCTTTCTAGCCAGTGAAGCACCAGTAATGAACACCTGTGGTAACTACGGCAACTGTGCTGATGTCATAAACACATACATCTATGATATAGAAGATGATTCCGGAACCACAGGTCATTCAGCCGTATGAAGCGCCGTACTTGATGTGTCTGGAGACCTGGAGCTTCATCACTCCACAACCTGTAAGGGAGGAAGGGGATACGGCCTAGCCAGCCAGATCAGCCATACCGCCTAGCCAGCCAGATCAGCCATACCGCCTAGCCAGCCATACCGCCTAGCCAGCCAGATCAGCCGTACTGCCTAGCCAGCCAGATCAAACTAACCCTAGCGATCAATGGGGTGACAGATGTTGCAGCCAGATCTCCCTCACGTCCGGTACTAGTTGCCTTCACCTTTATGTGTACGGCCTGGAGATGTCGCATTAGACTTCTCCATATGGTGCTCGCACAGGGCACCTACTTTGACCTTCTCCATTACTGTCTGTTTTCTGATGATGTAATGTGTAACTTGTGTGACTATATGATGTCACTGCTATCATATCTATAGTGGATGTATATTATGTCTCACTGTAAATATGATACAATGTACAAATTCTAGTACAATTTGCTGTTACTTGTTGGCACTATCCTTCTAAGCCCGAGGGATGGGCAAGTCCTCCAGCCATGGTTCCCTAGAGGTTTCCTCCACAGGGGGTTTTCCTCTCCTGAGTGCTGACGGATGATTCTTCGTGAGTCGGAGGTTTGCCATTTTCAGTGTCTTTTTCATAGCAATTGGCTGATTCTAAATTTCAGACACTGAATGAAATAATATGATTTGTAATAAAATTTGGTCTATTTAACATTCACTAAAAGTGTTTTGCGCATTTCTTTCACAATCTTGGGTTGGTGGGATTTTCTTGGGAATCAGGATCCAGCATCTATGATCAAGCCATGAAGCCGGATATGGAGTCAGAGCATTGTTAACCCTGTGCTTGAAGACAGAATGGAGCAGAAATGACAAAGTGTTACTGCGCAAGTAGCACAAGTTCACAATCTTCCTTGCATTCAGATAATGGAGGTGGCTGCTGCAGAAAAACATACCCACAGCATGATACTGCAACCACCATGTTTCACTGTGGGGATGTTGTTCTTGGGGTGATGAGCTGTTGGTTTGGTGACAGACATAGCATTTACCTTGGTGGCCAAAAAGTTAAATTTTGGTCTCATCTGACCACAGCACATTCCTCCATATATTTTGGGAGTTTCCCACATGTCTTTTGGCAAACTCAAATCGAGCCTTACAATTTTTAAGTAAAAGCTTGTTTCTGCTCACTGAAAGAGACAACTGTAGACTGGACAAGGGGATCAGAGGATGCCCCCAAGCTCGGACACTGAGTTTTCAGCTCCTGCAGTGTCAGTGTGTGCAGGGCTGAGGATTCAATATAGGCAGTGCTGTCAATCATCATAAGGGGAGGGGCAGAGGATGGTAATTAAGCGTGGGGTGTAAATGCTGTTTTTGCATAAAAATATCATCTGTACCTAAAGTATAATTTTTTTTATAGGGGCCAAGATTCCTATACAAATCCATAAATGATTTGAGTATTGGGGGTGACAGACTCCCTTTAAGAAACTGAGACCACCCCATTAACTGGTTGTAGAAAAAACATGAAAGGTGTGAATTAACCAGACAGGTAAATTACAAAAAGGAGATAAACACCAATGGAAATTCTTAGAAAATGTGATCAGTTTATTCTTATTAAGCATAAAACACGTTTTCCTGGAATATCCCTGTGTTTCCAAATAAATACCAGTAACGCAGTGAAGGATGGACATGGTGGAACAGGTTTCTATTAAAGTGTTTGAGCATATATTATGGATGCACCAAAATTCTGTAGTATAATAAAGCCTGCATCTTGGAGGGTTTCGTCCATATCTGGAGTAATATTAATACAAATGTGGAGTTGGTGCATCCCTAGTATACTGCTATATCACTAGTAACACAATGGGACACACACAAAGCACTGTGTGCTGCCACCTAGACAGGGTAGCTGCTCAGCAGTGAGGGGTGCAGATTCGGCACAGATTGTCTATGATAACAGATATGTTGAGCTGTCCTCCACATTTATCTGATCGAAACTAGGGGGCTCCACAGCAAACAGTCTTAGCATATCCAGTTCTAGGGGATGCATGCAGCCGCTGATCACCAGGGAATGAAGAGGACCTCCAAAGTCAACAGTGCTGAGTTGCTGCAGAGTGCCCGCCGCTATATGTTGGCCAGATGCCCCCCACTCGGCCCAGTCCCACGCAGATTGTGTTCTCAGGTAGAGCTGAGGATCGCAACAGAAACATTTGTATCTCAATGATATCGCAATACGGTCTTCTATTTAAAAACATTATAAGAAAACTCACATGCAAAAATACTTATTTTATATATATATTTAATATATATATATATACACACAGTTGAAACCAGAAGTTTACATACACTATATAAAAAAGTAAAGAAAACCTTTAGGCACAATGGATATTGATGCAAATCAAGGTATTTATTCAGACAATAAATTGTTCATGATACAGATGTATGACCAACACTTCGGCCTCAGCCTTTATCAAGGTTTATCTAAAACAATACAAAAATGGGAAGAACTGTATAAAAAACGAAAATCCATCGTCTCATGATAAATCAAATTACAATCATATCTGAGAAAAAGAGGGGGGGTAACAAATAAGCCGACACTCAGCACATGAAAATATCTCATATAAATGAATACAAAGCGGTGCTTCATTCCAGAGTTAACCACTAAAGAGGAAAAATAAAAAATATACACGATTTAGTTATGGATTGTAACACATATATGCTTCAAGTGTAAAACAGCCTCCTTCAAAAGAGTAAAAAGGGGGGGACATACTATGAGGTCAGACGTATCACAGGTATCAAAAGAGCCAAAGCGTAATGACACCATATGGTGAGCCACAGAGCAATGGCCCTATATATTGCATTACAGCGTAATGGCCCAATATATGCCCTACAGTATATGCCCCTCATCCTTGTATATGCCCCATCCTGGTATATGGAATAAGGTCCCCATCTTGGGTGGGTGTATATGCCCCTCCATCCATCCATCCTGGGTAGGTGTATATGCACCTCCATCCATCCATCCTGGGTAGGTGTATATGCACCTCCATCCATCCATGCATCCTGGGTAGGTGTATATGCCCCTCCATCCATCCATGCATCCTGGGTAGGTGTATATGCCCCTCCATCCATCCATCCAGGGTAGGTGTAAATGCTCCTCCATCCATCCATCCTGGGTAGGTGTATATGCACCTCCATCCATCCATCCTGGGTAGGTGTATATGCCCCTCCATCCATCCATCCTGGGTAGGTGTATATGCCCCTCCATCCATCCATCCTGGGTAGGTGTATATGCACCTCCATCCATCCATCCTGGGTAGGTGTATATGCCCCTTCATCCATCCATCCCTCCTGGGTAGGTGTAAATGCCCCTCCATCCATCCATCCTGGGTAGGTGTATATGCCCCTGCATCCATCCATCCTGGGTAGGTGTATATGCCCCTGCATCCATCCATCCTGGGTAGGTGTAAATGCCCCTCTAGCTAGCCATCCATCCTGGGTAGATGTATATGCTTTTCCATTAATCCATCCATCCTCGGTAGGAGTATATTCCCCTCTATCCATGCATCCATCCTGGGTAGGTGTATATGCCCCATCCATCCATCCTGGGTATGTGTATATGCCCCGCCATCCATCCATCCTGGGAAGGCATATATGCCTCTCCATCCATCCATCCTTGGTAGATGTATGTGCCCCTCCATCCATCCTGGGTAGGAGTACAGCACAGACCAAAAGTTTGGACACACCTTCTCATTTAAAGATTTTTCTGTATTTTCATGACTTTGAAAATTGTACATTTACACTGAAGGCATCAAATCTATTAATTAACACATGTGGAGTTATATACTTAGCAAAAAAGTGTGAAACAACTGAAATTATGTCTTATATTCTAGGTTCTTCAAAGTAGCCACCTTTTGCTTTGATGACTGTTTTGCACACTCTTGGCATTCTCTTGATGAGCTTCAAGAGGTAGTCACCGGAAATGGTCTTCCAACAATCTTGAAGGAGTTCCCAGAGAAGCTTAGCACTTGTTGGCCCATGCTTCACAGTGGGAACCAGGCATGTAGAGTCCATCCATTCACCTTTTCTGCTTCGCACAAAGACACGGTGGTTGGAACCAAAGATCTCAAATTTGGACTCATCAGACAAAAGCACAGATTTCCACTGGTCTAATGTCCATTCCTTGTGTTCTTTAGCCCAAACAAGTCTCTTCTGCTTGTTGCCTGTCCTTAGCAGTGGTTTCCTAGCAGCTATTTTACCATGAAGGCCTGCTGCACAAAGTCTCCTCTTAACAGTTGTTGAAGAGATGTGTCTGCTGCTAGAACTCTGTGTGTCATTGACCTGGTCTCTAATCTGAGCTGCTGTTAACCTGCAATTTCTGAGGCTGGTGACACGGATAAACTTAGCCTCAGAAGCAGAGGTGACTCTTGGTCTTCCTTTCCTGGGCCGGTCCTCATGTGAGCCACATTCTTTGTAGCACTTGATGGTTTTTGCAACTGTACTTGGGGACACTTTCAAAGTTTTCCCAATTTTTTGGACTGACTGACCTTCATTTCTTAAAGTAATGATGGCCATTTGTTTTTCTTTACTTAGCTGCTTTTTTCTTGCCATAATACAAGAAGTCTACAGTCTATTCAGTAGGACTATCAGCTGTGTATCCATCAGACTTCTGCACAACACAACTGATGGTCCCAACCCCATTTATAAGGCAATAAATCTTATTATTCTCTTCATTTAATTTGTCTTCAATGAAAAAAACACAAAAAGAATTGTCCTAAAGCCAAATTGGATATAATTCCATACCAAACCTAAAAAAGGGGGTGGACAAAAGTATTGGCACCCTTTGAAAAATCATGTGATGCTTCTCTAATTCGTGTAATTAACAGCATCTGTAACGTACCTGTGGCACCTAACAGGTGTTGGCAATAACTAAATCACACTTGCTGCCAGTTAACATGGATTAAAGTTGACTCAACCTCTGTCCTGTGTCCTTGTGTGTACCACATTGAGCATGGAGAAAAGAAAGAAGACCAAAGAACTGTCTGAGGACTTGAGAAACCAAATTGTGAGGAAGCATGAGCAATCTCAAGGCTACAAGTCCATCTCCAAAGACCTGAATGTTCCTGTGTCTTCCGTGCGCAGTGTCATCAAGAAGTTTAAAGCCCATGGCACTGTGGCTAACCTCCCTAGATGTGGACGGAAAAGAAAAATTGACGAGAGACTTCAACGCAAGATTGTGCGGATGGTGGATAAAGAACCTCGACTAACATCCAAACAAGTTCAAGCTGCCCTGCAGTCCGAGGGTACAACAGTGTCAACCCGTACTATCTGTCGGCGTCTGAATGAAAAGGGACTGTATGGTAGGATACCCAGGAAGACCCCACTTCTTACCCCGAGACATAAAAAAGCCAGGCTGGAGCTTGCCAAAACTTACCTGAGAAAGCCTAAAACGTTTTGGAAGAATGTTCTCTGGTCAGATGAGACAAAAGTAGAGCTTTTAGGGAAAAAGCATCAACATAGAGTGTACAGGGAAAAAAAAGAGGCATTCAATTAAAAGAACACGGTTGGAACCATTTGTTTTGGATCGTTATTAAGCAATAGTAAAAAAAAAAAAAAAAAAAAAAAAAAGGCATTCACTTTAAAGAAAAAAAATATATATAAAAAGTCAGGCAGATCTGTCACACACTTTACAAATAATTTCATACAGCAAATATAATCCCACAATGCGGTAACATCATTCACCTACTGTACCTCAGCCTCTTTACTGTCAGATATCGTGGATCTTCTCACAAGCCGTGTTAATTATTTTATGATGGCTTTTTAACATTTAAATGAAAAAAATAAAAACCATTCCCTTACCAAAGCCGACTGCAGCTTCAGAGTTTTACTCCTCTTCAATAGCAAAGTGTTAAAAAAGGTGAGATCTGGCTGTACTCCGTAGGCGTCCATAGTGGCCAGGACGGCAGATTCTGACCCCACTTCTGCTCTCATGACTTCCGCTAGGAGGGTGAAGGTCTTTATTGTAGGACAGACGTTGTCTTCTTTCATCTTCTGAAGAACGCCCCCTAAGTCGCCAATCAGTGCCAATCGGTCAGATGGGGTATTGACATTTGCAAGTGCCCCACCTCTTCAGGACTATCCTTTCTTTTCTTCACTGGCTGGCTTTTCCTGTCTTGCTTCTCTTTGCCTGCACTTAAAGTCAGGGCTGCCAGTTCCTTAGAGTGCGTAAGTAAATGTAGAGAGTCAGCTGTGTCTCCAATCCCACAGTGTCGGGTGGCACGAAGAAGCAGGTTATAGGTGATTACATCCGGCTTTACCCCCATGTGCCGCATCTGCCTCCAGACCTGAAGCACAAGATGGCGTATACAGTCATTATCCACATTACATTCACGCAAATATGTACACCCTGTCATAGAGAAAGCAGTAACTGGACACGGACTAGCTGGCATGTAATGGCAGTACCCTATTATAATGATGCTCCCATATGTCAGAGGGTCACATTGGTAAAGCCTGTAACCTCCAGGATGAAAAGCTTTGTGGAGGGCTTGGGCCATCTACTTATATCATTTCCAAATGTGTGTTCACATAATAAATAGGCAACTTCTACTAGTAAATTCTGTGCTATTTTCTGTATCTGTGAAGCCTTGCCCACTGGTTTTCCCATTGTCTCCGAACAGAGCCCCTACCCGTGTAATAAGACCCCGATGCCAGTGCGCCTACCCGTGTAATAAGACCCCGATGCCAGAGTGCCTACCCGTGTAATAAGACCCCGATGCCAGTGCCCCTACCCGTGTAATAAGACCCCGATGCCAGCGTGCCTACCCATGTAATAAGACCCCGTTGCCAGAGCGCCTACCCGTGTAATAAGACCTCGATGCCAGCGCGCCTACCCGTGTAATAAGACCCCGATGCCAGCGCGCCTACCCGTGTAATAAGACCCCGATGCCAGTGCGCCTACCCGTGTAATAAGACCCAGTAGCATTGGGGGCAGAGGAGCTTTACCAGCTCACCCCAGAAAACATATACCGGACACCGGGTCCGCGTCTACAGGGCCGTATATTCCCCTGTAGAGACAACCGGGATCCCCTAGAAGACTTCAGGTCCCAGGATCACCCAAGAGCTGATACGTACCAGAGCCAGGAGTCACAAAGGCACCGCAAGCAGGGAGAGTGATCTCCAAGAGAAGGCCCTACCACAAGATCAGCCAGTGCAGGACAGAAACCAAGTTAGGCCTAGCTCCAAGCAGGTCAGAGACTTACCAAACAAAGGCAAGAGACAGGAGGCCATACACGCGCTCACTGGGGAGAGTCCTGATATGCACTCCTCACCCTACAGTGCTCCGGATTGTGCCTTGAATACCACCAGTAAAAGGTACTGAAGTGACTATGGTGTGTGTCCCTATTCATCATCCACACTGTATGATGGCCCCCACACTATACAAAGACCCCACATTATCTCCCACACTGTATGAAGGCCCCCACACTATACAAAGACCCCACATTATCTCCCACACTGTATGTTGGCCCCCACACTGTACAAAGACCCCACATTATCCCCCACACTGTATGATGGCCCCCACACTATGCAAAGACCCCACATTATCTCCCACACTGTATAAATAGCCTACATATAGTATAATACACCAGATAGTTTGTAGTATAATGCTTCCCCCCCTCCTCATAGACAGAGTCTGTAGTATAATGCCCCCCCATAGGCAGAGTCTGCAGTATAATGCCCTCCCCCCATAGGCAGAGTCTGCAGTATAATGCTCCACCCCTCCTCATAGGTAGAGTATGTAGTATAATGCCCCCCCAAAGGCAGAGTCTTTAGTATAACGCTTTCCCCCTCTCCTCATAGGCAGAGTCTGTAGTATAATGCCCCCTCATAGGCAGAGTCTTTAGTATAATGCTCCCCCCCTCCCCATATGCAGAGTCTTTAGTATAATGCTCTACCCCTCCTCATAGGCAAAGTCTGTAGTATAATGACCCCCCCCCCATAGGCAGAGTCTTTAGTATAATGCTCCCTCCCCATAGGCAGAGTCTGTAGTATAATGCTTCCCCCCCTCTCCCCATAGTCAGAGTCTTTAGTATAATGCTCCCCCCCTCCCCAAAGGCAGAGTCTTTAGTATAACGCTTTCCCCCTCTCCTCATAGGCAGAGTCTGTAGTATAATGCCCCCTCATAGGCAGAGTCTTTAGTATAATGCTCCCCCCCTCCCCATATGCAGAGTCTTTAGTATAATGCTCTACCCCTCCTCATAGGCAAAGTCTGTAGTATAATAACCCCCCCATAGGCAGAGTCTTTAGTATAATGCTCCCCCCCTCCCCATAGGCAGAGTCTGTAGTATAATGCTTCCCCCCCTCTCCCCATAGTCAGAGTCTTTAGTATAATGCCCCCACCCTCTCCCCATAGGCAGAGTCTTTAGTATAATGCCCCCTCCCCATAGACAGAGTCTTTAGTATAATGCCCCCTCCCCATAGGCAGAGTCTTTAGTATAATGTCCCCCCCTCCCCATAGTCAGAGTCTTTAGTATAATGCTCCCCCCCTCCCCAAAGGCAGAGTCTTTAGTATAACGCTTTCCCCCTCTCCTCATAGGCAGAGTCTGTAGTATAATGCCCCCTCATAGGCAGAGTCTTTAGTATAATGCTCCCCCCCTCCCCATATGCAGAGTCTTTAGTATAATGCTCTACCCCTCCTCATAGGCAAAGTCTGTAGTATAATAACCCACCCCATAGGCAGAGTCTTTAGTATAATGCTCCCCCCCTCCCCATAGGCAGAGTCTGTAGTATAATGCTTCCCCCCCTCTCCCCATAGTCAGAGTCTTTAGTATAATGCCCCCACCCTCTCTCCATAGGCAGAGTCTTTAGTATAATGCCCCCTCCCCATAGGCAGAGTCTTTAGTATAATTCCCCCTCCCCATAGGCAGAGTCTTTAGTATAATGTCCCCCCCTCCCCATAGGCAGAGTCTTTAGTATAATGGCCCCCCTCACCATAGGCAGAGTCTTTAGGATAATGCCCCTCCCTCCCCCACCCAGCAAAAAATAAATAAACAGTACTCACCTCTCCTCCTCGTTCCCTCGCTGCTCAAGCGCCCAGCCCGCACACATCTTCAGCACAGCGGGCCGGGCGCCGAGTGATGACGTCTGAGACGTCCGTCACAGAAAGGGGACTGTTGGGAGAGGGAACTTGCGGCAGTGATGGGCGCGGGGACCTGATGCGCACGCTGGATACAGTTACACTAGCGTAGCTCCCGGTGGGCCCCTTCTGCCCCCCCGGTAGCTACGCTACTGGCCATTACGCTGTGGCTCACCATATGGGGCCATTACGCTGTGGCTCATCATATGGGGCCATTACGCTGTGACTCACCATATGGGGCCATTATGCTGTGGGGCACCATATGGGGCCATTACGCTTTGGGGAACCATATGGGGCCCCTGAAGTTCTCCACCGAGGGGGTTAGAAACTCCTATCACAGCTACTGATGATTACTGCACGGCTCCTGTCACACAATTATGTTATAGCCTACAGCCTACTGACTTTATACTTATATACTGTATAAAGGATATGATATGATATTCATAGTGTCCTCTCAGCAGGGACAGATGCCTTAAAACATTCGCTTTCTCATTATACTGGCATTTAGCAAATATTAAAAATTATGGTAATCCTAATTGATCTAAAACTGGAAAGGTTTATTCTGATTTCATGTCAGATATTGAGAAAAACATGCATATGTGTCTATTTATATAGTGTACTAGATGGAAGCCCGATGCTGTCCCATCGGGAGGGCGGTAATGTCACGATGGGGACAGGCTTTGCAGTGCTGAGAATCTCTCCCCCCCATGTGCTCACCCACCTATCCACTCTCTCTTTCCCCCATGTGCTGACTTCTCCCGTCTGGGCTCTCTTCTTTGACCTGTCTACCCCATGTGCTCTCCCCCTTGTCTGCTGTCTCCCCCCTGTGCTCTGTCTCTTTCCCCTCCGTGCACTTTCTCTCTCCCCCATCTGCTGTCTTCTCCTCTTATGTGATCTCTTCTTTGACCTGTGTACCCCATGTGCTCTCCCCCTTGTCTGCTGTCTCTCTCCTTCCTGTACTGTGTTCTCCCTTCATGTGCTGTCCCGTTTGAGCTGTCTCCCCCCTGTGCTCTGTCTCTTTCCCCTCTGTGTGCTTTCTCTCTCCCCCATCTGCTGTCTTCTCCTCTCATGTGATCTCTTCTTTGACCTGTCTACCCCATGTGCTCTCCCCCTTGTCTGCTGTCTCTCTCCTTCCTGTGCTGTGTTCTCCCTTCATGTGCTGTCCCGTTTGAGCAGTCTCTTCCCTGTGCTCTGTCTCTTTCCCCTCCGTGCACTTTCTCTCTCACCCATCTGCTGTCTTCTCCTCTTATGTGATCTCTTCTTTGACCTGTGTACCCCATGTGCTATCCCCCTTGTCTGCTCTCTCTCTCCACCCCTGCGCTGTCTTCTTCCCTCATGTGTTCTCTCGTTTGAGCTGTCTCCCCGCGCAGTAAATCAGACTGCCGCCATCTTTGTGCAGGCAGATAGCGGCGGTCACATTAAAACTGTGCATGCGCTCCTCCTGTACAAAGATGGCAGCGGTCAGTGAATCATTCGGCTGATCCCGGCGGCGGCATGTATGGCGTGTTCGCGACGGTGCTCCTCTGGTGGTACCGCGCAAGAGGCTGGTACCACCAGCGGTTTCCACCCATCACTTGGGTGTCCCAATATAGCGGTCGATGAACTTCCGCCGCTTGGAATTTTGCGATCCGGACACATCTGGACGGAACAGGATGTGAAGACATTACAAGGTAAGTATATAGTGTATGTAAACTTCTGGTTTCAACTGTTTGTGTGTATATACACTGCTCAAAAAAATAAAGGGAACACTCAAATAACACATCCTAGATCTGAATGAATGAAATATTCTCATTGAATACTTTGTTCTGTACAAAGTTGAATGTGCTGACAACAAAATCACACAAAAATCATCAATGGAAATCAAATTTATTAACCAATGGAGACCTGGATTTGGAGTCACCTCCAAAATTAAAGTGGAAAAACACACTACAGGCTGATCCAACTTTGATGTAATGTCGTTAAAACAAGTCAAAATGAGGCTGAGTGTTGTGTGTGGCCTCCACGTGCCTGTATGACCTCCCTACACCGCCTGGGCATGCTCCTGATGAGGCTGCGGATGGTCTCCTGTGGGATCTCCTCCCAGACCTGGACTAAAGCATCCGCCAACTCCTGGACAGTCTGTGGTGCAACGTGACGTTGGTGGATGGAGCGAGACATGATGTCCCAGATGTGCTCAATCGGATTCAGGTCTGGGGAATGGGCGGCCAGTCCATAGCTTCAATGCCTTCATCTTGCAGGAACTGCTGACACACTCCAGCCACATGAGGTCTGGCATTGTTCTGCATTAGGAGGAACCCAGGGCCAACCACACCAGCATATGGTCTCACAAGGGGTCTTAGGATCTCATCTCGGTACCTAATGGCAGTCAGGCTACCTCTGGCGAGCACATGGAGGGCTGTGCGGCCCTCCAAAGAAATGCCACCCCACACCATTACTGACCCACTGCCAAACCGGTCATGCTGAAGGATGTTGCAGGCAGCAGATCGCTCTCCACGGCGTCTCCAGACTCTGTCACGTCTGT
This sequence comes from Phyllobates terribilis, assembly GCF_046119375.1. Taxonomy (NCBI): domain Eukaryota; kingdom Metazoa; phylum Chordata; class Amphibia; order Anura; family Dendrobatidae; genus Phyllobates; species Phyllobates terribilis. The sequence continues at coordinate 846,801 of NW_027363383.1, read as the reverse complement.
CACATGTGCTCAGTGTGAACCTGCTTTCATCTGTGAAGAGCACAGGGCGCCAGTGGCGACTTTGCCAATCCTGCTGTTCTGTGGCAAATGCCAAACGTCCTGCACGGTGTTGGGATGTGAGCACAACCCCCAATTGTGGACGTCGGACCCTCATACCACCCTCATGGAGTCGGTTTCTAACCGTTTGTGCAGACACATACACATTTGTGGCCTGCTGGAGGTCATTTTGCAGGGCTCTGGCAGTGCTCCTCCTGTTCCTCCTTGCACAAAGGCGGGGGTAGCGGTCCTGCTGCTGGGTTGTTGCCATCCTACGGCCCCCTCCACATCCCCTGATGTACTGGCCTGTCTCCTGATAGCGCCTCCAGCCTCTGGACACTACGCTGACAGACACAGCAAACCTTCTTGCCACAGCTCGCATTGATGTGCCATCCTGGATGAGCTGCACTACCTGAGCAACTTCTGTGGGTTGTAGAGTCCGTCTCATGCTACCACGAGTGTGAAAGCACAACCAACATTCAAAAGTGACCAAAACATCAGCCAGAAAGCACTGGTACTGAGATGTGGTCTGTGATCCCCACATGCAGAACCACTCCTTTATTGAGGGTGTCTTGATAATTGCCAATAATTTCCATCTATTGTCTATTCCATTTGCACAACAGCATGTGAAATTGATTGTCAATCAGTGTTTCTTCCTAAGTGGACAGTTTGATTTCACAGAAGTTTGATTTACTTGGAGTTATATTCTGTTGTTAATATTAAAAGACCACTGCAAAATTTTCATTTTCTCTGATTTTTCTCTTTATAGGTCTATTTTTGAGTAAAATGTACATTGTTGCTTTATTCTATAAACTACTGACAACTTGTCTCCAAAAATCAAAGCTAAAAATTTTGTATTTATTTGCAACAAATGAGAAATCGTCAAAATAATAAAGAAACAGTTCTTTCAGACCTCAAATACTGCAAAGAAAACAAGTTCTTATTCATTTAGAAACAACAATACTCCTGTTTTAACTCAGGAAGAGTTCAGAAATCAATATTTGGTGGAATAACCATGATTTTTAATCCCAGCTTTCATGCGTCTTGGCTGCTTTCCACCAGTCTTTCATGCTGCTTTTGGGTGACCTTATGCTGCTCCTGGCACAAAAATGTAAGCAGTTCTTCTTTGTTTGATGGCTTGTGACTATCCATCTTCCTCTTGATTACATTCCAGAGGTTTTCAATAGGGTTCAGGTCTGGAGATTGGGCTGGCCATGACAGGGTCTTGATGTGGTGCTCCTTCATCCACACATTGATTGACCTAGCTGTGTGGCATGGGGCATTGTCCTGCTGGAAAAACCAGTCCTCAGAGTTGGGGAACATTGTCTGAGCAGAAGGAAGCAAGTGGTTTTCGAGGATAACCTTGTATGCGGCTTGATTCATACGTCGTTCGTAAAGATTAACCTGCCCAATTCCAGCCTTGCTGAAGCATCCCCAGATCATCACCGATCTTCCACCAAATTTCACAGTGGTGCAAGACACTGTGGCTTGTATGCCTCTCCAGGTCTCCGTCTAACCACTAGACGACCAGGTGTTGGGCAAAGCTGAAAATTAGACTCATCAGAGAAGATTACCTTACTCCAGTCCTCTAGTACCTTACTTCAGCCTGGCTCTCCTTGGCTTCTCATTGATGAAAGGCTTTTTTCTAGCTTTACATGACTTGAGGCCTGTCTCTAGGAGCCCGTTATGAACTGTTCTTGCCGTGCACTTCACCCCAGCTGCCATTTGCCATTCCTTTTGTAGGTCACTTGATGTCATCCTGCAGTTGCTGAGTGACATTGGAATAAGATGACGGTCATCCCGGTCAGTGGAGAGTCGCTTTCGCCCTCTGCCGGTCTGTAGCTTTGTTGTTCCCAATGTCTGCTGCTTGACCTTGTTGTAATGGACTGCCGTCTTTGAAATTTTAAGGATGGAGGCAACATGACGCTCACTGTATCCCTCTGCTAGAGAAGCCAGAATTGAGCCCTTCTTTTCCTCACTCAAGACTTCTTTTCAACTCCTTTGGCATGGTTAAAAGTTAGTTTTTCATTCATATTACTTTTGGGCTCTTCCTAGCACTTGTTTTGCCATCCAGTTTGTCCTATTGCAAGAGGATTGTGAAGAAAACACCAGTGTTTTTTATACTTTCCCTGGTTACATAAGATTTGGTTCAGGTGATCACCTAATCAGAAGCACATTAAGTAGAATGAGGTGGACTGTGGTTGGAATTCAGCTGACGCTGGAATAGAATGGCTGTCAGACATGTAGAGATGGGGATTGTTAGAAAACTGTGCAGTGGTCTCTTTCTGAGCGCTGTATATTCATGTGAGTTTCCTTATCATCATTTTTTAAATAGAAGATCGTATTGTGATATCATTGTGATACAAATGTTTCTACACTGTGGGCAGAATTATTAGGCAAGTTGTATTTTAGAGGATTATTTTTATTATTGATCAACAACTATGTTCTCAATCAACCCAAAAGACTCATAAATATCCAAGCTTAATATTTTTGGAAGTTGGAGTGTTTTTTTTTAGATTTGGCTATCTTAGGAGGATATCTGTGTGTGCAGGTAACTGTTACTGTGCAGAATTATTAGGCAACTTAATAAAAACCAAATATAATTCTATCTCACTTGTTTATTTTCACCAGGTAAACCAATATCAGTGCACAAAATTTAGAAATAAACATTTCTGACATGCAAAAACAAAAAAAATTAGTGATGAATATAGCCACCTTTCTTTATGATGACACTCAGCAGCCTCCATCCATAGATTCTGTCAGTTGCTTAATCTGTTTTCTATCAACATTGCGAGCAGCAGCCACCACAGCCTCCCAGACACTGTTCCCAGAGGTGAACTGTAATCCCTCCTGGAAATGTAAGGACTTTACTTTATGCACTTCCTCTGTAATCCCTCCTGGAAATGTAAGGACTTTACTTTATGCACTTCCTCTGTAATCCCTCCTGGAAATGTAAGGACTCTACTTTATGCACTTCCTCTGTAATCCCTCCTGGAAATGTAAGGACTTTACTTTATGCACTTCCTCTGTAATCCCTCCTGGAAATGTAAGGACTTTACTTTATGCACTTCCTCTGTAATCCCTCCTGGAAATGTAAGGACTTTACTTTATGCACTTCCTCTGTAATCCCTCCTGGAAATGTAAGGACTTTACTTTATGCACTTCCTCTGTAATCCCTCCTGGAAATGTAAGGACTCTACTTTATGCACTTCCTCTGTAATCCCTCCTGGAAATGTAAGGACTTTACTTTATGCACTTCCTCTGTAATCCCTCCTTGAAATGTAAGGACTTTACTTTATGCACTTCCTCTGTAATCCCTCCTGGAAATGTAAGGACTTTATGCACTTCCTCTGTAAATCCTCCTGGAAATGTAAGAACTTTACTTTATGCACTTCCTCTGTAATCCCTCCTGGAAATGTAAGAACTCTACTTTATTCACTTCCTCTGTAATCCCTCCTGGAAATGTAAGAACTTTACTTTATGCACTTGCGCTGTAATCCCTCCTAGAAATATAAGAACTTTACTTTATTCACTTCCTCTGTAATCCCTCCTGGAAATGTAAGAACTTTACTTTATGCACTTCCTCTGTAATCCCTCCTGGAAATGTAAGGACTTTACTTTATGCACTTCCTCTGTAATCCCTCCTGGAAATGTAAGGACTCTACTTTATGCACTTCCTCTGTAATCCCTTCTGGAAATGTAAGGACTTTACTTTATGCACTTCCTCTGTAATCCCTCCTGGAAATGTAAGGACTTTACTTTATGCACTTCCTCTGTAATCCCTCCTCGAAATGTAAGGACTTTACTTTATGCACTTCCTCTGTAATCCCTCCTGGAAATGTAAGAACTCTACTTTATTCACTTCCTCTGTAATCCCTCCTGGAAATGTAAGAACTTTACTTTATGCACTTGCGCTGTAATCCCTCCTAGAAATATAAGAACTTTACTTTATTCACTTCCTCTGTAATCCCTCCTGGAAATGTAAGAACTTTACTTTATGCACTTCCTCTGTAATCCCTCCTGGAAATGTAAGAACTCTACTTTATTCACTTCCTCTGTAATCCCTCCTGGAAATGTAATAACTTTACTTTATGCACTTCCTCTGTAATCCCTCCTGGAAATGTAAGAACTCTACTTTTTGCACTTCCTCTGTAATCCCTCCTGGAAATGTAAGAACTTTACTTTATGCACTTCCTCTGTAATCCCTCCTGGAAATGTAAGGACTTTACTTTATGCACTTCCTCTGTAATCCCTCCTGGAAATGTAAGGACTCTACTTTATGCACTTCCTCTGTAATCCCTCCTGGAAATGTAAGGACTTTACTTTATGCACTTCCTCTGTAATCCCTCCTGGAAATGTAAGGACTTTACTTTATTCACTTCCTCTGTAATCCCTCCTGGAAATGTAAGGACTTTACTTTATGCACTTCCTCTGTAATCCCTCCTGGAAATGTAAGGACTTTACTTTATGCACTTCCTCTGTAATCCCTCCTGGAAATGTAAGGACTCTACTTTATGCACTTCCTCTGTAATCCCTCCTGGAAATGTAAGGACTTTACTTTATGCACTTCCTCTGTAATCCCTCCTTGAAATGTAAGGACTTTACTTTATGCACTTCCTCTGTAATCCCTCCTGGAAATGTAAGGACTTTATGCACTTCCTCTGTAAATCCTCCTGGAAATGTAAGAACTTTACTTTATGCACTTCCTCTGTAATCCCTCCTGGAAATGTAAGAACTCTACTTTATTCACTTCCTCTGTAATCCCTCCTGGAAATGTAAGAACTTTACTTTATGCACTTGCGCTGTAATCCCTCCTAGAAATATAAGAACTTTACTTTATTCACTTCCTCTGTAATCCCTCCTGGAAATGTAAGAACTTTACTTTATGCACTTCCTCTGTAATCCCTCCTGGAAATGTAAGGACTTTACTTTATGCACTTCCTCTGTAATCCCTCCTGGAAATGTAAGGACTCTACTTTATGCACTTCCTCTGTAATCCCTTCTGGAAATGTAAGGACTTTACTTTATGCACTTCCTCTGTAATCCCTCCTGGAAATGTAAGGACTTTACTTTATGCACTTCCTCTGTAATCCCTCCTGGAAATGTAAGGACTTTACTTTATGCACTTCCTCTGTAATCCCTCCTGGAAATGTAAGAACTCTACTTTATTCACTTCCTCTGTAATCCCTCCTGGAAATGTAAGAACTTTACTTTATGCACTTGCGCTGTAATCCCTCCTAGAAATATAAGAACTTTACTTTATTCACTTCCTCTGTAATCCCTCCTGGAAATGTAAGAACTTTACTTTATGCACTTCCTCTGTAATCCCTCCTGGAAATGTAAGAACTCTACTTTATTCACTTCCTCTGTAATCCCTCCTGGAAATGTAATAACTTTACTTTATGCACTTCCTCTGTAATCCCTCCTGGAAATGTAAGAACTCTACTTTTTGCACTTCCTCTGTAATCCCTCCTGGAAATGTAAGAACTTTACTTTATGCACTTCCGCTGTAATCCCTCCTGGAAATGTAAGAACTCTACTTTATGCACTTCCTCTGTAATCCCTCCTGGAAATGTAAGAACTTTACTTTATGCACTTCCTCTGTAATCCCTCCTGGAAATGTAAGAACTTTACTTTATGCACTTCCTCTGTAATCCCTCCTGGAAATGTAAGAACTCTACTTTATGCACTTCCTCTGTAATCCCTCCTGGAAATGTAAGAACTTTACTTTATGCACTTCCTCTGTAATCCCTCCTGGAAATGTAAGAACTTTACTTTATGCACTTCCTCTGTAATCCCTCCTGGAAATGTAAGAACTTTACTTTATGCACTTCCTCTGTAATCCCTCCTGGAAATGTAAGAACTCTACTTTATGCACTTCCTCTGTAAACCCTCCTGGAAATGTAAGAACTTTACTTTATGCACTTCCTCTGTAATCCCTCCTGGAAATGTAAGAACTCTACTTTATGCACTTCCTCTGTAATCCCTCCTGTAAATGTAAGAACTTTACTTTACTCACTTCCTCTGTAATCCCTCCTGGAAATGTAAGAACTTTACTTTATGCACTTCCTCTGTAATCCCTCCTGGAAATGTAAGAACTCTACTTTATACATTTCCTCTGTAATTCCTCCTGGAAATGTAAGAACTTTACTTAATGCACTTCCTCTGTAATCCCTCCTGGAAATGTAAGAACTCTACTTTATGCACTTCCTCTGTAATTCCTCCTGGAAATGTAAGGACTTTACTTTATGCACTTCCTCTGTAATCCCTCCTGGAAATGTAAGGACTCTACTTTATGCACTTCCTCTGTAATCCCTCCTGGAAATGTAAGGACTTTACTTTATGCACTTCCTCTGTAATCCCTCCTGGAAATGTAAGGACTCTACTTTATGAACTTCCTCTGTAATCCCTCCTGGAAATGTAAGGACTTTACTTTATGCACTTCCTCTGTAATCCCTCCTGGAAATGTAAGGACTTTACTTTATGCACTTCCTCTGTAATCCCTCCTGGAAATGTAAGGACTTTACTTTATGCACTTCCTCTGTAATCCCTCCTGGAAATGTAAGGACTTTACTTTATGCACTTCCTCTGTAATCCCTCCTGGAAATGTAAGGATTTTATGCACTTCCTCTGTAAATCCTCCTGGAAATGTAAGAACTTTACTTTATCCACTTCCTCTGTAATCCCTCCTGGAAATGTAAGAACTCTACTTTATGCACTTCCTCTGTAATTCCTCCTGGAAATGTAAGAACTTTACTTTATGCACTTCCTCTGTAATCCCTCCTGGAAATGTAAGAACTTTACTTTCTGCACTTCCTCTGTAATCCCTCCTGGAAATGTAAGAACTCTACTTTCTGCACTTCCTCTGTAATCCCTCCTGGAAATGTAAGAACTCTACTTTAAGCACTTCCTCTGTAATCCCTCCTGGAAATGTAAGGACTTTACTTTATGCACTTCCTCTGTAATCCCTCCTGGAAATGTAAGGATTTTATGCACTTCCTCTGTAAATCCTCCTGGAAATGTAAGAACTTTACTTTATCCACTTCCTCTGTAATCCCTCCTGGAAATGTAAGAACTCTACTTTATGCACTTCCTCTGTAATTCCTCCTGGAAATGTAAGAACTTTACTTTATGCACTTCCTCTGTAATCCCTCCTGGAAATGTAAGAACTTTACTTTCTGCACTTCCTCTGTAATCCCTCCTGGAAATGTAAGAACTCTACTTTCTGCACTTCCTCTGTAATCCCTCCTGGAAATGTAAGAACTCTACTTTAAGCACTTCCTCTGTAATCCCTCCTGGAAATGTAAGAACTTTACTTTCTGCACTTCCTCTGTAATTCCCCCTGGAAATGTAAGGACTCTACTTTTTGCACTTCCTCTGTAATCCCTCCTGGAAATGTAAGAACTTTACTTTATGCACTTCCTCTTTAATTCCCCCTGGAAATGTAAGAACTTTACTTTATGCACTTCCTCTGTAATGCCTCCTGGAAATGTAAGAACTTTACTTTATGCACTTCCTCTGTAAATCCTCCTGGAAATGTAAGAACTTCATGCACTTCCTCTGTAAATCCTCCTGGAAATGTAAGAACTCTACTTTGTGCACTTCCTCTTTAATTCAACCTGGAAATGTAAGAACTTTACTTTATGCACTTCATCTGTAATCCCTCCTGGAAATGTAAGAACTCTACTTTGTGCACTTCCTCTGTAATCCCTCCTGGAAATGTAAGAACTTTACTTTATGCACTTCCTCTGTAATCCCTCCTGGAAATGTAAGAACTCTACTTTGTGCAATTCCTCAGTAATCCCTCCTGGAAAAGTAAGAACTCTACTTTGTGCACTTCCTCTGTCATCCCTCCTGGAAATGTAAGAATATTACTTCATGCACTTCCTCTGTAAATCCTACTGGAAATGTAAGAACTCTACTTTCTGCACTTCCTCAATAATCCATCCAGGAAAGGTAAGGACTCTACTTTCTGCACTTCCTCTTTAATTCACCCTGGAAAAGTAAGAACTTTACTTTATGCACTTCCTCTTTAATTACTCCTGGAAATGTAAGGACTCTACTTTGTGCACTTCCTCTGTAAATCCTCCTGGAAATGTAAGGACTCTACTTTGTGCACATCCCCTGTAATACCTCCTGGAAATGTAAGGACTCTACTTTCTGCACTTCCTCTTTAATTCCCACTGGAAATGTAAGAACTTTACTTTATGCACTTCCTCTGTAAATCCTCCTGGAATTGTAAGGACTCTACTTTGTGCACATCCCCTGTAATCCCTCCTGGAAATGTAAGAACTCTACTTTCTGCACTTCCTCTGTAAATCCTCCTGGAAATGTAAGAACTTTATGTACTTCCTCTGTAAATCCTCCTGGAAATGTAAGGACTCTACTTTGTGCACTTCCTCTTTAATTCCCCCTGGAAATGTAAGAACTTTACTTTGTGCACTTCCTCTGTAATCCCTCCTGGAAATGTAAGAACTCTACTTTGTGCACATCCCATGTAATCCCTCCTGGAAATGTAAGAACTCTACTTTGTGCACATCCCATGTAATCCCTCCTGGAAATGTAAGAACTCTACTTTGTGCACTTCCTCTGTAATCCCTCCTGGAAATGTAAGAACTGTACTTTGTGCACTTCCTCTGTAATCCCTCCTGGAAATGTTAGAACTCTACTTTGTGCACTTCCTCTGTAATCCCTCCTGGAAATGTAAGAACTTTACTTTCTGCACTTACTCTGTAATTCCCCCTGGAAATGTAAGGACTCTACTTTGTGCACTTCCTCTTTAATTACTCCTGGAAATGTAAGAACTTAACTTTATGCACTTCCTCTGTAATCCCTCGTGGAAATGTAAGAACTCTACTTTATGCACTTCCTCTGTAATCCCTCCTGGAAATGTAAGGACTTTACTTTATGCACTTCCTCTGTAATCCCTCCTGGAAATGTAAGGACTCTACTTTATGCACTTCCTCTGTAATCCCTTCTGGAAATGTAAGGACTTTACTTTATGCACTTCCTCTGTAATCCCTCCTGGAAATGTAAGGACTTTACTTTATGCACTTCCTCTGTAATCCCTCCTGGAAATGTAAGGACTTTACTTTATGCACTTCCTCTGTAATCCCTCCTGGAAATGTAAGAACTCTACTTTATTCACTTCCTCTGTAATCCCTCCTGGAAATGTAAGAACTTTACTTTATGCACTTGCGCTGTAATCCCTCCTAGAAATATAAGAACTTTACTTTATTCACTTCCTCTGTAATCCCTCCTGGAAATGTAAGAACTTTACTTTATGCACTTCCTCTGTAATCCCTCCTGGAAATGTAAGAACTCTACTTTATTCACTTCCTCTGTAATCCCTCCTGGAAATGTAATAACTTTACTTTATGCACTTCCTCTGTAATCCCTCCTGGAAATGTAAGAACTCTACTTTTTGCACTTCCTCTGTAATCCCTCCTGGAAATGTAAGAACTTTACTTTATGCACTTCCGCTGTAATCCCTCCTGGAAATGTAAGAACTCTACTTTATGCACTTCCTCTGTAATCCCTCCTGGAAATGTAAGAACTTTACTTTATGCACTTCCTCTGTAATCCCTCCTGGAAATGTAAGAACTTTACTTTATGCACTTCCTCTGTAATCCCTCCTGGAAATGTAAGAACTCTACTTTATGCACTTCCTCTGTAATCCCTCCTGGAAATGTAAGAACTTTACTTTATGCACTTCCTCTGTAATCCCTCCTGGAAATGTAAGAACTTTACTTTATGCACTTCCTCTGTAATCCCTCCTGGAAATGTAAGAACTTTACTTTATGCACTTCCTCTGTAATCCCTCCTGGAAATGTAAGAACTCTACTTTATGCACTTCCTCTGTAATCCCTCCTGGAAATGTAAGAACTTTACTTTATGCACTTCCTCTGTAATCCCTCCTGGAAATGTAAGAACTCTACTTTATGCACTTCCTCTGTAATCCCTCCTGTAAATGTAAGAACTTTACTTTACTCACTTCCTCTGTAATCCCTCCTGGAAATGTAAGAACTTTACTTTATGCACTTCCTCTGTAATCCCTCCTGGAAATGTAAGAACTCTACTTTATACATTTCCTCTGTAATTCCTCCTGGAAATGTAAGAACTTTACTTAATGCACTTCCTCTGTAATCCCTCCTGGAAATGTAAGAACTCTACTTTATGCACTTCCTCTGTAATTCCTCCTGGAAATGTAAGGACTTTACTTTATGCACTTCCTCTGTAATCCCTCCTGGAAATGTAAGGACTCTACTTTATGCACTTCCTCTGTAATCCCTCCTGGAAATGTAAGGACTTTACTTTATGCACTTCCTCTGTAATCCCTCCTGGAAATGTAAGGACTCTACTTTATGAACTTCCTCTGTAATCCCTCCTGGAAATGTAAGGACTTTACTTTATGCACTTCCTCTGTAATCCCTCCTGGAAATGTAAGGACTTTACTTTATGCACTTCCTCTGTAATCCCTCCTGGAAATGTAAGGACTTTACTTTATGCACTTCCTCTGTAATCCCTCCTGGAAATGTAAGGACTTTACTTTATGCACTTCCTCTGTAATCCCTCCTGGAAATGTAAGGATTTTATGCACTTCCTCTGTAAATCCTCCTGGAAATGTAAGAACTTTACTTTATCCACTTCCTCTGTAATCCCTCCTGGAAATGTAAGAACTCTACTTTATGCACTTCCTCTGTAATTCCTCCTGGAAATGTAAGAACTTTACTTTATGCACTTCCTCTGTAATCCCTCCTGGAAATGTAAGAACTTTACTTTCTGCACTTCCTCTGTAATCCCTCCTGGAAATGTAAGAACTCTACTTTCTGCACTTCCTCTGTAATCCCTCCTGGAAATGTAAGAACTCTACTTTAAGCACTTCCTCTGTAATCCCTCCTGGAAATGTAAGAACTTTACTTTCTGCACTTCCTCTGTAATTCCCCCTGGAAATGTAAGGACTCTACTTTTTGCACTTCCTCTGTAATCCCTCCTGGAAATGTAAGAACTTTACTTTATGCACTTCCTCTTTAATTCCCCCTGGAAATGTAAGAACTTTACTTTATGCACTTCCTCTGTAATGCCTCCTGGAAATGTAAGAACTTTACTTTATGCACTTCCTCTGTAAATCCTCCTGGAAATGTAAGAACTTCATGCACTTCCTCTGTAAATCCTCCTGGAAATGTAAGAACTCTACTTTGTGCACTTCCTCTTTAATTCAACCTGGAAATGTAAGAACTTTACTTTATGCACTTCATCTGTAATCCCTCCTGGAAATGTAAGAACTCTACTTTGTGCACTTCCTCTGTAATCCCTCCTGGAAATGTAAGAACTTTACTTTATGCACTTCCTCTGTAATCCCTCCTGGAAATGTAAGAACTCTACTTTGTGCAATTCCTCAGTAATCCCTCCTGGAAAAGTAAGAACTCTACTTTGTGCACTTCCTCTGTCATCCCTCCTGGAAATGTAAGAATATTACTTCATGCACTTCCTCTGTAAATCCTACTGGAAATGTAAGAACTCTACTTTCTGCACTTCCTCAATAATCCATCCAGGAAAGGTAAGGACTCTACTTTCTGCACTTCCTCTTTAATTCACCCTGGAAAAGTAAGAACTTTACTTTATGCACTTCCTCTTTAATTACTCCTGGAAATGTAAGGACTCTACTTTGTGCACTTCCTCTGTAAATCCTCCTGGAAATGTAAGGACTCTACTTTGTGCACATCCCCTGTAATACCTCCTGGAAATGTAAGGACTCTACTTTCTGCACTTCCTCTTTAATTCCCACTGGAAATGTAAGAACTTTACTTTATGCACTTCCTCTGTAAATCCTCCTGGAATTGTAAGGACTCTACTTTGTGCACATCCCCTGTAATCCCTCCTGGAAATGTAAGAACTCTACTTTCTGCACTTCCTCTGTAAATCCTCCTGGAAATGTAAGAACTTTATGTACTTCCTCTGTAAATCCTCCTGGAAATGTAAGGACTCTACTTTGTGCACTTCCTCTTTAATTCCCCCTGGAAATGTAAGAACTTTACTTTGTGCACTTCCTCTGTAATCCCTCCTGGAAATGTAAGAACTCTACTTTGTGCACATCCCATGTAATCCCTCCTGGAAATGTAAGAACTCTACTTTGTGCACATCCCATGTAATCCCTCCTGGAAATGTAAGAACTCTACTTTGTGCACTTCCTCTGTAATCCCTCCTGGAAATGTAAGAACTGTACTTTGTGCACTTCCTCTGTAATCCCTCCTGGAAATGTTAGAACTCTACTTTGTGCACTTCCTCTGTAATCCCTCCTGGAAATGTAAGAACTTTACTTTCTGCACTTACTCTGTAATTCCCCCTGGAAATGTAAGGACTCTACTTTGTGCACTTCCTCTTTAATTACTCCTGGAAATGTAAGAACTTAACTTTATGCACTTCCTCTGTAATCCCTCGTGGAAATGTAAGAACTCTACTTTATGCACTTCCTCTGTAATCCCTCCTGGAAATGTAAGAACTTTACTTTCTGCACTTCCTCTGTAATTCCCCCTGGAAATGTAAGGACTCTACTTTGTGCACTTCCTCTGTAATCCCTCCTGGAAATGTAAGAACTTTATGCACTTCCTCTTTAATTCGCCCTGGAAATGGAAGAACTCTACTTTCTGCACTTCCTCTGTAATCCCTCCTGGAAATGTAAGAACTTTTCTTTATGCACGTCCTCTGTAATCCCTCCTGGAAATGTAAGAACTTTACTTTATGCACTTCCTCTGTATTCCCTCCTGGAAATGTAAGAACTTTACTTTGTGCACTTCCTCTGTCATCCCTCCTGGAAATGTAAGAACTTTACTTTGTGCATTTCCTCTGTCATCCCTCCTGGAAATGTAAGAATTTTACTTTGTGCACATCCCCTGTAATCCCTCCTGGAGATGAAAGAACTTTCCTTTATGCACTTCCTCTGTAATCAATCTTGGAAATGTAAGAACTTTCCTTTATGCACTTCCTCTGTAATCCCTCCTGGAAATGTAAGAACTTTTCTTTGTGCACTTCCTCTGTCATCCCTCCTGGAGATGTAAGAATTTTACTTCATGCAATTCCTCTGTAAATCTTCCTGGAAATGTAAGAACTCTACTTTGTGCACATCCCCTGTAATTCCTCCTGGAAATGTAAGGACTCTACTTTCTGCACTTCCTCTTTAATTCCCCCTGGAAATGTAAGGACTCTACTTTGTGCACTTCCTCTTTAATTACTCCTGGAAATGTAAGAACTTAACTTTATGCACTTCCTCTGCAATTCCTCCTGGAAATGTAAGAACTTTACTTTATACACTTCCTCTTTAACTACTCCTGGAAATGTAAGAACATTACTTTATGCACTTCCTCTGTAAATCCTCCTGGAAATGTAAGGACTCTACTTTGTGCACATCCCCTGTAATCCCTCCTGGAAATGTAATGACTCTACTTTCTGCACTTACTCTTTAATTCCCCCTGGAAATGTAAGGACTCTACTTTGTGCACTTCCTCTTTAATTACTCCTGGAAATGTAAGAACTTAACTTTATGCACTTCCTCTGCAATTCCTCCTGGAAATGTAAGAACTCTACTTTATGCACTTCCTCTGTAATCCCTCCTGGAAATCTAAGAACTTTACTTTCTGCACTTCCTCTGTAATTCCCCCTGGAAATGTAAGGACTCTACTTTTTGCACTTCCTCTGTAATCCCTCCTGGAAATGTAAGAACTTTAGTTTATGCACTTCCTCTGTAATCCCTCCTGGAAATGTAAGAACTTTACTTTATGCACTTCCTCTGTAAATCCTCCTGGAAATGTAAGAACTTCATGCACTTCCTCTGTAAATCCTCCTGGAAATGTAAGGACTCTACTTTGTGTACTTCCTCTTTAATTCCCCCTGGAAATGTAAGAACTTTACTTTATGCAATGCCTCTGTAATCCCTCCTGGAAATGTAAGAACTCTACTTTGTGCACTTCCTCTGTAATCCCTCCTGGAAATGTAAGAACTCTACTTTGTGCACTTCCTCTGTAATCCCTCCTGGAAATGTAAGAACTCTACTTTGTGCACTTCCTCTGTAATCCCTCCTGGAAATGTAAGAACTCTACTTTGTGCACATCCCATGTAATCCCTCCTGGAAATGTAAGAACTCTACTTTGTGCACATCCCATGTAATCCCTCCTGGAAATGTAAGAACTCTACTTTTTGCACTTCCTCTGTAATCCCTCCTAGAAATGTAAGGAATCTACTTTGAGCACTTCCTCTGTAAGCCCTCCTGGAAATGTTAGAACTCTACTTTGTGCACTTCCTCTGTAATCCCTCCTGGAAATGTAAGAACTTTACTTTGTGCACTTCCTCAGTAATCCCTCCTGGAAATGTAAGAACTCTACTTTGTGCACTTCCTCTGTAATCCCTCCTGGAAATGTAAGAACTTTACTTTCTTCACTTACTCTGTAATTCCCCCTGGAAATGTAAGGACTCTACTTTGTGCACTTCCTCTTTAATTACTCCTGGAAATGTAAGAACTTAACTTTATGCACTTCCTCTGTAATCCCTCCTGGAAAAGTAAGAACTCTACTTTATGCACTTCCTCTGTAATCCCTCCTGGAAATGTAAGAACTTAACTTTCTGCACTTCCTCTGTAATTCCCCCTGGAAATGTAAGGACTCTACTTTGTGCACTTCCTCTGTAATCCCTCCTGGAAATGTAAGAACTTTACTTTATGCACTTCCTCTTTATTTCCCCCTGGAAATGTAAGAACTTTACTTTATGCACTTCCTCTGTAATCCCTCCAGGAAATGTAAGAACTTTACTTTATGCACTTCCTCTGTAAATCCTCCAGGAAATGTAAGAACTTTATGAACTTCCTCTGTAAATCCTCCTGGAAATGTAAGAACTCTACTTTGTGCACTTCCTCTGTAATCCCTCCAGGAAATGTAAGAACTTTATGCACTTCCTCTTTAAATCCTCCTGGAAATGTAAGGACTCTACTTTGTGCACTTCCTCTTTAATTCCCCCTGGAAATATAAGAACTTTACTTTATGCACTTCCTCTGTATTCCCTCCTGGAAATGTAAGAACTTTACTTTATGCACTTCCTCTGTAAATCCTCCTGGAAAAGTAAGAACTCTACTTTGTGCACTTCCTCTGTCATCCCTCCTGGAAATGTAAGAATTTTACTTCATGCACTTCCTCTGTAAATCCTACTGGAAATGTAAGAACTCTACTTTCTGCACTTCCTCAATAATCCATCCAGGAAAGGTAAGGACACTACATTCTGCACTTCCTCTTTAATTCCCCCTGGAAATGTAAGAACTTTACTTTATGCACTTCCTCTTTAATTACTTCTGGAAATGTAAGGACTCTACTTTGTGCACTTCCTCTGTAAATCCTCCTGGAAATGTAAGGACTCTACTTTCTGCACTTCCTCTTTAATTCCACCTGGAAATGTAAGAACTCTACTTTGTGCACATCCCATGTAATCCCTCCTGGAAATGTAAGAACTCTACTTTGTGCACATCCCATGTAATCCCTCCTGGAAATGTAAGAACTCTACTTTTTGCACTTCCTCTGTAATCCCTCCTAGAAATGTAAGGAATCTACTTTGAGCACTTCCTCTGTAAGCCCTCCTGGAAATGTTAGAACTCTACTTTGTGCACTTCCTCTGTAATCCCTCCTGGAAATGTAAGAACTTTACTTTGTGCACTTCCTCAGTAATCCCTCCTGGAAATGTAAGAACTCTACTTTGTGCACTTCCTCTGTAATCCCTCCTGGAAATGTAAGAACTTTACTTTCTTCACTTACTCTGTAATTCCCCCTGGAAATGTAAGGACTCTACTTTGTGCACTTCCTCTTTAATTACTCCTGGAAATGTAAGAACTTAACTTTATGCACTTCCTCTGTAATCCCTCCTGGAAATGTAAGAACTCTACTTTATGCACTTCCTCTGTAATCCCTCCTGGAAATGTAAGAACTTAACTTTCTGCACTTCCTCTGTAATTCCCCCTGGAAATGTAAGGACTCTACTTTGTGCACTTCCTCTGTAATCCCTCCTGGAAATGTAAGAACTTTACTTTATGCACTTCCTCTTTATTTCCCCCTGGAAATGTAAGAACTTTACTTTATGCACTTCCTCTGTAATCCCTCCAGGAAATGTAAGAACTTTACTTTATGCACTTCCTCTGTAAATCCTCCAGGAAATGTAAGAACTTTATGAACTTCCTCTGTAAATCCTCCTGGAAATGTAAGAACTCTACTTTGTGCACTTCCTCTGTAATCCCTCCAGGAAATGTAAGAGCTTTATGCACTTCCTCTTTAAATCCTCCTGGAAATGTAAGGACTCTACTTTGTGCACTTCCTCTTTAATTCCCCCTGGAAATATAAGAACTTTACTTTATGCACTTCTTCTGTATTCCCTCCTGGAAATGTAAGAACTTTACTTTATGCACTTCCTCTGTAAATCCTCCTGGAAAAGTAAGAACTCTACTTTGTGCACTTCCTCTGTCATCCCTCCTGGAAATGTAAGAATTTTACTTCATGCACTTCCTCTGTAAATCCTACTGGAAATGTAAGAACTCTACTTTCTGCACTTCCTCAATAATCCATCCAGGAAAGGTAAGGACACTACATTCTGCACTTCCTCTTTAATACCCCCTGGAAATGTAAGAACTTTACTTTATGCACTTCCTCTTTAATTACTTCTGGAAATGTAAGGACTCTACTTTGTGCACTTCCTCTGTAAATCCTCCTGGAAATGTAAGGACTCTACTTTCTGCACTTCCTCTTTAATTCCACCTGGAAATGTAAGAACTTTACTTTATGCACTTCCTCTGTAAATCCTCCTGGAATTGTAAGGACTCTACTTTGTGCACATCCCCTGTAATCCCTCCTGGAAATGTAAGAACTCTACTTTCTGCACTTCCTCTGTAAATCCTCCTGGAAATGTCAGAACTTTATGTACTTCCTCTGTAAATCCTCCTGGAAATGTAAGGACTCTACTTTGTGCACTTCCTCTTTAATTCCCCCTGGAAATGTAAGAACTTTACTTTGTGCACTTCCTCTGTAATCCCTCCTGGAAATGTAAGAACTCTACTTTGTGCATTTCCTCTGTAATCCCTCCTGGAAATGTAAGGACTTTACTTTCTGCACTTCCTCTGTAAACCCTCCTGGAAAAGTAAGAACTCTACTTTGTGCACTTCCTGTGTAATCCCTCCTGGAAATGTAAGAAATCTACTTTATGCACTTCCTCTGTAATCCCTCCTGGAAATGTAAGAGCTTTCCTTCATGCATTTCCTCAGTAATCCCTCCTGGAAATGTAAGAAATTTACTTTATGCACTTCCTCTGTAAATCCTCCTGGAAATGTAAGGACTTAACTTTACGCAATTCCTCTGTAAATACTCCTGGAAATGTAAGAACTCTACTTTGTGCACTTCCTCTGTAATCCCTCCTGGAAATGTAAGGACTCTACTTTCTGCACTTCCTCTTTAATTCCTCATGGAAATGTAAGGACTCTACTTTGTGCACTTCCTCTGTAATCCCTCCTGGAAATGTGAGAACTCTACTTTATGCACTTCCTCTGTAAATTCTCCTGGAAACGTAAGAACTTTACTTTATGCACTTCCTCTGTAATCCCTCCTGGAAATGTAAGAACTTTACTTTTTGCACTTCCTCTGTAAATCCTCCTGGAAATGTAAGAACTCTACTTTATGCACTTCCTCTGTAATCCCTCCTGGAAATGTAAGAACTTTACTTTATGCACTTCCTCTGTAATCCCTCCTGGAAATGTAAGAACTTTATGCACTTCCTCTGTAAATCCTCCTGGAAATGTAAGGACTCTACTTTGTGCACATCCCCTGTAATCCCTCCTGGAAATTTAAGAACTCTACTTTCTACACTTCCTCTGTAATCCCTCCTGGAAATGTAAGAACTCTACTTTGTGCACTTCCTCTGTAAATCCTCCTGGAAATGTATGGACTCTACTTTCTGCACTTCCTCTGTAATACCTCCTGGAAATGTAAGAACTCTACTTTGTGCACTTCCTCTGTAAATCCTCCTGGAAATGTAAGGACTCTACTTTCTGCACTTCCTCTGTAATCCCTCCTGGAAATGTAAGAACTCTACTTTGTGCGCTTCCTCTGTAATCCCTCCTGGAAATGTAAGAACTCTACTTCATGCATTTCCTCTATAATTCCTCCTGGAAATTTAAGAACTTTACTTTATGCATTTCCTCTGTAAATTCTCCTGGAAATGTAAGAACTTTACTTTGTGCACTTCCTCTGTAATACCTCCTGGAAATGTAAGTACTCTACTTTATGCATTTCCTCTATAATTCCTCCTGGAAATGTAAGGACTCTACTTTGTGCACTTCCTCTTTAATTACTCCTGGAAATGTAAGAACTTAACTTTATGCACTTCCTCTGCAATTCCTCCTGGAAATGTAAGAACTTTACTTTATACACTTCCTCTTTAACTACTCCTGGAAATGTAAGAACATTACTTTATGCACTTCCTCTGTAAATCCTCCTGGAAATGTAAGGACTCTACTTTGTGCACATCCCCTGTAATCCCTCCTGGAAATGTAATGACTCTACTTTCTGCACTTACTCTTTAATTCCCCCTGGAAATGTAAGGACTCTACTTTGTGCACTTCCTCTTTAATTACTCCTGGAAATGTAAGAACTTAACTTTATGCACTTCCTCTGCAATTCCTCCTGGAAATGTAAGAACTCTACTTTATGCACTTCCTCTGTAATCCCTCCTGGAAATCTAAGAACTTTACTTTCTGCACTTCCTCTGTAATTCCCCCTGGAAATGTAAGGACTCTACTTTTTGCACTTCCTCTGTAATCCCTCCTGGAAATGTAAGAACTTTAGTTTATGCACTTCCTCTGTAATCCCTCCTGGAAATGTAAGAACTTTACTTTATGCACTTCCTCTGTAAATCCTCCTGGAAATGTAAGAACTTCATGCACTTCCTCTGTAAATCCTCCTGGAAATGTAAGGACTCTACTTTGTGTACTTCCTCTTTAATTCCCCCTGGAAATGTAAGAACTTTACTTTATGCAATGCCTCTGTAATCCCTCCTGGAAATGTAAGAACTCTACTTTGTGCACTTCCTCTGTAATCCCTCCTGGAAATGTAAGAACTCTACTTTGTGCACTTCCTCTGTAATCCCTCCTGGAAATGTAAGAACTCTACTTTGTGCACTTCCTCTGTAATCCCTCCTGGAAATGTAAGAACTCTACTTTGTGCACATCCCATGTAATCCCTCCTGGAAATGTAAGAACTCTACTTTGTGCACATCCCATGTAATCCCTCCTGGAAATGTAAGAACTCTACTTTTTGCACTTCCTCTGTAATCCCTCCTAGAAATGTAAGGAATCTACTTTGAGCACTTCCTCTGTAAGCCCTCCTGGAAATGTTAGAACTCTACTTTGTGCACTTCCTCTGTAATCCCTCCTGGAAATGTAAGAACTTTACTTTGTGCACTTCCTCAGTAATCCCTCCTGGAAATGTAAGAACTCTACTTTGTGCACTTCCTCTGTAATCCCTCCTGGAAATGTAAGAACTTTACTTTCTTCACTTACTCTGTAATTCCCCCTGGAAATGTAAGGACTCTACTTTGTGCACTTCCTCTTTAATTACTCCTGGAAATGTAAGAACTTAACTTTATGCACTTCCTCTGTAATCCCTCCTGGAAAAGTAAGAACTCTACTTTATGCACTTCCTCTGTAATCCCTCCTGGAAATGTAAGAACTTAACTTTCTGCACTTCCTCTGTAATTCCCCCTGGAAATGTAAGGACTCTACTTTGTGCACTTCCTCTGTAATCCCTCCTGGAAATGTAAGAACTTTACTTTATGCACTTCCTCTTTATTTCCCCCTGGAAATGTAAGAACTTTACTTTATGCACTTCCTCTGTAATCCCTCCAGGAAATGTAAGAACTTTACTTTATGCACTTCCTCTGTAAATCCTCCAGGAAATGTAAGAACTTTATGAACTTCCTCTGTAAATCCTCCTGGAAATGTAAGAACTCTACTTTGTGCACTTCCTCTGTAATCCCTCCAGGAAATGTAAGAACTTTATGCACTTCCTCTTTAAATCCTCCTGGAAATGTAAGGACTCTACTTTGTGCACTTCCTCTTTAATTCCCCCTGGAAATATAAGAACTTTACTTTATGCACTTCCTCTGTATTCCCTCCTGGAAATGTAAGAACTTTACTTTATGCACTTCCTCTGTAAATCCTCCTGGAAAAGTAAGAACTCTACTTTGTGCACTTCCTCTGTCATCCCTCCTGGAAATGTAAGAATTTTACTTCATGCACTTCCTCTGTAAATCCTACTGGAAATGTAAGAACTCTACTTTCTGCACTTCCTCAATAATCCATCCAGGAAAGGTAAGGACACTACATTCTGCACTTCCTCTTTAATTCCCCCTGGAAATGTAAGAACTTTACTTTATGCACTTCCTCTTTAATTACTTCTGGAAATGTAAGGACTCTACTTTGTGCACTTCCTCTGTAAATCCTCCTGGAAATGTAAGGACTCTACTTTCTGCACTTCCTCTTTAATTCCACCTGGAAATGTAAGAACTCTACTTTGTGCACATCCCATGTAATCCCTCCTGGAAATGTAAGAACTCTACTTTGTGCACATCCCATGTAATCCCTCCTGGAAATGTAAGAACTCTACTTTTTGCACTTCCTCTGTAATCCCTCCTAGAAATGTAAGGAATCTACTTTGAGCACTTCCTCTGTAAGCCCTCCTGGAAATGTTAGAACTCTACTTTGTGCACTTCCTCTGTAATCCCTCCTGGAAATGTAAGAACTTTACTTTGTGCACTTCCTCAGTAATCCCTCCTGGAAATGTAAGAACTCTACTTTGTGCACTTCCTCTGTAATCCCTCCTGGAAATGTAAGAACTTTACTTTCTTCACTTACTCTGTAATTCCCCCTGGAAATGTAAGGACTCTACTTTGTGCACTTCCTCTTTAATTACTCCTGGAAATGTAAGAACTTAACTTTATGCACTTCCTCTGTAATCCCTCCTGGAAATGTAAGAACTCTACTTTATGCACTTCCTCTGTAATCCCTCCTGGAAATGTAAGAACTTAACTTTCTGCACTTCCTCTGTAATTCCCCCTGGAAATGTAAGGACTCTACTTTGTGCACTTCCTCTGTAATCCCTCCTGGAAATGTAAGAACTTTACTTTATGCACTTCCTCTTTATTTCCCCCTGGAAATGTAAGAACTTTACTTTATGCACTTCCTCTGTAATCCCTCCAGGAAATGTAAGAACTTTACTTTATGCACTTCCTCTGTAAATCCTCCAGGAAATGTAAGAACTTTATGAACTTCCTCTGTAAATCCTCCTGGAAATGTAAGAACTCTACTTTGTGCACTTCCTCTGTAATCCCTCCAGGAAATGTAAGAGCTTTATGCACTTCCTCTTTAAATCCTCCTGGAAATGTAAGGACTCTACTTTGTGCACTTCCTCTTTAATTCCCCCTGGAAATATAAGAACTTTACTTTATGCACTTCCTCTGTATTCCCTCCTGGAAATGTAAGAACTTTACTTTATGCACTTCCTCTGTAAATCCTCCTGGAAAAGTAAGAACTCTACTTTGTGCACTTCCTCTGTCATCCCTCCTGGAAATGTAAGAATTTTACTTCATGCACTTCCTCTGTAAATCCTACTGGAAATGTAAGAACTCTACTTTCTGCACTTCCTCAATAATCCATCCAGGAAAGGTAAGGACACTACATTCTGCACTTCCTCTTTAATACCCCCTGGAAATGTAAGAACTTTACTTTATGCACTTCCTCTTTAATTACTTCTGGAAATGTAAGGACTCTACTTTGTGCACTTCCTCTGTAAATCCTCCTGGAAATGTAAGGACTCTACTTTCTGCACTTCCTCTTTAATTCCACCTGGAAATGTAAGAACTTTACTTTATGCACTTCCTCTGTAAATCCTCCTGGAATTGTAAGGACTCTACTTTGTGCACATCCCCTGTAATCCCTCCTGGAAATGTAAGAACTCTACTTTCTGCACTTCCTCTGTAAATCCTCCTGGAAATGTCAGAACTTTATGTACTTCCTCTGTAAATCCTCCTGGAAATGTAAGGACTCTACTTTGTGCACTTCCTCTTTAATTCCCCCTGGAAATGTAAGAACTTTACTTTGTGCACTTCCTCTGTAATCCCTCCTGGAAATGTAAGAACTCTACTTTGTGCATTTCCTCTGTAATCCCTCCTGGAAATGTAAGGACTTTACTTTCTGCACTTCCTCTGTAAACCCTCCTGGAAAAGTAAGAACTCTACTTTGTGCACTTCCTGTGTAATCCCTCCTGGAAATGTAAGAAATCTACTTTATGCACTTCCTCTGTAATCCCTCCTGGAAATGTAAGAGCTTTCCTTCATGCATTTCCTCAGTAATCCCTCCTGGAAATGTAAGAAATTTACTTTATGCACTTCCTCTGTAAATCCTCCTGGAAATGTAAGGACTTAACTTTACGCAATTCCTCTGTAAATACTCCTGGAAATGTAAGAACTCTACTTTGTGCACTTCCTCTGTAATCCCTCCTGGAAATGTAAGGACTCTACTTTCTGCACTTCCTCTTTAATTCCTCATGGAAATGTAAGGACTCTACTTTGTGCACTTCCTCTGTAATCCCTCCTGGAAATGTGAGAACTCTACTTTATGCACTTCCTCTGTAAATTCTCCTGGAAACGTAAGAACTTTACTTTATGCACTTCCTCTGTAATCCCTCCTGGAAATGTAAGAACTTTACTTTTTGCACTTCCTCTGTAAATCCTCCTGGAAATGTAAGAACTCTACTTTATGCACTTCCTCTGTAATCCCTCCTGGAAATGTAAGAACTTTACTTTATGCACTTCCTCTGTAATCCCTCCTGGAAATGTAAGAACTTTACGCACTTCCTCTGTAAATCCTCCTGGAAATGTAAGGACTCTACTTTGTGCACATCCCCTGTAATCCCTCCTGGAAATTTAAGAACTCTACTTTCTACACTTCCTCTGTAATCCCTCCTGGAAATGTAAGAACTCTACTTTGTGCACTTCCTCTGTAAATCCTCCTGGAAATGTATGGACTCTACTTTCTGCACTTCCTCTGTAATACCTCCTGGAAATGTAAGAACTCTACTTTGTGCACTTCCTCTGTAAATCCTCCTGGAAATGTAAGGACTCTACTTTCTGCACTTCCTCTGTAATCCCTCCTGGAAATGTAAGAACTCTACTTTGTGCGCTTCCTCTGTAATCCCTCCTGGAAATGTAAGAACTCTACTTCATGCATTTCCTCTATAATTCCTCCTGGAAATTTAAGAACTTTACTTTATGCATTTCCTCTGTAAATTCTCCTGGAAATGTAAGAACTTTACTTTGTGCACTTCCTCTGTAATACCTCCTGGAAATGTAAGTACTCTACTTTATGCATTTCCTCTATAATTCCTCCTGGAAATGTAAGAACTTTACTATATGCACTAACTCTGTAATCCCTCCTGGAAATGTAAGAACTTTACTTTATGCACTTCCTCTGTAAATCCTCCTCGAAATGTAAGGACTGTACTTTGTGCAGTTCCTCTGTAAATACTCATGGAAATGTAAGAACTTTACTACATGCACTTCCTCTGTAATCCCTCCTGGAAATTTAAGAATTTTACTTTATGCACTTCCTCTGTAAATCCTCCTGGAAATGTAAGAACTCTACTTTGTGCACTTCCTCTGTAAATACTCCTGGAAATGTAAGGACTCTAATTTCTGCACTTCCTCTGTAATCCCTCCTGGAAATGTAAGAACTTTACTTTATGCACTTCCTCTGTAATCCCTCCTGGAAATGTAAGAATTTTACTTTATGCACTTCCTCTGTAAATCCTCCTGGAAATGTAAGAACTCTACTTTGTGCACTTCCTCTTTAATTACTCCTGGAAATGTAAGAACTTTACTTTTTGCACTTCCTCTGTAAATACTCCTGGAAATGTAAGATTTTTACTTTGTGCACTTCCTCTGTAAATACTCCCGGAAATGTAAGAACTTTACTATATGCACTTCCTCTGTAGTCCATCCTGGAAATGTAAGAATTTTACTTTATGCACTTCCTCTGTAATCCCTCCTGGAAATGTAAGAATTTTACTTTATGCACTTCCTCTGTAAATCCTCCTGGAAATGTAAGAACTCTACTTTGTGCACTTCCTCTTTAATTACTCCTGGAAATGTAAGAACTTTACTTTTTGCACTTCCTCTGTAAATACTCCTGGAAATGTAAGATTTTTACTTTATGCACTTCCTCTGTAATCCCTCCTGGAAATGTAAGAACTTTACTTTATGCACTTCCTCTGTAAATCCTCCTGGAAAAGTAAGGACTCTAATTTCTGCACTTCCTCTTTAATCCCTCCTGGAAATGTAAGAACTTTACTTCATGCACTTTCTCTGTAATCCCTCCTGGAAATGTAAGAATTTTACTTTATGCACTTCCTGTGTAATCCCTCCTGGAAATGTAAGAATTTTACTTTAGGCACTTCCTCTGTAATCCCTACTGGAAATGTAAAAACTCTACTTTGTGCACTTCCTCTGTAATCCCTCCTGGAAATGTAAGGACTCTACTTTCTGCACTTCCTCTTTAATTACTCCTGGAAATGTAAGAACTTTACTTTTTGCACTTCCTCTGTAAATCCTCCTGGAAATGTAAGAACTTTACTTTATGCACTTCCTCTGTAATCCCTCCTGGAAATGTAAGAACTCTACTTTGTGCATTTCCTGTATAATTCCTCCTGGAAATGTAAGAACTTTACTTTCTGCACTTCCTCTGTAATCCCTCCTGGAAATGTAAGAACTCTACTTTATGCACTACCTCCGTAATCCCTCCTGGAAATGTAAGAACTTTACTTTTTGCACTTCCTCTGTAAATCCTCCTGGAAATTTAAGAACTCTACTTAGTGCACTTCCTCTGTCATCCCTCCTGGAAATATAAGAATTTTACTTTATGCACTTCCTCTGTAAATCCTCCTGGAAATTTAAGAACTCTACTTTCTGCACTTCCTCTTTAATTCCTCCTGGAAATGTAAGAATTTTACTTTATGCACTTCCTCTGTAAATCCTCCTGGAAATGTAAGAAATCTACTTTGTGCACTTCCTCTGTAATCCCTCCTGGAAATGTAAGGACTCTACTTTCTGCACTTCCTCTGTAATTCCTCCTGGAAATGTAAGAATTTTACTTTATGCACTTCCTCTGTAAATCCTCCTGGAAATGTAAGAACTCTACTTTCTGCACTTCCTCTGTAATCCCTCCTGGAAATTTAAGGACTCTACTTTCTGCACTTCCTCTTTAATTCACCCTGGAATTGTAAGCACTTTACTTTATGCACTTCCTCTGTAAATACTCCTGGAAATGTAAGAACTTTACTTTATGCACTTCCTCTGTAAATATTCCTGGAAATGTATGAACTCTACTTTCTGCACTTCCTCGGTAATCCCTCCTGGAAATGTAAGAACTTTACTTTGTGCACTTCCTCTGTAAATCCTCCTGGAAATGTAAGGACTCTACTTTGTGCAGTTCCTCTTTAATTACTCCTGGAAATGTAAGTACTTTACTTTATGCTCTTCCTCTGTAATCCCTCCTGGAAATGTAAGGACTTTATGCACTTCCTCTGTAAATCCTCCTGGAAATGTAAGAACTCTACTTTGTGCACTTTCTCTGTAATCCCTCCTGGAAATGTAAGGACTCTACTTTCTGCACTTCCTCTTTAATTCCCCCTGGAAATGTAAGGACTCTACTTTCTGCACTTCCTCTTTAATTCCTCCTGGAAATGTAAGGACTCTACTTTCTGCACTTCCTCTTTAATTCCTCCTGGAAATGTAAGGACTCTACTTTGTGCACATCCCCTGTAATCCCTCCTGGAAATGTAAGGACTCTACTTTCTGCACTGCCTCTTTAATTCCCCCGAAAATGTAAGAACTCTACTTCATGCACTTCCTCTGTAATCCCTCCTGGAAATGTAAGGACTCTACTTTCTGCACTTCCTCTGTAATCCCTCCTGGAAATGTAAGAACTTTACTTTTTGCACTTCCTCTGTAAATAGTCCTGGAAATGTAAGAACTTTACTATATGCACTAACTCTGTAATCCCTCCTGGAAATGTAAGAACTCTACTTTATGCACTTCTTCTGTAATCCCTCCTGGAAATTTAAGGACTCTACTTTCTGCACTTCCTCTGTAATTCCTCCTGGAAATGTAAGGACTCTACTTAATGCACTTCCTCTGTAATCCCTCCTGGAAATGTAAGAACTTTACCTCATGAAATTCCTCTGTAATCCCTCCTGGAAATGTAAGAACTTTCCTTTCTGCACTTCCTCTGTAATCCCTCCTGGAAATGTAAGAATTTTACTTTATGCACTTCCTCTGTAAATCCTCCTGGAAATGTAAGAATTTTACTTTATGCACTTCCTCTGTAAATCCTCCTGGAAATGTAAGAAATCTACTTTGTGCACTTCCTCTGTAATCCCTCCTGGAAATGTAAGGACTCTACTTTCTGCACTTCCTCTGTAATTCCTCCTGGAAATGTAAGAATTTTACTTTATGCACTTCCTCTGTAAATCCTCCTGGAAATGTAAGAACTCTACTTTCTGCACTTCCTCTGTAATCCCTCCTGGAAATTTAAGGACTCTACTTTCTGCACTTCCTCTTTAATTCCCCCTGGAATTGTAAGCACTTTACTTTATGCACTTCCTCTGTAAATACTCCTGGAAATGTAAGAACTTTACTTTATGCACTTCCTCTGTAAATATTCCTGGAAATGTATGAACTCTACTTTCTGCACTTCCTCAATAATCCATCCAGGAAATGTAAGGACTCTACTTTCTGCACTTCCTCAATAATCCATCCAGGAAATGTAAGGACTCTACTTTCTGCACTTCCTTTTTAATTACTCCTGGAAATGTAAGAACTTTACTTTGTGCACTTCCTCCGTAATCCCTCATGGAAATGTAAGGACTCTACTTTGTGCAATTCCTCTTTAATTACTCCTGGAAATGTAAGAACTTAACTTTATGCACTTCCTCTGTAATCCCTCCTGGAAATGTAAGAACTCTACTTTATGCACTTACTCTCTAATCCCTCCTGGAAATGTAAGAACTCTACTTTGTGCACTTCCTCTGTAATCCCTCCTGGAAATGTAAGAACTCTACTTTATGCACTTCCTCTGTAATTCCCCCTGGAAATGTAAGGACTCTACTTTGTGCACTTCCTCTTTAATTACTCCTGGAAATGTAAGAACTTAACTTTATGCACTTCCTCTGTAATACCTCCTGGAAATGTAAGAACTCTACTTTGTGCACTTCCTCTGTAAATCCTCCTGGAAATGTAAGGACTCTACTTTCTGCACTTCCTCTGTAATCCCTCCTGGAAATGTAAGAACTCTACTTTGTGCGCTTCCTCTGTAATCCCTCCTGGAAATGTAAGAACTCTACTTCATGCATTTCCTCTATAATTCCTCCTGGAAATTTAAGAACTTTACTTTATGCATTTCCTCTGTAAATTCTCCTGGAAATGTAAGAACTTTACTTTGTGCACTTCCTCTGTAAATCCTCCTGGAAATGTAAGGACTCTACTTTCTGCACTTCCTCTGTAATCCCTCCTGGAAATGCAAGAACTCTACTTTGTGCACTTCCTCTGTAATCCCTCCTGGAAATGTAAGAACTCTACTTTGTGCACTTCCTCTGTAATCCCTCCTGGAAATGTAAGAACTCTACTTTATGCACTTCCTCTGTAATTCCCCCTGGAAATGTAAGGACTCTACTTTGTGCACTTCCTCTTTAATTACTCCTGGAAATGTAAGAACTTAACTTTATGCACTTCCTCTGTAATACCTCCTGGAAATGTAAGAACTCTACTTTGTGCACTTCCTCTGTAAATCCTCCTGGAAATGTAAGGACTCTACTTTCTGCACTTCCTCTGTAATCCCTCCTGGAAATGTAAGAACTCTACTTTGTGCGCTTCCTCTGTAATCCCTCCTGGAAATGTAAGAACTCTACTTCATGCATTTCCTCTATAATTCCTCCTGGAAATTTAAGAACTTTACTTTATGCATTTCCTCTGTAAATTCTCCTGGAAATGTAAGAACTTTACTTTGTGCACTTCCTCTGTAATACCTCCTGGAAATGTAAGTACTCTACTTTATGCATTTCCTCTATAATTCCTCCTGGAAATGTAAGAACTTTATTTTATGCACTTCCTCTGTAAATCCTCCTGGAAATGTAAGAACTTTGTTTTACGCACTTCCTCTGTAATCCCTCCTGGAAATGTAAGAACTTTCCTTTATGCACTTCCTCTGTAATCCCTCTTGGAAATGTAAGAACTTTACTTTTTGCACTTCCTCTGTAAATCCTCCTGGAAATGTAAGAACTCTACTTTGTGCACGTCCTCTGTCAACCCTCCTGGAAATGTAAGAATTTTACTTCATGTACTTCCTCTGTAAATCCTACTGGAAATGTAAGAACTCTACTTTGTGCACATCCCCTGTAATGCCTCCTGGAAATGTAAGGACTCTACTTTCTGCACTTTCTCTTTAATTACTCATGGAAATGTAAGAACTTTACTCTATGCACTTTCTCCGTAATCCCTCATGGAAATGTAAGAACTCTACTTTCTGCACTTCCTCTTTAATTGCCCCTGGAAATGTAAGAACTTTACTTTATGCACTTCCTCTGTAAATCCTCCTGGAATTGTAAGGACTCTACTTTGTGCACATCCCCTGTAATCCCTCCTGGAAATGTAAGAACTCTACTTTCTGCACTTCCTCTGTAATCCCTCCTGGAAATGTAAGGACTCTACTTTCTGCAATTCCTCTGTAAATCCTCCTAGAAATGTAAGAACTTTATGCACTTCCTCTGTAAATACTCCTGGAAATGTAAGGACTCTACTTTGTGCACTTCCTCTGTAATCCCTCCTGGAAATGTAAGAACTCTACTTTGTGCACTTTCTCTGTAATCCCTCCTGGAAATGTAAGAACTTTACTTTCTGCACTTCCTCTGTAAACCCTCCTGGAAATGTAAGAACTCTACTTTGTGCACTTCCTGTGTAATCCCTCCTGGAAATGTAAGAACTCTACTTTATGCACTTCCTCTGTAATCCCTCCTGGAAATGTAAGAGCTTTCCTTTCTGCATTTCCTCAGTAATCCCTCCTGGAAATGTAAGAACTTTACTTTTTGCACTTCCTCTGTCATCCCTCCTGGAAATGTAAGAATTTTACTTTATGCACTTCCTCTGTAAATCCTCCTGGAAATGTAAGAACTTTATGCACATCCTCTTTAAATCCTTCTGGAAATGTAAGGACTCTACTTTGTGCACTTCCTCTTTAATCCCCCCTGGAAATATAAGAACTTTATTTTCTGCACTTCCTCTGTAATCCCTCCTGGAAATGTAAGAACTCTACTTTCTGCACTTCCTCTGTATTCCCTCCTGGAAATGTAAGAACTTTATGCACTTCCTCTGTAAATCCTCCTGGAATTGTAAGGACTCTACTTTGTGCACATCCCCTGTAATCCCTCCTGGAAATGTAAGAACTCTACTTTCTGCACTTCCTCTGTAATCCCTCCTGGAAATGTAAGGACTCTACTTTCTGCAATTCCTCTGTAAATCCTCCTAGAAATGTAAGAACTTTATGCACTTCCTCTGTAAATACTCCTGGAAATGTAAGGACTCTACTTTGTGCACTTCCTCTGTAATCCCTCCTGGAAATGTAAGAACTCTACTTTGTGCACTTTCTCTGTAATCCCTCCTGGAAATGTAAGAACTTTACTTTCTGCACTTCCTCTGTAAACCCTCCTGGAAATGTAAGAACTCTACTTTGTGCACTTCCTGTGTAATCCCTCCTGGAAATGTAAGAACTCTACTTTATGCACTTCCTCTGTAATCCCTCCTGGAAATGTAAGAGCTTTCCTTTCTGCATTTCCTCAGTAATCCCTCCTGGAAATGTAAGGACTCTACTTTGTGCACATCCCCTGTAATCCCTCCTGGAAATGTAAGGACTCTACTTTCTGCACTGCCTCTTTAATTCCCCCGAAAATGTAAGAACTCTACTTCATGCACTTCCTCTGTAATCCCTCCTGGAAATGTAAGGACTCTACTTTCTGCACTTCCTCTGTAATCCCTCCTGGAAATGTAAGAACTTTACTTTTTGCACTTCCTCTGTAAATAGTCCTGGAAATGTAAGAACTTTACTATATGCACTAACTCTGTAATCCCTCCTGGAAATGTAAGAACTCTACTTTATGCACTTCTTCTGTAATCCCTCCTGGAAATTTAAGGACTCTACTTTCTGCACTTCCTCTGTAATTCCTCCTGGAAATGTAAGGACTCTACTTAATGCACTTCCTCTGTAATCCCTCCTGGAAATGTAAGAACTTTACCTCATGAAATTCCTCTGTAATCCCTCCTGGAAATGTAAGAACTTTCCTTTCTGCACTTCCTCTGTAATCCCTCCTGGAAATGTAAGAACTCTACTTTATGCACTTCCTCTTTAATTCCTCCTGGAAATGTAAGGACTCTACTTTCTGCACTTCCTCTTTAATTCCTCCTGGAAATGTAAGGACTCTACTTTGTGCACATCCCCTGTAATCCCTCCTGGAAATGTAAGGACTCTACTTTCTGCACTGCCTCTTTAATTCCCCCTGAAAATGTAAGAACTTTACTTTATGCACTTCCTCTGTAATCCTTCCTGTAAATGTAAGGACTCTACTTTCTTCACTTCCTCTGTAATCCCTCCTGGAAATGTAAGAATTTTACTTTTTGCACTTCCTCTGTAAATACTCCTGGAAATGTAAGAACTTTACTATATGCACTAACTCTGTAATCCCTCCTGGAAATGTAAGAACTTTACTTTATGCACTTCCTCTGTAAATCCTCCTGGAAATGTAAGGACTGTACTTTGTGCAGTTCCTCTGTAAATACTCATGGAAATGTAAGAACTTTACTACATGCACTTCCTCTGTAATCCCTCCTGGAAATTTAAGAATTTTACTTTATGCACTTCCTCTGTAAATCCTCCTGGAAATGTAAGAACTCTACTTTGTGCACTTCCTCTGTAAATACTCCTGGAAATGTAAGGACTCTAATTTCTGCACTTCCTCTGTAATCCCTCCTGGAAATGTAAGAACTTTACTTTATGCACTTCCTCTGTAATCCCTCCTGGAAATGTAAGAATTTTACTTTATGCACTTCCTCTGTAAATCCTCCTGGAAATGTAAGAACTCTACTTTGTGCACTTCCTCTTTAATTACTCCTGGAAATGTAAGAACTTTACTTTTTGCACTTCCTCTGTAAATACTCCTGGAAATGTAAGATTTTTACTTTGTGCACTTCCTCTGTAAATACTCCCGGAAATGTAAGAACTTTACTATATGCACTTCCTCTGTAGTCCATCCTGGAAATGTAAGAATTTTACTTTATGCACTTCCTCTGTAATCCCTCCTGGAAATGTAAGAATTTTACTTTATGCACTTCCTCTGTAAATCCTCCTGGAAATGTAAGAACTCTACTTTGTGCACTTCCTCTTTAATTACTCCTGGAAATGTAAGAACTTTACTTTTTGCACTTCCTCTGTAAATACTCCTGGAAATGTAAGATTTTTACTTTATGCACTTCCTCTGTAATCCCTCCTGGAAATGTAAGAACTTTACTTTATGCACTTCCTCTGTAAATCCTCCTGGAAAAGTAAGGACTCTAATTTCTGCACTTCCTCTTTAATCCCTCCTGGAAATGTAAGAACTTTACTTCATGCACTTTCTCTGTAATCCCTCCTGGAAATGTAAGAATTTTACTTTATGCACTTCCTGTGTAATCCCTCCTGGAAATGTAAGAATTTTACTTTAGGCACTTCCTCTGTAATCCCTACTGGAAATGTAAAAACTCTACTTTGTGCACTTCCTCTGTAATCCCTCCTGGAAATGTAAGGACTCTACTTTCTGCACTTCCTCTTTAATTACTCCTGGAAATGTAAGAACTTTACTTTTTGCACTTCCTCTGTAAATCCTCCTGGAAATGTAAGAACTTTACTTTATGCACTTCCTCTGTAATCCCTCCTGGAAATGTAAGAACTCTACTTTGTGCATTTCCTGTATAATTCCTCCTGGAAATGTAAGAACTTTACTTTCTGCACTTCCTCTGTAATCCCTCCTGGAAATGTAAGAACTCTACTTTATGCACTACCTCCGTAATCCCTCCTGGAAATGTAAGAACTTTACTTTTTGCACTTCCTCTGTAAATCCTCCTGGAAATTTAAGAACTCTACTTAGTGCACTTCCTCTGTCATCCCTCCTGGAAATATAAGAATTTTACTTTATGCACTTCCTCTGTAAATCCTCCTGGAAATTTAAGAACTCTACTTTCTGCACTTCCTCTTTAATTCCTCCTGGAAATGTAAGAATTTTACTTTATGCACTTCCTCTGTAAATCCTCCTGGAAATGTAAGAAATCAACTTTGTGCACTTCCTCTGTAATCCCTCCTGGAAATGTAAGGACTCTACTTTCTGCACTTCCTCTGTAATTCCTCCTGGAAATGTAAGAATTTTACTTTATGCACTTCCTCTGTAAATCCTCCTGGAAATGTAAGAACTCTACTTTCTGCACTTCCTCTGTAATCCCTCCTGGAAATTTAAGGACTCTACTTTCTGCACTTCCTCTTTAATTCACCCTGGAATTGTAAGCACTTTACTTTATGCACTTCCTCTGTAAATACTCCTGGAAATGTAAGAACTTTACTTTATGCACTTCCTCTGTAAATATTCCTGGAAATGTATGAACTCTACTTTCTGCACTTCCTCGGTAATCCCTCCTGGAAATGTAAGAACTTTACTTTGTGCACTTCCTCTGTAAATCCTCCTGGAAATGTAAGGACTCTACTTTGTGCAGTTCCTCTTTAATTACTCCTGGAAATGTAAGTACTTTACTTTATGCTCTTCCTCTGTAATCCCTCCTGGAAATGTAAGGACTTTATGCACTTCCTCTGTAAATCCTCCTGGAAATGTAAGAACTCTACTTTGTGCACTTTCTCTGTAATCCCTCCTGGAAATGTAAGGACTCTACTTTCTGCACTTCCTCTTTAATTCCCCCTGGAAATGTAAGGACTCTACTTTCTGCACTTCCTCTTTAATTCCTCCTGGAAATGTAAGGACTCTACTTTCTGCACTTCCTCTTTAATTCCTCCTGGAAATGTAAGGACTCTACTTTGTGCACATCCCCTGTAATCCCTCCTGGAAATGTAAGGACTCTACTTTCTGCACTGCCTCTTTAATTCCCCCGAAAATGTAAGAACTCTACTTCATGCACTTCCTCTGTAATCCCTCCTGGAAATGTAAGGACTCTACTTTCTGCACTTCCTCTGTAATCCCTCCTGGAAATGTAAGAACTTTACTTTTTACACTTCCTCTGTAAATAGTCCTGGAAATGTAAGAACTTTACTATATGCACTAACTCTGTAATCCCTCCTGGAAATGTAAGAACTCTACTTTATGCACTTCTTCTGTAATCCCTCCTGGAAATTTAAGGACTCTACTTTCTGCACTTCCTCTGTAATTCCTCCTGGAAATGTAAGGACTCTACTTAATGCACTTCCTCTGTAATCCCTCCTGGAAATGTAAGAACTTTACCTCATGAAATTCCTCTGTAATCCCTCCTGGAAATGTAAGAACTTTCCTTTCTGCACTTCCTCTGTAATCCCTCCTGGAAATGTAAGAATTTTACTTTATGCACTTCCTCTGTAAATCCTCCTGGAAATGTAAGAATTTTACTTTATGCACTTCCTCTGTAAATCCTCCTGGAAATGTAAGAAATCTACTTTGTGCACTTCCTCTGTAATCCCTCCTGGAAATGTAAGGACTCTACTTTCTGCACTTCCTCTGTAATTCCTCCTGGAAATGTAAGAATTTTACTTTATGCACTTCCTCTGTAAATCCTCCTGGAAATGTAAGAACTCTACTTTCTGCACTTCCTCTGTAATCCCTCCTGGAAATTTAAGGACTCTACTTTCTGCACTTCCTCTTTAATTCCCCCTGGAATTGTAAGCACTTTACTTTATGCACTTCCTCTGTAAATACTCCTGGAAATGTAAGAACTTTACTTTATGCACTTCCTCTGTAAATATTCCTGGAAATGTATGAACTCTACTTTCTGCACTTCCTCAATAATCCATCCAGGAAATGTAAGGACTCTACTTTCTGCACTTCCTCAATAATCCATCCAGGAAATGTAAGGACTCTACTTTCTGCACTTCCTTTTTAATTACTCCTGGAAATGTAAGAACTTTACTTTGTGCACTTCCTCCGTAATCCCTCATGGAAATGTAAGGACTCTACTTTGTGCAATTCCTCTTTAATTACTCCTGGAAATGTAAGAACTTAACTTTATGCACTTCCTCTGTAATCCCTCCTGGAAATGTAAGAACTCTACTTTATGCACTTACTCTCTAATCCCTCCTGGAAATGGAAGAACTCTACTTTCTGCACTTCCTCTTTAATTCCTCCTGGAAATGTAAGGACTCTACTTTCTGCACTTCCTCTTTAATTCCTCCTGGAAATGTAAGGACTCTACTTTGTGCACATCCCCTGTAATCCCTCCTGGAAATGTAAGGACTCTACTTTCTGCACTGCCTCTTTAATTCCCCCGAAAATGTAAGAACTCTACTTCATGCACTTCCTCTGTAATCCCTCCTGGAAATGTAAGGACTCTACTTTCTGCACTTCCTCTGTAATCCCTCCTGGAAATGTAAGAACTTTACTTTTTGCACTTCCTCTGTAAATAGTCCTGGAAATGTAAGCACTTTACTATATGCACTAACTCTGTAATCCCTCCTGGAAATGTAAGAACTCTACTTTATGCACTTCTTCTGTAATCCCTCCTGGAAATTTAAGGACTCTACTTTCTGCACTTCCTCTGTAATTCCTCCTGGAAATGTAAGGACTCTACTTAATGCACTTCCTCTGTAATCCCTCCTGGAAATGTAAGAACTTTACCTCATGAAATTCCTCTGTAATCCCTCCTGGAAATGTAAGAACTTTCCTTTCTGCACTTCCTCTGTAATCCCTCCTGGAAATGTAAGAATTTTACTTTATGCACTTCCTCTGTAAATCCTCCTGGAAATGTAAGAATTTTACTTTATGCACTTCCTCTGTAAATCCTCCTGGAAATGTAAGAAATCTACTTTGTGCACTTCCTCTGTAATCCCTCCTGGAAATGTAAGGACTCTACTTTCTGCACTTCCTCTGTAATTCCTCCTGGAAATGTAAGAATTTTACTTTATGCACTTCCTCTGTAAATCCTCCTGGAAATGTAAGAACTCTACTTTCTGCACTTCCTCTGTAATCCCTCCTGGAAATTTAAGGACTCTACTTTCTGCACTTCCTCTTTAATTCCCCCTGGAATTGTAAGCACTTTACTTTATGCACTTCCTCTGTAAATACTCCTGGAAATGTAAGAACTTTACTTTATGCACTTCCTCTGTAAATATTCCTGGAAATGTATGAACTCTACTTTCTGCACTTCCTCAATAATCCATCCAGGAAATGTAAGGACTCTACTTTCTGCACTTCCTCAATAATCCATCCAGGAAATGTAAGGACTCTACTTTCTGCACTTCCTTTTTAATTACTCCTGGAAATGTAAGAACTTTACTTTGTGCACTTCCTCCGTAATCCCTCATGGAAATGTAAGGACTCTACTTTGTGCAATTCCTCTTTAATTACTCCTGGAAATGTAAGAACTTAACTTTATGCACTTCCTCTGTAATCCCTCCTGGAAATGTAAGAACTCTACTTTATGCACTTACTCTCTAATCCCTCCTGGAAATGGAAGAACTCTACTTTACGCACTTCCTCTGTAATTCCCCCTGGAAATGTAAGGACTCTACTTTGTGCACTTCCTCTTTAATTACTCCTGGAA
The DNA here is from genome assembly GCF_046119375.1 of Phyllobates terribilis. Classification (NCBI taxonomy): domain Eukaryota; kingdom Metazoa; phylum Chordata; class Amphibia; order Anura; family Dendrobatidae; genus Phyllobates; species Phyllobates terribilis. Next base: position 810,834 of record NW_027363383.1, on the reverse strand, counting down.
ATTTAAGAACTTAACTTTATGCACTTCCTCTGTAATTCCTCCTGGAAATGTAAGAACTCTACTTTATGCACTTCCTCTGTAATCCCTCCTGGAAATGTAAGAACTTTACTTTCTGCACTTCCTCTGTAATTCCCCCTGGAAATGTAAGGACTCTACTTTTTGCACTTCCTCTGTAATCCCTCCTGGAAATGTAAGAACTTTACTTTATGCACTTCCTCTTTAATTCCCCCTGGAAATGTAAGAACTTTACTTTATTCACTTCCTCTGTAATCCCTCCTGGAAATTTAAGAACTTTACTTTATGCACTTCCTCTGTAAATCCTCCTGGAAATGTAAGAACTTAATGCACTTCCTCTGTAAATCCTCCTGGAAATGTAAGGACTCTACTTTGTGCACTTCCTCTTTAATTCCCCCTGGAAATGTAAGAACTTTACTTTATGCACTTCCTCTGTAATCCCTCCTGGAAATGTAAGAACTCTACTTTGTGCACTTCCTCTGTAATCCCTCCTGGAAATGTAAGAACTCTACTTTGTGCACTTCCTCTATAATCCCTCCTGGAAATGCAAGAACTCTACTTTGTGCACTTCCTCTGTAATCCCTCCTGGAAATGTAAGAACTCTACTTTGTGCACTTCCTCTGTAATCCCTCCTGGAAATGTAAGAACTCTACTTTATGCACTTCCTCTGTAATTCCCCCTGGAAATGTAAGGACTCTACTTTGTGCACTTCCTCTTTAATTACTCCTGGAAATGTAAGAACTTAACTTTATGCACTTCCTCTGTAATCCCTCCTGGAAATGTAAGAACTCTACTTTATGCACTTCCTCTGAAATCCCTCCTGGAAATTTAAGAACTTTACTTTCTGCACTTCCTCTGTAATTCCTCCTGGAAATGTAAGGACTCTACTTTGTGCACTTCCTCTGTAATCCCTTCTGGAAATGTAAGAACTTTACTTTATGCACTTCCTCTGTAAATCCTCCAGGAAATGTAAGAACTTTATGCACTTCCTCTGTAAATCCTCCTGGAAATGTAAGAACTCTACTTTGTGCACTTCCTCTGTAATCCCTCCTGGAAATGTAAGAACTCTACTTTACGCACTTCCTCTGTAAATCCTCCTGGAAATGTAAGAACTTTATGCACTTCCTCTTTAAATCCTTCTGGAAATGTAAGGACTCTACTTTGTGCACTTCCTCTTTAATTCCCCCTGGAAATATAAGAACTTTACTTTCTGCACTTCCTCTGTAATCCCTCCTGGAAATGTAAGAACTCTACTTTCTGCACTTCCTCTGTATTCCCTCCTGGAAATGTAAGAACTTTATGCACTTCCTCTGTAAATCCTCTTGGAAATGTAAGGACTCTACTGTGTGCACTTTCTCTTTAATTCCCCCTGGTAATGTATGAACTTTACTTTCTGCACTTCCTCTGTAATCCCTCCTGGAAATGTAAGAACTCTACTTTGTGCACTTGCTCTGTAAATCCTCCTGGATATGTAAGGATTCTACTTTCTGCACTTCCTCTGTAATCCCTCCTGGAAATGTAAGAACTCTACTTTATGCATTTCCTCTATAATTCCTCCTGGAAATGTAAGAACTTTACTTTATGCACTTCCTCTGTAATCCCTGCTGGAAATGTAAGAACTCTACTTTGTGCACTTCCTCTGTAATCCCTCCTGGAAATGTAAGAACTCTACTTTGTGCACTTCCTCTGTAATCCCTCCTGGAAATGTAAGAACTCTACTTTGTGCACTTCCTCTGTAATCCCTCCTGGAAATGTGAGAACTCTACTTTGTGCACTTCCTCTGTAATCCCTCCTGGAAATGTAAGAACTTTACTTTCTGCACTTCCTCTGTAAACCCTCCTGGAAATGTAAGAACTCTACTTTGTGCACTTCCTGTGTAATCCCTCCTGGAAATGTAAGAACTCTACTTTATGCACTTCCTCTGTAATCCCTCCTGGAAATGTAAGAGCTTTGCTTTATGCACTTCCTCTGTCATCCCTCCTGGAAATGTAAGAACTTTACTTTATGCACTTCCTCTGTAAATCCTCCTGGAAATGTAAGAACTCTACTTTGTGCACATCCCCTGTAATCCCTCCTGAAAATGTAAGGACTCTACTTTCTGCACTTCCTCTTTAATTCCCCTTGGAAATGTAAGAACTTTACTTTATGCACTTCCTCTGAAATCCCTCCTGGAAATGTAAGAACTTTCCTTTATGCACTTCCTCTGTAATCCCTCCTGGAAATGTAAGAACTTTCCTTTATGCACTTCCTCTGTAAACCCTCCTGGAAATGTAAGAACTCTACTTTGTGCACTTCCTGTGTAATCCCTCCTGGAAATGTAAGAACTCTACTTTATGCACTTCCTCTGTAATCCCTCCTGGAAATGTAAGAGCTTTGCTTTATGCACTTCCTCTGTCATCCCTCCTGGAAATGTAAGAACTTTACTTTATGCACTTCCTCTGTAAATCCTCCTGGAAATGTAAGAACTCTACTTTGTGCACATCCCCTGTAATCCCTCCTGAAAATGTAAGGACTCTACTTTCTGCACTTCCTCTTTAATTCCCCTTGGAAATGTAAGAACTTTACTTTATGCACTTCCTCTGAAATCCCTCCTGGAAATGTAAGAACTTTCCTTTATGCACTTCCTCTGTAATCCCTCCTGGAAATGTAAGAACTTTCCTTTATGCACTTCCTCTGTAATCCCTCCTGGAAATGTAAGAACTTTACTTTTTGCACTTCCTCTTTAATTCCCCCTGGAAATATAAGAACTTTACTTTTTGCACTTCCTCTGTAATCCCTCCTGGAAATGTAAGAACTCTACTTTCTGTACTTCCTCTGTAATCCCTCCTGGAAATGTAAGAACTTTACTTTGTGCACTTCCTCTGTAATCCCTCCTGGAAATGTAAGAACTTTACTTTATGCACTTCCTCTGTAAATACTCCTGGAAATGTAAGAACTCTACTTTGTGCACTTCCTCTGTAATCCCTCCTGGAAATGTAAGAACTTTACTTTCTGCACTTCCTCTGTAATTCCCCCTGGAAATGTAAGGACTCTACTTTTTGCACTTCCTCTGTAATCCCTCCTGGAAATGTAAGAACTTTACTTTATGCACTTCCTCTTTAATTCCCCCTGGAAATGTAAGAACTTTACTTTATGCACTTCCTCTGTAATCCCTCCTGGAAATTTAAGAACTTTACTTTATGCACTTCCTCTGTAAATCCTCCTGGAAATGTAAGAACTTAATGCACTTCCTCTGTAAATCCTCCTGGAAATGTAAGGACTCTACTTTGTGCACTTCCTCTTTAATTCCCCCTGGAAATGTAAGAACTTTACTTTATGCACTTCCTCTGTAATCCCTCCTGGAAATGCAAGAACTCTACTTTGTGCACTTCCTCTGTAATCCCTCCTGGAAATGTAAGAACTCTACTTTGTGCACTTCCTCTGTAATCCCTCCTGGAAATGTAAGAACTCTACTTTATGCACTTCCTCTGTAATTCCCCCTGGAAATGTAAGGACTCTACTTTGTGCACTTCCTCTTTAATTACTCCTGGAAATGTAAGAACTTAACTTTATGCACTTCCTCTGTAATACCTCCTGGAAATGTAAGAACTCTACTTTGTGCACTTCCTCTGTAAATCCTCCTGGAAATGTAAGGACTCTACTTTCTGCACTTCCTCTGTAATCCCTCCTGGAAATGTAAGAACTCTACTTTGTGCGCTTCCTCTGTAATCCCTCCTGGAAATGTAAGAACTCTACTTCATGCATTTCCTCTATAATTCCTCCTGGAAATTTAAGAACTTTACTTTATGCATTTCCTCTGTAAATTCTCCTGGAAATGTAAGAACTTTACTTTGTGCACTTCCTCTGTAATACCTCCTGGAAATGTAAGTACTCTACTTTATGCATTTCCTCTATAATTCCTCCTGGAAATGTAAGAACTTTATTTTATGCACTTCCTCTGTAAATCCTCCTGGAAATGTAAGAACTTTGTTTTACGCACTTCCTCTGTAATCCCTCCTGGAAATGTAAGAACTTTCCTTTATGCACTTCCTCTGTAATCCCTCTTGGAAATGTAAGAACTTTACTTTTTGCACTTCCTCTGTAAATCCTCCTGGAAATGTAAGAACTCTACTTTGTGCACGTCCTCTGTCAACCCTCCTGGAAATGTAAGAATTTTACTTCATGTACTTCCTCTGTAAATCCTACTGGAAATGTAAGAACTCTACTTTGTGCACATCCCCTGTAATGCCTCCTGGAAATGTAAGGACTCTACTTTCTGCACTTTCTCTTTAATTACTCATGGAAATGTAAGAACTTTACTCTATGCACTTTCTCCGTAATCCCTCATGGAAATGTAAGAACTCTACTTTCTGCACTTCCTCTTTAATTGCCCCTGGAAATGTAAGAACTTTACTTTATGCACTTCCTCTGTAAATCCTCCTGGAATTGTAAGGACTCTACTTTGTGCACATCCCCTGTAATCCCTCCTGGAAATGTAAGAACTCTACTTTCTGCACTTCCTCTGTAATCCCTCCTGGAAATGTAAGGACTCTACTTTCTGCAATTCCTCTGTAAATCCTCCTAGAAATGTAAGAACTTTATGCACTTCCTCTGTAAATACTCCTGGAAATGTAAGGACTCTACTTTGTGCACTTCCTCTGTAATCCCTCCTGGAAATGTAAGAACTCTACTTTGTGCACTTTCTCTGTAATCCCTCCTGGAAATGTAAGAACTTTACTTTCTGCACTTCCTCTGTAAACCCTCCTGGAAATGTAAGAACTCTACTTTGTGCACTTCCTGTGTAATCCCTCCTGGAAATGTAAGAACTCTACTTTATGCACTTCCTCTGTAATCCCTCCTGGAAATGTAAGAGCTTTCCTTTCTGCATTTCCTCAGTAATCCCTCCTGGAAATGTAAGAACTTTACTTTTTGCACTTCCTCTGTAAATCCTCCTGGAAATGTAAGAACTCTACTTTGTGCACTTCCTCTGTCATCCCTCCTGGAAATGTAAGAATTTTACTTTATGCACTTCCTCTGTAAATCCTCCTGGAAATGTAAGAACTTTATGCACATCCTCTTTAAATCCTTCTGGAAATGTAAGGACTCTACTTTGTGCACTTTCTCTTTAATTACTCCTGGAAATGTAAGAACTTAACTTTATGCACTTCCTCTGTAATCCCTCCTGGAAATGTAAGAACTCTACTTTGTGCACTTCCTCTGTAAATCCTCCTGGATATGTAAGGATTCTACTTTCTGCACTTCCTCTGTAATCCCTCCTGGAAATGTAAGAACTCTACTTTGTGCACTTCCTCTGTAATCCCTCCTGGAAATGTAAGAACTCTACTTTATGCATTTCCTCTATAATTCCTCCTGGAAATGTAAGAACTTTACTTTATGCACTTCCTCTGTAAATCCTCCTGGAAATGTAAGAACTTTACTTTATGCACTTCCTCTATAATTCCTCCTGGTAATGTAAGAACTTTACTTTATGCACTTCCTCTATAATTCCTCCTGGTAATGTAAGAACTTTACTTTATGCACTTCCTCTATAATTCCTCCTGGAAATGTAAGAACTCTACTTTGTGCACTTCCTCTGTCATCCCTCCTGGAAATGTAAGAATTTTACTTTATGCACTTCCTCTGTAAATCCTCCTGGAAATGTAAGAACTTTATGCACTTCCTCTTTAAATCCTTCTGGAAATGTAAAGACTCTACTTTGTGCACTTCCTCTTTAATCCCCCCTGGAAATATAAGAACTTTATTTTCTGCACTTCCTCTGTAATCCCTCCTGGAAATGTAAGAACTCTACTTTCTGCACTTCCTCTGTATTCCCTCCTGGAAATGTAAGAACTTTATGCACTTCCTCTGTAAATCCTCTTGGAAATGTAAGGACTCTACTTTGTGCACTTTCTCTTTAATTACTCCTGGAAATGTAAGAACTTAACTTTATGCACTTCCTCTGTAATCCCTCCTGGAAATGTAAGAACTCTACTTTGTGCACTTCCTCTGTAAATCCTCCTGGATATGTAAGGATTCTACTTTCTGCACTTCCTCTGTAATCCCTCCTGGAAATGTAAGAACTCTACTTTGTGCACTTCCTCTGTAATCCCTCCTGGAAATGTAAGAACTCTACTTTGTGCACTTCCGCTGTAATCCCTCCTGGAAATGTAAGAACTTTACTTTCTGCACTTCCTCTGTAAACCCTCCTGGAAATGTAAGAACTCTACTTTGTGCACTTCTTGTGTAATCCCTCCTGGAAATGTAAGAACTCTACTTTATGCACTTCCTCTGTAATCCCTCCTGGAAATGTAAGAGCTTTCCTTTATGCATTTCCTCAGTAATCCCTCCTGGAAATGTAAGAACTTTACTTTTTGCACTTCCTCTGTAAATCCTCCTGGAAATGTAAGAACTCTACTTTGTGCACTTCCTCTGTCATCCCTCCTGGAAATGTAAGAATTTTACTTCATGCACTTCCTCTGTAAATCCTCCTGGAAATGTAATTACTCTACTTTGTGCACATCCCCTGTAATCCCTCCTGAAAATGTAAGGACTCTACTTTCTGCACTTCCTCTTTAATTCCCCTTGGAAATGTAAGAACTTTACTTTATGCACTTCCTCTGTAAATCCTCCTGGAAATGTAAGAACTCTACTTTGTGCACATCCCCTGTAATCCCTCCTGGAAATGTAAGGACTCTACTTTCTGCACTTCCTCTTTAATTCCCCTTGGAAATGTAAGAACTTTACTTTATGCACTTCCTCTGTAATCCCTCCTGGAAATGTAAGGAATCTACTTTCTGCACTTCCTCTGTAATCCCTCCTGGAAATGTAAGGACTCTACTTTATGCACTTCCTCTGTAATCCCTCCTGGAAATGTAAGAACTTTCCTTTATGCACTTCCTCTGTAATCCCTCCTGGAAATGTAAGAACTCTACTTTATGCACTTCCTGTGTAATCCCTCCTGGAAATGTAAGAACTTTACTTTTTGTACTTCCTCTTTAATTCCCCCTGGAAATATAAGAACTTTACTTTTTGCACTTCCTCTGTAATCCCTCCTGGAAATGTAAGAACTCTACTTTCTGCACTTCCTCTGTAATCCCTCCTGGAAATGTAAGAACTTTACTTTATGCACTTCCTCTGTAATACCTCCTGGAAATGTAAGAACTTTACTTTATGCACTTCCTCTGTAAATACTCCTGGAAATGTAAGGACTCTAATTTGTGCACTTCCTCTTTCATCCCTCCTGGAAATGTAAGAATTTTACTTCATGCACTTCCTCTGTAAATCCTACTGGAAATGTAAGAACTCTACTTTGTGCACATCCCCTGTAATCCCTCCTGGAAAAGTAAGAACTCTACTTTCTGCACTTCCTCAATAATCCATCCAGGAAATGTAAGGACTCTACTTTCTGCACTTCCTTTTTAATTACTCCTGGAAATGTAAGAACTTTACTTTGTGCACTTCCTCTGTAAATCCTCCTGGAAATGTAAGAACTTTACTTTATGCACTTCCTCTGTAATCCCTCCTGGAAATGTAAGAACTCTACTTTGTGCAATTCCTCTGTAATCCCTCCTGGAAATGTAAGAACTCTACTTTGTGCACTTCCTCTGTAATCCCTCCTGGAAATTTAAGAACTCTACTTTGTGCACTTCCTCTGTAAATCCTCCTGGAAATGTAAGAACTTTACTTTTTGCACTTCCTCTGTAAATCCTCCTGGAAATGTAAGAACTCTACTTTGTGCACTTCCTCTGTCATCCCTCCTGGAAATGTAAGAATTTTAATTTATGCACTTCCTCTGTAAATCCTCCTGGAAATGTAATTACTCTACTTTGTGCACATCCCCTGTAATCCCTCCTGAAAATGTAAGGACTCTACTTTCTGCACTTCCTCTTTAATTCCCCTTGGAAATGTAAGAACTTTACTTTATGCACTTCCTCTGTAATCCCTCCTGAAAATGTAAGGAATCTACTTTCTGCACTTCCTCTGTAATCCCACCTGGAAATGTAAGGACTCTACTTTATGCACTTCCTCTGTAATCCCTCCTGGAAATGTAAGAACTTTCCTTTATGCACTTCCTCTGTAATCCCTCCTGGAAATGTAAGAACTCTACTTTATGCACTTCCTGTGTAATCCCTCCTGGAAATGTAAGAACTTTACTTTTTGTACTTCCTCTTTAATTCCCCCTGGAAATATAAGAATTTTACTTTTTGCACTTCCTCTGTAATCCCTCCTGGAAATGTAAGAACTCTACTTTCTGCACTTCCTCTGTAATCCCTCCTGGAAATGTAAGAACTTTACTTTATGCACTTCCTCTGTAATACCTCCTGGAAATGTAAGAACTTTACTTTATGCACTTCCTCTGTAAATACTCCTGGAAATGTAAGGACTCTACTTTGTGCACTTCCTCTTTAATTCCCCCTGGAAATGTAAGAACTTTACTTTCTGCACTTCTTCTGTAATCCCTCTTGGAAATGTAAGAACTCTACTTTGTGCCCTTCCTCTGTAATCCCTCCTGGAAAAGTAAGAACTCTACTTTATACATTTCCTCTATAATTCCTCCTGGAAATGTAAGAACTTTACTTTATGCACTTCCTCTGTAAATCCTCCTGGAAATGTAAGAACTTTACTTTTTGCACTTCCTCTGTAATCCCTCCTGGAAATGTAAGAACTCTACTTTGTGCACTTCCTCTGTAATCCCTCCTGGAAATGTAAGAACTTCACTTTCTGCACTTCCTCTGTAAATTCTCCTGGAAATGTAAGAACTCTAATTTGTGCACTTCCTCTGTCATCCCTCCTGGAAATGTAAGAATTTTACTTCATGCACTTCCTCTGTAAATCCTCCTGGAAATGTAAGAACTCTACTTTGTGCACATCCCCTGTAATCCCTCCTGGAAAAGTAAGAACTTTACTTTATGCACTTCCTCAATAATCCATCCAGGAAATGTAAGGACTCTACTTTCTGCACTTCCTCAATAATCCATCCAGGAAATGTAAGGACTCTACTTTCTGCACTTCCTCAATAATCCATCCAGGAAATGTAAGGACTCTACTTTCTGCACTTCCTTTTTAATTACTCCTGGAAATGTAAGAACTTTACTTTGTGCACTTCCTCCGTAATCCCTCATGGAAATGTAAGGACTCTACTTTGTGCACTTCCTCTTTAATTACTCCTGGAAATGTAAGAACTTAACTTTATGCACTTCCTCTGTAATCCCTCCTGGAAATGTAAGAACTCTACTTTATGCACTTACTCTGTAATCCCTCCTGGAAATGGAAGAACTCTACTTTACGCACTTCCTCTGTAATTCCCCCTGGAAATGTAAGGACTCTACTTTGTGCACTTCCTCTTTAATTACTCCTGGAAATTTAAGAACTTAACTTTATGCACTTCCTCTGTAATTCCTCCTGGAAATGTAAGAACTCTACTTTATGCACTTCCTCTGTAATCCCTCCTGGAAATGTAAGAACTTTACTTTCTGCACTTCCTCTGTAATTCCCCCTGGAAATGTAAGGACTCTACTTTTTGCACTTCCTCTGTAATCCCTCCTGGAAATGTAAGAACTTTACTTTATGCACTTCCTCTTTAATTCCCCCTGGAAATGTAAGAACTTTACTTTATGCACTTCCTCTGTAATCCCTCCTGGAAATTTAAGAACTTTACTTTATGCACTTCCTCTGTAAATCCTCCTGGAAATGTAAGAACTTAATGCACTTCCTCTGTAAATCCTCCTGGAAATGTAAGGACTCTACTTTGTGCACTTCCTCTTTAATTCCCCCTGGAAATGTAAGAACTTTACTTTATGCACTTCCTCTGTAATCCCTCCTGGAAATGTAAGAACTCTACTTTGTGCACTTCCTCTGTAATCCCTCCTGGAAATGTAAGAACTCTACTTTGTGCACTTCCTCTGTAATCCCTCCTGGAAATGCAAGAACTCTACTTTGTGCACTTCCTCTGTAATCCCTCCTGGAAATGTAAGAACTCTACTTTGTGCACTTCCTCTGTAATCCCTCCTGGAAATGTGAGAACTCTACTTTGTGCACTTCCTCTGTAATCCCTCCTGGAAATGTAAGAACTCTACTTTATGCACTTCCTCTGTAATTCCCCCTGGAAATGTAAGGACTCTACTTTGTGCACTTCCTCTTTAATTACTCCTGGAAATGTAAGAACTTAACTTTATGCACTTCCTCTGTAATCCCTCCTGGAAATGTAAGAACTCTACTTTATGCACTTCCTCTGAAATCCCTCCTGGAAATTTAAGAACTTTACTTTCTGCACTTCCTCTGTAATTCCTCCTGGAAATGTAAGGACTCTACTTTGTGCACTTCCTCTGTAATCCCTTCTGGAAATGTAAGAACTTTACTTTATGCACTTCCTCTGTAAATCCTCCAGGAAATGTAAGAACTTTATGCACTTCCTCTGTAAATCCTCCTGGAAATGTAAGAACTCTACTTTGTGCACTTCCTCTGTAATCCCTCCTGGAAATGTAAGAACTCTACTTTACGCACTTCCTCTGTAAATCCTCCTGGAAATGTAAGAACTTTATGCACTTCTTCTTTAATTCCCCCTGGAAATATAAGAACTTTACTTTCTGCACTTCCTCTGTAATCCCTCCTGGAAATGTAAGAACTCTACTTTCTGCACTTCCTCTGTATTCCCTCCTGGAAATGTAAGAACTTTATGCACTTCCTCTGTAAATCCTCTTGGAAATGTAAGGACTCTACTGTGTGCACTTTCTCTTTAATTCCCCCTGGTAATGTATGAACTTTACTTTCTGCACTTCCTCTGTAATCCCTCCTGGAAATGTAAGAACTCTACTTTGTGCACTTGCTCTGTAAATCCTCCTGGATATGTAAGGATTCTACTTTCTGCACTTCCTCTGTAATCCCTCCTGGAAATGTAAGAACTCTACTTTATGCATTTCCTCTATAATTCCTCCTGGAAATGTAAGAACTTTACTTTATGCACTTCCTCTGTAATCCCTGCTGGAAATGTAAGAACTCTACTTTGTGCACTTCCTCTGTAATCCCTCCTGGAAATGTAAGAACTCTACTTTGTGCACTTCCTCTGTAATCCCTCCTGGAAATGTAAGAACTCTACTTTGTGCACTTCCTCTGTAATCCCTCCTGGAAATGTGAGAACTCTACTTTGTGCACTTCCTCTGTAATCCCTCCTGGAAATGTAAGAACTTTACTTTCTGCACTTCCTCTGTAAACCCTCCTGGAAATGTAAGAACTCTACTTTGTGCACTTCCTGTGTAATCCCTCCTGGAAATGTAAGAACTCTACTTTATGCACTTCCTCTGTAATCCCTCCTGGAAATGTAAGAGCTTTGCTTTATGCACTTCCTCTGTCATCCCTCCTGGAAATGTAAGAACTTTACTTTATGCACTTCCTCTGTAAATCCTCCTGGAAATGTAAGAACTCTACTTTGTGCACATCCCCTGTAATCCCTCCTGAAAATGTAAGGACTCTACTTTCTGCACTTCCTCTTTAATTCCCATTGGAAATGTAAGAACTTTACTTTATGCACTTCCTCTGAAATCCCTCCTGGAAATGTAAGAACTTTCCTTTATGCACTTCCTCTGTAATCCCTCCTGGAAATGTAAGAACTTTCCTTTATGCACTTCCTCTGTAAACCCTCCTGGAAATGTAAGAACTCTACTTTGTGCACTTCCTGTGTAATCCCTCCTGGAAATGTAAGAACTCTACTTTATGCACTTCCTCTGTAATCCCTCCTGAAAATGTAAGAGCTTTGCTTTATGCACTTCCTCTGTCATCCCTCCTGGAAATGTAAGAACTTTACTTTATGCACTTCCTCTGTAAATCCTCCTGGAAATGTAAGAACTCTACTTTGTGCACATCCCCTGTAATCCCTCCTGAAAATGTAAGGACTCTACTTTCTGCACTTCCTCTTTAATTCCCCTTGGAAATGTAAGAACTTTACTTTATGCACTTCCTCTGAAATCCCTCCTGGAAATGTAAGAACTTTCCTTTATGCACTTCCTCTGTAATCCCTCCTGGAAATGTAAGAACTTTCCTTTATGCACTTCCTCTGTAATCCCTCCTGGAAATGTAAGAACTTTACTTTTTGCACTTCCTCTTTAATTCCCCCTGGAAATATAAGAACTTTACTTTTTGCACTTCCTCTGTAATCCCTCCTGGAAATGTAAGAACTCTACTTTCTGTACTTCCTCTGTAATCCCTCCTGGAAATGTAAGAACTTTACTTTGTGCACTTCCTCTGTAATCCCTCCTGGAAATGTAAGAACTTTACTTTATGCACTTCCTCTGTAAATACTCCTGGAAATGTAAGAACTCTACTTTGTGCACTTCCTCTGTAATCCCTCCTGGAAATGTAAGAACTTTACTTTATGCACTTCCTCTGTAATTCCCCCTGGAAATGTAAGAACTTTACTTTATGCACTTCCTCTGTAATCCCTCCTGGAAATTTAAGAACTTTACTTTATGCACTTCCTCTGTAAATCCTCTTGGAAATGTAAGAACTTAATGCACTTCCTCTGTAAATCCTCCTGGAAATGTAAGGACTCTACTTTGTGCACTTCCTCTTTAATTCCCCCTGGAAATGTAAGAACTTTACTTTATGCACTTCCTCTGTAATCCCTCCTGGAAATGTAAGAACTCTACTTTGTGCACTTCCTCTGTAATCCCTCATGGAAATGTAAGAACTCTACTTTGTGCACTTCCTCTGTAATCCCTCCTGGAAATGCAAGAACTCTACTTTGTGCACTTCCTCTGTAATCCCTCCTGGAAATGTGAGAACTCTACTTTGTGCACTTCCTCTGTAATCCCTCCTGGAAATGTAAGAACTCTACTTTACACACTTCCTCTGTAAATCCTCCTGGAAATGTAAGAACTTTATGCACTTCCTCTTTAAATCCTTCTGGAAATGTAAGGACTCTACTTTGTGCACTTCCTCTTTAATTCCCCCTGGAAATATAAGAACTTTACTTTCTGCACTTCCTCTGTAATCCCTCCTGGAAATGTAAGAACTCTACTTTCTGCACTTCCTCTGTATTCCCTCCTGGAAATGTAAGAACTTTATGCACTTCCTCTGTAAATCCTCTTGGAAATGTAAGGACTCTACTGTGTGCACTTTCTCTTTAATTCCCCCTGGTAATGTATGAACTTTACTTTCTGCACTTCCTCTGTAATCCCTCCTGGAAATGTAAGAACTCTACTTTGTGCACTTGCTCTGTAAATCCTCCTGGATATGTAAGGATTCTACTTTCTGCACTTCCTCTGTAATCCCTCCTGGAAATGTAAGAACTCTACTTTATGCATTTCCTCTATAATTCCTCCTGGAAATGTAAGAACTTTACTTTATGCACTTCCTCTGTAATCCCTGCTGGAAATGTAAGAACTCTACTTTGTGCACTTCCTCTGTAATCCCTCCTGGAAATGTAAGAACTCTACTTTGTGCACTTCCTCTGTAATCCCTCCTGGAAATGTAAGAACTCTACTTTGTGCACTTCCTCTGTAATCCCTCCTGGAAATGTGAGAACTCTACTTTGTGCACTTCCTCTGTAATCCCTACTGGAAATGTAAGAACTTTACTTTCTGCACTTCCTCTGTAAACCCTCCTGGAAATGTAAGAACTCTACTTTGTGCACTTCCTGTGTAATCCCTCCTGGAAATGTAAGAACTCTACTTTATGCACTTCCTCTGTAATCCCTCCTGGAAATGTAAGAGCTTTGCTTTATGCACTTCCTCTGTCATCCCTCCTGGAAATGTAAGAACTTTACTTTATGCACTTCCTCTGTAAATCCTCCTGGAAATGTAAGAACTCTACTTTGTGCACATCCCCTGTAATCCCTCCTGAAAATGTAAGGACTCTACTTTCTGCACTTCCTCTTTAATTCCCCTTGGAAATGTAAGAACTTTACTTTATGCACTTCCTCTGAAATCCCTCCTGGAAATGTAAGAACTTTCCTTTATGCACTTCCTCTGTAATCCCTCCTGGAAATGTAAGAACTTTCCTTTATGCACTTCCTCTATAAACCCTCCTGGAAATGTAAGAACTCTACTTTGTGCACTTCCTGTGTAATCCCTCCTGGAAATGTAAGAACTCTACTTTATGCACTTCCTCTGTAATCCCTCCTGGAAATGTAAGAGCTTTGCTTTATGCACTTCCTCTGTCATCCCTCCTGGAAATGTAAGAACTTTACTTTATGCACTTCCTCTGTAAATCCTCCTGGAAATGTAAGAACTCTACTTTGTGCACATCCCCTGTAATCCCTCCTGAAAATGTAAGGACTCTACTTTCTGCACTTCCTCTTTAATTCCCCCTGGAAATGTAAGAACTTTACTTTGTGCACTTCCTTTTTAATTATTCATGGAAATTTAAGAACTTAACTTTATGCACTTCCTCTGTAATCCCTCCTGGAAATGTAAGAACTCTACTTTATGCACTTCCTCTGTAATCCCTCCTGGAAATGGAAGAACTCTACTTTACGCACTTCCTCTGTAATTCCCCCTGGAAATGTAAGGACTCTACTTTGTGCACTTCCTCTTTAATTACTCCTGGAAATGTAAGAACTTAACTTTATGCACTTCCTCTGTAATTCCTCCTGGAAATGTAAGAACTCTACTTTATGCACTTCCTCTGTAATCCCTCCTGGAAATGTAAGAACGTTACTTTCTGCACTTCCTCTGTTATTCCCCCTGGAAATGTAAGGACTCTACTTTGTGCACTTCCTCTTTAATTACTCCTGGAAATGTAAGAACTTAACTTTATGCACTTCCTCTGCAATTCCTCCTGGAAATGTAAGAACTCTACTTTATGCACTTCCTCTGTAATCCCTCCTGGAAATGTAAGAACTTTACTTTCTGCACTTCCTCTGTAATTCCCCCTGGAAATGTAAGGACTCTACTTTTTGCACTTCCTCTGTAATCCCTCCTGGAAATGTAAGAACTTTACTTTATGCACTTCCTCTTTTATTCCCCCTGGAAATGTAAGAACTTTACTTTTGTGCACTTCCTCTGTAATCCCTCCTGGAAATGTAAGAACTTTACTTTATGCACTTCCTCTGTAAATCCTCCTGGAAATGTAAGAACTTCATGCACTTCCTCTGTAAATCCTCCTGGAAATGTAAGGACTCTACTTTGTGCACTTCCTCTGTAATCCCTCCTGGAAATGTAAGAACTTTACTTTATGCACTTCCTCTGTAATCCCTCCTGGAAATGTAAGAACTCTACTTTGTGCACTTCCTCTGTAATCCCTCCTGGAAATGTAAGAACTAAACTTTGTGCACTTCCTCTGTAATCCCTCCTGGAAATTTAAGAACTCTACTTTGTGCAATTCCTCTGTAATCCCTCCTGGAAATGCAAGAACTCTACTTTGTGCACATCCCATGTAATCCCTCCTGGAAATGTAAGAACTCTACTTTGTGCACATCCCATGTAATCCCTCCTGGAAATGTAAGAACTCTACTTTGTGCACTTCCTCTGTAATCCCTCCTGGAAATGTAAGAACTCTACTTTGTGCACTTCCTCTGTAATCCCTCCTGGAAATGTTAGAACTCTACTTTATGCACTTCCTCTGTAATCCCTCCTGGAAATGTAAGAACTCTACTTTATGCACTTCCTCTATAATCCCTCCTGGAAATGTAAGAACTTTACTTTCTGCACTTCCTCTGTAATTCCCCCTGGAAATGTAAGGACTCTACTTTGTGCACTTCCTCTGTAATCCCTCCTGGAAATGTAAGAACTTTACTTTATGCACTTCCTCTTTAATTCCCCCTGGAAATGTAAGAACTTTACTTCATGCACTTATTCTTTAATTCCCCTGGAAATGTAAGAACTTTACTTTATGCACTTCCTCTGTAATCCCTCCTGGAAATGTAAGAACTTTACTTTATGCACTTCCTCTGTAAATCCTCCAGGAAATGTAAGAACTTCATGCACTTCCTCTGTAAATCCTCCTGGAAATGTAAGAACTCTACTTTGTGCACTTACTCTGTAATCCCTCCTGGAAATGTAAGGACTCTACTTTACGCACTTCCTCTGTAAATCCTCCTGGAAATGTAAGAACTTTATGCACTTCCTCTTTAAATCCTTCTGGAAATGTAAGGACTCTACTTTGTGCACTTCCTCTTTAATTCCCCCTGGAAATATAAGAACTTTACTTTCTGCACTTCCTCTGTAATCCCTCCTGGAAATGTAAGAACTCTACTTTGTGCACTTACTCTGTAAATCCTCCTGGATATGTAAGGATTCTACTTTCTGCACTTCCTCTGTAATCCCTCCTGGAAATGTAAGAACTCTACTTTGTGCACTTCCTCTGTAATCCCTCCTGGAAATGTAAGAACTCTACTTTATGTATTTCCTCTATAATTCCTCCTGGAAATGTAAGAACTTTACTTTAAGCACTTCCTCTGTAATCCCTCCTGGAAATGTAAGAACTTTCCTTTATGCACTTCCTCTGTAATCCCTCCTGGAAATGTAAGAACTTTTCTTTATGCACTTCCTCTGTAATCCCTCTTGGAAATGTAAGAACTTTCCTTTATGCACTTCCTCTGTAATCCCTCCTGGAAATGTAAGAACTCTACTTTATGCACTTCCTCTGTAAATCCTCCTGGAAATGTAAGAACTTTACTTTATGCACTTCCTCTGTAATCCCTCCTAGAAATGTAAGAATTTTACATTTTGCACTTCCTCTGTAAATCCTCCTGGAAATGTAAGAACTCTACTTTGTGCACTTCCTCTGTCATCCCTCCTGGAAATGTAAGAATTTTGCTTCATGCACTTCCTCTGTAAATCCTACTGGAAATGTAAGAACTCTACTTTCCGCACTTCCTCAATAATCCATCCAGGAAAGGTAAAGACTCTACTTTCTGCACTTCCTCTTTAATTCCCCCTGGAAATGTAAGAACTTTACTTTATGCACTTCCTCTTTAATCACTCCTGGAAATGTAAGAACTTTACTTTGTGCACTTCCTCCGTAATCCCTCATGGAAATGTAAGGACTCTACTTTGTGTACTTCCTCTGTAAATCCTCCTGGAAATGTAAGGACTCTACTTTGTGCACATACCCTGTAATACCTCCTGGAAATGTAAGGACTCTACTTTCTGCACTTCCTCTTTAATTCTCCCTGGAAATGTAAGAACTTTACTTTATGCACTTCCTCTGTAAATCCTCCTGGAATTGGAAGGACTCTACCTTGTGCACATCCCCTGTAATCCCTCCTGGAAATGTAAGAACTCTACTTTCTGCACTTCCTCTGTAAATCCTCCTGAAAATGTAAGAACTTTATGCACTTCCTCTGTAAATTCTCCTGGAAATGTAAGAACTTTATGCACTTCCTCTGTAATCCCTCCTTGAAATGTAAGAACTCTACTTTGAGCATTTCCTCTGTAATCCCTCCTGGAAATGTAAGAACTCTACTTTGTGCACTTCCTCTCTAATCCCTCCTGGAAATGTAAGAACTCTACTTTGTGCACTTCCTCTGTAATCCATAGTGGAAATGTAAGAACTCTACTTTGTGCACTTCCTCTGTAATCCCTCCTGGAAATGTAAGAGCTCTACTTTGTGCACTTCCTCTGCAATCCCTCCTGGAAATGTAAGAACTCTACTATGTGCACTTCCTCTATAATCCCTCCTGGAAATGTAAGGACTTTACTTTCTGCACTTCCTCTGTAAACCCTCCTGGAAAAGTAAGAACTCTACTTTGTGCACTTCCTGTGTAATCCCTCCTGGAAATGTAAGAACTTTACTTTGTGCACTTCCTCTGTAATCCCTCCTGGAAATGTAAGAACTTTACTTTATGCACTTCCTCTGTAAATACTCCTGGAAATGTAAGAACTCTACTTTGTGCACTTCCTCTTTAATTCCTCCTGGAAATGTAAGAACTTTACTTTCTGCACTTCTTCTGTAATCCCTCCTGGAAATATAAGAACTCTACTTTATACATTTCCTCTATAATTCCTACTGGAAATGTAAGAACATTACTTTATGCACTTCCTCTGTAAATCCTCCTGGAAATGTAAGAACTTTACTTTGTGCACTTACTCTGTAATCCCTCCTGGAAATGTAAGAACTCTACTTTATACATTTCCTCTATAATTCCTCCTGGAAATGTAAGAACTTTACTTTATGCACTTCCTCTGTAATCCCTCCTGGAAATGTAAGAACTTTACTTTAGGAACTTCCTCTGTAATCCCTCCTGGAAATGTAAGAACTTTCCTTTATGCACTTCCTCTGTAATCCCTCTTGGAAATGTAAGAACTTTCCTTTATGCACTTCCTCTGTAATCCCTCCTGGAAATGTAAGAACTTTACTTTCTGCACTTCCTGTGTAAATTCTCCTGGAAATGTAAGAACTCTAATTTGTGCACTTCCTCTGTCATCCCTCCTGGAAATGTAAGGACTCTGCTTTCTGCACTTCCTCTTTAATTACTCCTGGAAATGTAAGAACTTTACTTTGTGCACTTCCTCCGTAATCCCTCATGGAAATGTAAAGACTCTGCTTTGTGCACATCCCCTGTAATCCCTCCTGGAAATGTAAGAACTCTACTTTGTGCACTTCCTCTGTAATCCCTCCTGGAAATGTAAGAACTTTACTTTATGCACTTCCTCTGTAAATCCTCCTGGAAATGTAAGGACTCTACTTTGTGCACATCCCCTGTAATCCCTCCTGGAAATGTAAGGACTCTACTTTCTGCACTTACTCTTTAATTCCCCCTGGAAATGTAAGGACTCTACTTTGTGCACTTCCTTTTTAATTATTCATGGAAATTTAAGAACTTAACTTTATGCACTTCCTCTGTAATCCCTCCTGGAAATGTAAGAACTCTACTTTATGCACTTCCTCTGTAATCCCTCCTGGAAATGGAAGAACTCTACTTTACGCACTTCCTCTGTAATTCCCCCTGGAAATGTAAGGACTCTACTTTGTGCACTTCCTCTTTAATTACTCCTGGAAATGTAAGAATTTAACTTTATGCACTTCCTCTGTAATTCCTCCTGGAAATGTAAGAACTCTACTTTATGCACTTCCTCTGTAATCCCTCCTGGAAATGTAAGAACTTTACTTTCTGCACTTTCTCTGTTATTCCCCCTGGAAATGTAAGGACTCTACTTTGTGCACTTCCTCTTTAATTACTCCTGGAAATGTAAGAACTTAACTTTATGCACTTCCTCTGCAATTCCTCCTGGAAATGTAAGAACTCTACTTTATGCACTTCCTCTGTAATCCCTCCTGGAAATGTAAGAACTTTACTTTCTCCACTTCCTCTGTAATTCCCCCTGGAAATGTAAGGACTCTACTTTTTGCACTTCCTCTGTAATCCCTCCTGGAAATGTAAGAACTTTACTTTATGCACTTCCTCTTTTATTCCCCCTGGAAATGTAAGAACTTTACTTTTGTGCACTTCCTCTGTAATCCCTCCTGGAAATGTAAGAACTTTACTTTATGCACTTCCTCTGTAAATCCTCCTGGAAATGTAAGAACTTCATGCACTTCCTCTGTAAATCCTCCTGGAAATGTAAGGACTCTACTTTGTGCACTTCCTCTGTAATCCCTCCTGGAAATGTAAGAACTTTACTTTATGCACTTCCTCTGTAATCCCTCCTGGAAATGTAAGAACTCTACTTTGTGAACTTCCTCTGTAATCCCTCCTGGAAATGTAAGAACTCTACTTTGTGCACTTCCTCTGTAATCCCTCCTGGAAATTTAAGAACTCTACTTTGTGCACTTCCTCTGTAATCCCTCCTGGAAATGTAAGA
Source organism: Phyllobates terribilis (assembly GCF_046119375.1). Classification (NCBI taxonomy): domain Eukaryota; kingdom Metazoa; phylum Chordata; class Amphibia; order Anura; family Dendrobatidae; genus Phyllobates; species Phyllobates terribilis. The sequence goes on along the minus strand of NW_027363383.1, from coordinate 791,101 downwards.
ACTCTACTTTATGCACTTCCTCTTTAATCCCTCCTGGAAATGTAAGAACTTTACTTTCTGCACTTCCTCTGTAATTCCCCCTGGAAATGTAAGGACTCTACTTTGTGCACTTCCTCTGTAATCCCTCCTGGAAATGTAAGAACTTTACTTTATGCACTTCCTCTTTAATTCCCCCTGGAAATGTAAGAACTTTACTTCATGCACTTATTCTTTAATTCCCCTGGAAATGTAAGAACTTTAGTTTATGCACTTCCTCTGTAATCCCTCCTGGAAATGTAAGAACTTTACTTTATGCACTTCCTCTGTAAATCCTCCAGGAAATGTAAGAACTTCATGCACTTCCTCTGTAAATCCTCCTGGAAATGTAAGAACTCTACTTTGTGCACTTACTCTGTAATCCCTCCTGGAAATGTAAGAACTCTACTTTACGCACTTCCTCTGTAAATCCTCCTGGAAATGTAAGAACTTTATGCACTTCCTCTTTAAATCCTTCTGGAAATGTAAGGACTCTACTTTGTGCACTTCCTCTTTAATTCCCCCTGGAAATATAAGAACTTTACTTTCTGCACTTCCTCTGTAATCCCTCCTGGAAATGTAAGAACTCTACTTTGTGCACTTCCTCTGTAAATCCTCCTGGATATGTAAGGATTCTACTTTCTGCACTTCCTCTGTAATCCCTCCTGGAAATGTAAGAACTCTACTTTGTGCACTTCCTCTGTAATCCCTCCTGGAAATGTAAGAACTCAACTTTATGTATTTCCTCTATAATTCCTCCTGGAAATGTAAGAACTTTACTTTAAGCACTTCCTCTGTAATCCCTCCTGGAAATGTAAGAACTTTCCTTTATGCACTTCCTCTGTAATCCCTCCTGGAAATGTAAGAACTTTCCTTTATGCACTTCCTCTGTAATCCCTCTTGGAAATGTAAGAACTTTCCTTTATGCACTTCCTCTGTAATCCCTCCTGGAAATGTAAGAACTCTACTTTATGCACTTCCTCTGTAAATCCTCCTGGAAATGTAAGAACTTTACTTTATGCACTTCCTCTGTAATCCCTCCTAGAAATGTAAGAATTTTACATTTTGCACTTCCTATGTAAATCCTCCTGGAAATGTAAGAACTCTACTTTGTGCACTTCCTCTGTCATCCCTCCTGGAAATGTAAGAATTTTGCTTCATGCACTTCCTCTGTAAATCCTACTGGAAATGTAAGAACTCTACTTTCTGCACTTCCTCAATAATCCATCCAGGAAAGGTAAAGACTCTACTTTCTGCACTTCCTCTTTAATTCCCCCTGGAAATGTAAGAACTTTACTTTATGCACTTCCTCTTTAATCACTCCTGGAAATGTAAGAACTTTACTTTGTGCACTTCCTCCGTAATCCCTCATGGAAATGTAAGGACTCTACTTTGTGCACATACCCTGTAATACCTCCTGGAAATGTAAGGACTCTACTTTCTGCACTTCCTCTTTAATTCTCCCTGGAAATGTAAGAACTTTACTTTATGCACTTCCTCTGTAAATCCTCCTGGAATTGGAAGGACTCTACCTTGTGCACATCCCCTGTAATCCCTCCTGGAAATGTAAGAACTCTACTTTCTGCACTTCCTCTGTAAATCCTCCTGGAAATGTAAGAACTTTATGCACTTCCTCTGTAAATCCTCCTGGAAATGTAAGAACTTTATGCACTTCCTCTGTAATCCCTCCTTGAAATGTAAGAACTCTACTTTGAGCATTTCCTCTGTAATCCCTCCTGGAAATGTAAGAACTCTACTTTGTGCACTTCCTCTCTAATCCCTCCTGGAAATGTAAGAACTCTACTTTGTGCACTTCCTCTCTAATCCCTCCTGGAAATGTAAGAACTCTACTTTGTGCACTTCCTCTGTAATCCATAGTGGAAATGTAAGAACTCTACTTTGTGCACTTCCTCTGTAATCCCTCCTGGAAATGTAAGAACTCTACTTTGTGCACTTCCTCTGCAATCCCTCCTGGAAATGTAAGAACTATACTATGTGCACTTCCTCTATAATCCCTCCTGGAAATGTAAGGACTTTACTTTCTGCACTTCCTCTGTAAACCCTCCTGGAAAAGTAAGAACTCTACTTTGTGCACTTCCTGTTTAATCCCTCCTGGAAATGTAAGAAATCTACTTCATGTACTTCCTCTGTAATCCCTCCTGGAAATGTAAGAGCTTTCCTTTATGCATTTCCTCAGTAAACCCTCCTGGAAATGTAAGAAATTTACTTTTTGCACTTCCTCTGTAAATCCTCCTGAAAATGTAAGAACTCTACTTTGTGCACTTCCTCTGTCATCCCTCCTGGAAATGTAAGAACTCTACTTTGTGCACTTCCTCTGTCATCCCTCCTGGAAATGTAAGAACTTTACTTTACGCACTTCCTCTGTAAATCCTCCTGGAAATGTAAGAACTCTACTTTGTGCACATCCCCTGTAATCACTCCTGGAAATGTAAGGACTCTACTTTCTGCACTTCCTCTTTAATTCCCCTTGGAAATGTAAGAACTTTACTTTATGCACTTCCTCTGTAAATCCTCCTGGAAATGTAAGGACTTAACTTTACGCACTTCCTCTGTAAATACTCCTGGAAATGTAAGAACTCTACTTTGTGCACTTCATCTGTAATCCCTCCTGGAAATGTAAGAACTTTACTTTATGCACTTCCTCTGTAATCCCTCCTGGAAATGTAAGAACTTTACTTTTTGCACTTCCTCTGTAAATCCTCCTGGAAATGTAAGAACTCTACTTTATGCACTTCCTCTGTAATCCCTCCTGGAAATGTAAGAACTTTACCTCATGAACTTCCTCTGTAATCACTTCTGGAAATGTAAGAACTCTACTTTATGCATTTCCTCTATAATTCCTCCTGGAAATGTAAGAACTCTACTTTGTGCACTTGCTCTTTAATTGCCCCTGGAAATGTAAGAACTTTACTTTTTGCACTTCCTCTGTAAATCCTCCTGGAAATGTAAGAAGTCTACTTTGTGCACATCCCCTGTAATCCCTCCTGGAAATGTAAGGACTCTACTTTCTGCACTTCCTCTTTAATTCCCCTTGGAAATGTAAGAACTTTCCTTTATGCACTTCCTCTGTAAATCCTCCTGGAAATGTAAGAACTCTACTTTGTGCACATCCCCTGTAATCCCTCCTGGAAATGTAAGGACTCTACTTTCTGCACTTCCTCTTTAATTCCCCTTGGAAATGTAAGAACTTTACTTTATGCACTTCCTCTGTAAATCCTCCTGGAAATGTAAGAACTCTACTTTGTGCACTTCATCTGTAATCCCTCCTGGAAATGTGAGAACTCTACTTTATGCACTTCCTCTGTAAATCCTCCTGGAAATGTAAGAACTTTACTTTATGCACTTCCTCTGTAATCCCTCCTGGAAATGTAAGAACTTTACTTTTTGCACTTCCTCTGTAAATCCTCCTGGAAATGTAAGAACTCTACTTTATGCAATTCCTCTGTAATCCCTCCTGGAAATGTAAGAACTTTACCTCAAGAACTTCCTCTGTAATCCCTCCTGGAAATGTAAGAAATCTACTTCATGTACTTCCTCTGTAATCCCTCCTGGAAATGTAAGAGCTTTCCTTTATGCATTTCCTCAGTAAACCCTCCTGGAAATGTAAGAAATTTACTTTTTGCACTTCCTCTGTAAATCCTCCTGAAAATGTAAGAACTCTACTTTGTGCACATCCCCTGTAATCACTCCTGGAAATGTAAGGACTCTACTTTCTGCACTTCCTCTTTAATTCCGCTTGGAAATGTAAGAACTTTACTTTATGCACTTCCTCTGTAAATCCTCCTGGAAATGTAAGGACTTAACTTTAGGCACTTCCTCTGTAAATACTCCTGGAAATGTAAGAACTCTACTTTGTGCACTTCATCTGTAATCCCTCCTGGAAATGTAAGGACTCTACTTTCTGCACTTCCTCTTTAATTCCTCATGGAAATGTAAGGACTCTACTTTGTGCACTTCCTCTGTAATCCCTCCTGGAAATGTGAGAACTCTACTTTATGCACTTCCTCTGTAAATCCTCCTGGAAATGTAAGAACTTTACTTTATGCACTTCCTCTGTAATCCCTCCTGGAAATGTAAGAACTTTACTTTTTGCACTTCCTCTGTAAATCCTCCTGGAAATGTAAGAACTCTACTTTATGCACTTCCTCTGTAATCCCTCCTGGAAATGTAAGAACTTTACCTCATGAACTTCCTCTGTAATCACTTCTGGAAATGTAAGAACTCTACTTTGTGCACTTCCTCTGTAATCCCTCCTGGAAATGTAATAACTCTACTTTGTGCATTTCCTCTGTAAATCCTCCTGGAAATGTAAGGACTCTACTTTGTGCGCTTCCTCTTTAATTGCCCCTGGAAATGTAAGAACTTTACATTTTGCACTTCCTCTGTAAATCGTCCTGGAAATGTAAGAAGTCTACTTTTTGCACTTCCTCTGTAAATCCTCCTGGAAATGTAAGAACTCTACTTTATGCACTTCCTCTGTAATCCCTCCTGGAAATGTAAGAACTTTACCTCAAGAACTTCCTCTGTAATCCCTCCTGGAAATGTAAGAACTTTACTTTATGCATTTTCTCTATAAATCCTCCTAGAAATGTAAGAACTTTATGCACTTCCTCTGTAAATACTCCTGGAAATGTAAGGACTCTACTTTGTGCACTTCTTATGTAATCCCTCCTGGAAATGTAAGAACTCTACTTTGTGCACTTCCTCTGTAATCCCTCCTGGAAATGTAAGAACTCTACTTTGTGCACTTCCTCTGTAATACCTCCTGGAAATGTAAGAACTCTACTTTGTGCACTTCCTCTTTAATCCCTCCTGGAAATGTAAGAACTCTACTTTGTGCACTTTCTCTGTAATCCCTTCTGGAAATGTAAGGACTCTACTTTCTGCACTTCCTCTTTAATTCCCCCTGGAAATGTAAGGACTCTACTTTCTGCACTTCCTCTTTAATTCCTCCTGGAAATGTAAGGACTCTACTTTCTGCACTTCCTCTTTAATTCCTCCTGGAAATGTAAGGACTCTACTTTGTGCACATCCCCTGTAATCCCTCCTGGAAATGTAAGGACTCTACTTTCTGCACTGCCTCTTTAATTCCCCCGAAAATGTAAGAACTCTACTTTATGCACTTCCTCAGTAATCCCTCCTGGAAATGTAAGGACTCTACTTTCTGCACTTCCTCTGTAATCCCTCCTGGAAATGTAAGAACTTTACTTTTTGCACTTCCTCTGTAAATAGTCCTGGAAATGTAAGAACTTTACTATATGCACTAACTCTGTAATCCCTCCTGGAAATGTAAGAACTTTACTTTATGCACTTCCTCTGTAATCCCTCCTGGAAATGTAAGAACTCTACTTTATGCACTTCCTCTGTAATCCCTCCTGGAAATGTAAGGACTCTACTTTCTGCACTTCCTCTGTAATTCCTCCTGGAAATGTAAGGACTCTACTTAATGCACTTCCTCTGTAATCCCTCCTGGAAATGTAAGAACTTTACCTCATGAAATTCCTCTGTAATCCCTCCTGGAAATGTAAGAACTTTCCTTTCTGCACTTCCTCTGTAATCCCTCCTGGAAATGTAAGAACTCTACTTTATGCACTTCCTCTTTAATTCCTCCTGGAAATGTAAGGACTCTACTTTCTGCACTTCCTCTTTAATTCCTCCTGGAAATGTAAGGACTCTACTTTGTGCACATCCCCTGTAATCCTTCCTGGAAATGTAAGGACTCTACTTTCTTCACTTCCTCTGTAATCCCTCCTGGAAATGTAAGATTTTTACTTTTTGCACTTCCTCTGTAAATACTCCTGGAAATGTAAGAACTTTACTATATGCACTAACTCTGTAATCCCTCCTGGAAATGTAAGAACTTTACTTTATGCACTTCCTCTGTAAATCCTCCTGGAAATGTAAGGACTGTACTTTGTGCACTTCCTCTGTAAATACTCATGGAAATGTAAGAACTTTACTACATGCACTTCCTCTGTAATCCCTCCTGGAAATTTAAGAATTTTACTTTATGCACTTCCTCTGTAATCCCTCCAGGAAATGTAAGAATTTTACTTTATGCACTTCATCTGTAAATCCTCCTGGAAATGTAAGAACTCTACTTTGTGCACTTCCTCAGTAAATACTCCTGGAAAAGTAAGGACTCTAATTTCTGCACTTCCTCTGTAATCCCTACTGGAAATGTAAGAACTTTACTTTATGCACTTCCTCTGTAATCCCTCCCGGAAATGTAAGGACTCTACTTTGTGCACTTCCTCTGTAAATACTCCCGGAAATGTAAGAACTTTACTATATGCACTTCCTCTGTAATCCATCCTGGAAATGTAAGAATTTTACTTTATGCACTTCCTCTGTAATCCCTCCTGGAAATGTAAGAATTTTACTTTATGCACTTCCTCTGTAAATCCTCCTGGAAATGTAAGAACTCTACTTTGTGCACTTCCTCTTTAATTACTCCTGGAAATGTAAGAACTTTACTTTTTGCACTTCCTCTGTAAATACTCCTGGAAATGAAAGATTTTTACTTTATGCACTTCCTCTGTAATCCCTCCTGGAAATGTAAGAACTCTACTTTGTGCACTTCCTCTGTAATCCCTCCTGGAAATGTAAGAACTCTACTTTGTGCACTTCCTCTGTAATACCTCCTGGAAATGTAAGAACTCTACTTTGTGCACTTCCTCTTTAATCCCTCCTGGAAATGTAAGAACTCTACTTTGTGCACTTTCTCTGTAATCCCTCCTGGAAATGTAAGGACTCTACTTTCTGCACTTCCTCTTTAATTCCCCCTGGAAATGTAAGGACTCTACTTTCTGCACTGCCTCTTTAATTCCCCCGAAAATGTAAGAACTCTACTTTATGCACTTCCTCTGTAATCCCTCCTGGAAAGGTAAGGACTCTACTTTCTGCACTTCCTCTGTAATCCCTCCTGGAAATGTAAGAACTTTACTTTTTGCACTTCCTCTGTAAATAGTCCTGGAAATGTAAGAACTTTACTATATGCACTAACTCTGTAATCCCTCCTGGAAATGTAAGAACTTTACTTTATGCACTTCCTCTGTAATCCCTCCTGGAAATGTAAGAACTCTACTTTATGCACTTCCTCTGTAATCCCTCCTGGAAATGTAAGGACTCTACTTTCTGCACTTCCTCTGTAATTCCTCCTGGAAATGTAAGGACTCTACTTAATGCACTTCCTCTGTAATCCCTCCTGGAAATGTAAGAACTTTACCTCATGAAATTCCTCTGTAATCCCTCCTGGAAATGTAAGAACTTTCCTTTCTGCACTTCCTCAGTAATCCCTCCTGGAAATGTAAGAACTCTACTTTATGCACTTCCTCTTTAATTCCTCCTGGAAATGTAAGGACTCTACTTTCTGCACTTCCTCTTTAATTCCTCCTGGAAATGTAAGGACTCTACTTTGTGCACATCCCCTGTAATCCCTCCTGGAAATGTAAGAACTTTACTTTATGCACTTCCTCTGTAAATCCTCCTGGAAATGTAAGGAGTGTACTTTGTGCAGTTCCTCTGTAAATACTCATGGAAATGTAAGAACTTTACTACATGCACTTCCTCTGTAATCCCTCCTGGAAATTTAAGAATTTTACTTTATGCACTTCCTCTGTAATCCCTTCAGGAAATGTAAGAATTTTACTTTATGCACTTCCTCTGTAAATCCTCCTGGAAATGTAAGAACTCTACTTTGTGCACTTCCTCTGTAAATACTCCTGGAAAAGTAAGGACTCTAATTTCTGCACTTCCTCTGTAATCCCTCCTGGAAATGTAAGAACTTTACTTTATGCACTTCCTCTGTAATCCCTCCTGGAAATGTAAGGACTCTACTTTGTGCACTTCCTCTGTAAATACTCCCGGAAATGTAAGAACTTTACTATATGCACTTCCTCTGTAATCCATCCTGGAAATGTAAGAATTTTACTTTATGCACTTCCTCTGTAATCCCTCCTGGAAATGTAAGAATTTTACTTTATGCACTTCCTCTGTAAATCCTCCTGTAAATGTAAGAACTCTACTTTGTGCACTTCCTCTTTAATTACTCCTGGAAATGTAAGAACTTTACTTTTTGCACTTCCTCTGTAAATACTCCTGGAAATGTAAGATTTTTACTTTATGCACTTCCTCTGTAATCCCTCCTGGAAATGTAAGAACTTTACTTTATGCACTTCCTCTGTAAATCCTCCTGGAAAAGTAAGGACTCTAATTTCTGCACTTCCTCTTTAATCCCTCCTGGAAATGTAAGAACTTTACTTTATGCACTTTCTCTGTAATCCCTCCTGGAAATGTAAGAATTTTACTGTATGCACTTCTTGTGTAATCCCTCCTGGAAATGTAAGAATTTTACTTTAGGCACTTCCTCTGTAATCCCTACTGGAAATGTAAAAACTCTACTTTGTGCACTTCCTCTGTAATCCCTCCTGGAAATGTAAGGACTCTAATTTCTGCACTTCCTCTTTAATTACTCCTGGAAATGTAAGAACTGTACTTTATGCACTTCCTCTGTAATCCCTCCTGGAAATGTAAGAACTTTATGCACTTCCTCTGTAAATCCTCCTGGAATTGTAAGGACTCTACTTTCTGCACTTCCTCTGTAATCCCTCCTGGAAATGTAAGAACTTTACTTTATGCACTTCCTCTGTAATCCCTCCTGGAAATGTAAGAACTCTACTTTCTGCACTTCCTCTGTAATCCCTCCTGGAAATGTAAGAACTTTACTTTATGCACTTCCTCTGTAAATCCTCCTGGAAAAGTAAGGACTCTAATTTCTGCACTTCCTCTGTAATCCCTCCTGGAAATGTAAGAACTTTACTTTATGCACTTCCTCTGTAATCCCTCCTGGAAATGTAAGAACTCTACTTTGTGCATTTCCTGTATAATTCATCCTGGAAATGTAAGAACTTTACTTTATGCACTTCCTCTTTAATTCCTCCTGGAAATGTAAGGACTCTACTTTGTGCACATCCCCTGTAATCCCTCCTGGAAATGTAAGGACTCTACTTTCTGCACTGCCTCTTTAATTCCCCCTGAAAATGTAAGAACTTTACTTTATGCACTTCCTCTGTAATCCTTCCTGGAAATGTAAGGACTCTACTTTCTTCACTTCCTCTGTAATCCCTCCTGGAAATGTAAGAATTTTACTTTTTGCACTTCCTCTGTAAATACTCCTGGAAATGTAAGAACTTTACTATATGTACTAACTCTGTAATCCCTCCTGGAAATGTAAGAACTTTACTTTATGCACTTCCTCTGTAATCCCTCCTGGAAATGTAAGAACTTTACTTTATGCACTTCCTCTGTAAATATTCCTGGAAATGTATGAACTCTACTTTCTGCACTTCCTCGGTAATCCCTCCTGGAAATGTAAGAACTTTACTTTATGCACTTCCTCTGTAAATCCTCCTGGAAAAGTAAGGACTCTAATTTCTGCACTTCCTCTGTAATCCCTCCTGGAAATGTAAGAACTTTACTTTATGCACTTCCTCTGTAATCCCTCCTGGAAATGTAAGAACTCTACTTTGTGCATTTCCTGTATAATTCATCCTGGAAATGTAAGAACTTTACTTTATGCACTTCCTCTTTAATTCCTCCTGGAAATGTAAGGACTCTACTTTGTGCACATCCCCTGTAATCCCTCCTGGAAATGTAAGGACTCTACTTTCTGCACTGCCTCTTTAATTCCCCCTGAAAATGTAAGAACTTTACTTTATGCACTTCCTCTGTAATCCTTCCTGGAAATGTAAGGACTCTACTTTCTTCACTTCCTCTGTAATCCCTCCTGGAAATGTAAGAATTTTACTTTTTGCACTTCCTCTGTAAATACTCCTGGAAATGTAAGAACTTTACTATATGTACTAACTCTGTAATCCCTCCTGGAAATGTAAGAACTTTACTTTATGCACTTCCTCTGTAATCCCTCCTGGAAATGTAAGAACTTTACTTTGTACACTTCCTCTGTAAATCCTCCTGGAAATGTAAGGACTGTACTTTGTGCACTTCCTCTGTAAATACTCATGGAAATGTAAGAACTTTACTACATGCACTTCCTCTGTAATCCCTCCAGGAAATGTAAGAATTTTACTTTATGCACTTCCTCTGTAAATCCTCCTGGAAATGTAAGAACTCTACTTTGTGCACTTCCTCTGTAAATACTCCTGGAAAAGTAAGGACTCTAATTTCTGCACTTCCTCTGTAATCCCTCCTGGAAATGTAAGAACTTTACTTTATGCACTTCCTCTGTAATCTCTCCCGGAAATGTAAGGACTCTACTTTGTGCACTGCCTCTGTAAATACTCCCGGAAATGTAAGAACTTTACTATATGCACTTCCTCTGTAATCCATCCTGGAAATGTAAGAATTTTACTTTATGCACTTCCTCTGTAATCCCTCCTGGAAATGTAAGAATTTTACTTTATGCACTTCCTCTGTAAATCCTCCTGGAAATGTAAGAACTCTACTTTGTGCACTTCCTCTTTAATTACTCCTGGAAATTTAAGATTTTTACTTCATGCACTTCCTCTGTAATCCCTCCTGGAAATGTAAGAACTTTACTTTATGCACTTCCTCTTTAATCCCTCCTGGAAATGTAAGAACTTTACTTCATGCACTTTCTCTGTAATCCCTCCTGGAAATGTAAGAATTTTACTTTATGCACTTCCTGTGTAATCCCTCCTGGAAATGTAAGAATTTTACTTTAGGCACTTCCTCTGTAATCCCTACTGGAAATGTAAAAACTCTACTTTGTGCACTTCCTCTGTAATCCCTCCTGGAAATGTAAGGACTCTACTTTCTGCACTTCCTCTTTAATTACTCCTGGAAATGTAAGAACTTTACTTTTTGCACTTCCTCTGTAAATACTCCTGGAAATGTAAGATTTTTACTTTACGCACTTCCTCTGTAATCCCTCCTGGAAATGTAAGAATTTTATGCACTTCCTCTGTAAATCCTCCTGGAATTGTAAGGACTCTACTTTGTGCACATCCCCTGTAATCCCTCCTGGAAATGTAAGAACTCTACTTTGTGCACTTCCTCTGTAATCCCTCCTGGAAATATAAGGACTCTACTTTCTGCACTTCCTCTGTAATTCCTCCTGGAAATGTAAGAATTTTACTTTATGCACTTCCTCTGTAAATCCTCCTGGAAATTTAAGAACTCTACTTTCTGCACTTCCTCTTTAATTCCTCCTGGAAATGTAAGAATTTTACTTTATGCACTTCCTCTGTAAATCCTCCTGGAAATGTAAGAAATCTACTTTGTGCACTTCCTCTGTAATCCCTCCTGGAAATGTAAGGACTCTACTTTCTGCACTTCCTCTGTAATTCCTCCTGGAAATGTAAGAATTTTACTTTATGCACTTCCTCTGTAAATCCTCCTGGAAATGTAAGAACTCTACTTTCTGCACTTCCTCTGTAATACCTCCTGGAAATTTAAGGACTCTACTTTCTGCACTTCCTCTTTAATTCCCCCTGGAATTGTAAGCACTTTACTTTATGCACTTCCTCTGTAAATACTCCTGGAAATGTAAGAACTTTACTTTATGCACTTCCTCTGTAAATATTCCTGGAAATGTATGAACTCTACTTTCTGCACTTCCTCGGTAATCCCTCCTGGAAATGTAAGAACTTTACTTTGTGCACTTCCTCTGTAAATCCTCCTGGAAATGTAAGGACTCTACTTTCTGCACTTCCTCTTTACTTCCCCCTGGAAATGTAAGTACTTTACTTTATGCTCTTCCTCTGTAATCCCTCCTGGAAATGTAAGGACTTTATGCACTTCCTCTGTAAATCCTCCTGGAAATGTAAGAACTCTACTTTGTGCATTTTCTCTGTAATCCCTCCTGGAAATGTAAGGACTCTACTTTCTGTACTTCCTCTTTAATTCCCCCTGGAAATGTAAGGACTCTACTTTCTGCACTTCCTCTTTAATTCCTCCTGGAAATGTAAGGACTCTACTTTCTGCACTTCCTCTTTAATTCCTCCTGGAAATGTAAGGACTCTACTTTGTGCACATCCCCTGTAATCCCTCCTGGAAATGTAAGGACTCTACTTTCTGCACTGCCTCTTTAATTCCCCCGAAAATGTAAGAACTCTACTTTATGCACTTCCTCTGTAATCCCTCCTGGAAATTTAAGAATTTTACTTTATGCACTTCCTCTGTAATCCCTCCAGGAAATGTAAGAATTTTACTTTATGCACTTCCTCTGTAAATCCTCCTGGAAATGTAAGAACTCTACTTTGTGCACTTCCTCTGTAAATACTCCTGGAAAAGTAAGGACTCTAATTTCTGCACTTCCTCTGTAATCCCTCCTGGAAATGTAAGAACTTTACTTTATGCACTTCATCTGTAATCCCTCCTGGAAATGTAAGGACTCTACTTTGTGCACTTCCTCTGTAAATACTCCCGGAAATGTAAGAACTTTACTATATGCACTTCCTCTGTAATCCATCCTGGAAATGTAAGAATTTTAATTTTTGCACTTCCTCTGTAAATACTCCTGGAAATGTAAGATTTTTACTTTATGCACTTCCTCTGTAATCCCTCCTGGAAATGTAAGAATTTTACTTTATGCACTTCCTGTGTAATCCCTCCTGGAAATGTAAGAATTTTACTTTAGGCACTTCCTCTGTAATCCCTACTGGAAATGTAAAAACTCTACTTTGTGCACTTCCTCTTTAATTACTCCTGGAAATGTAAGAACTTTACTTTTTGCACTTCCTCTGTAAATACTCCTGGAAATGTAAGATTTTTACTTTACGCACTTCCTCTGTAATCCCTCCTGGAAATGTAAGAACTTTACTTTATGCACTTCCTCTGTAAATCCTCCTGGAAAAGTAAGGACTCTAATTTCTGCACTTCCTCTTTAATCCCTCCTGGAAATGTAAGAACTTTACTTTATGCACTTTCTCTGTAATCCCTCCTGGAAATGTAAGAATTTTACTTTATGCACTTCCTGTGTAATCCCTCCTGGAAATGTAAGAATTTTACTTTAGGCACTTCCTCTGTAATCCCTACTGGAAATGTAAAAACTCTACTTTGTGCACTTCCTCTGTAATCCCTCCTGGAAATGTAAGGACTCTACTTTCTGCACTTCCTCTTTAATTACTCCTGGAAATGTAAGAACTTTACTTTTTGCACTTCCTCTGTAAATACTCCTGGAAATGTAAGATTTTTACTTTACGCACTTCCTCTGTAATCCCTCCTGGAAATGTAAGAACTTTATGCACTTCCTCTGTAAATCCTCCTGGAATTGTAAGGACTCTACTTTCTGCACTTCCTCTGTAATCCCTCCTGGAAATGTAAGAACTTTACTTTATGCACTTCCTCTGTAATCCCTCCTGGAAATGTAAGAACTCTACTTTGTGCATTTCCTGTATAATTCATCCTGGAAATGTAAGAACTTTACTTTATGCACTTCCTCTTTAATTCCTCCTGGAAATGTAAGGACTCTACTTTGTGCACATCCCCTGTAATCCCTCCTGGAAATGTAAGGACTCTACTTTCTGCACTGCCTCTTTAATTCCCCCTGAAAATGTAAGAACTTTACTTTATGCACTTCCTCTTTAATTCCTCCTGGAAATGTAAGGACTCTACTTTGTGCACATCCCCTGTAATCCCTCCTGGAAATGTAAGGACTCTACTTTCTGCACTTCCTCTTTAATTACTCCTGGAAATGTAAGAACTTTACTTTTTGCACTTCCTCTATAAATCCTCCTGGAAATGTAAGGACTCTACTTTCTGCACTTCCTCTGTAATCCCTCCTGGAAATGTAAGAACTTTACTTTTTGCACTTCCTCTGTAAATACTCCTGGAAATGTAAGAACTTTACTATATGTACTAACTCTGTAATCCCTCCTGGAAATGTAAGAACTTTACTTTATGCACTTCCTCTGTAATCCCTCCTGGAAATGTAAGAACTTTACTTTGTACACTTCCTCTGTAAATCCTCCTGGAAATGTAAGGACTGTACTTTGTGCACTTCCTCTGTAAATACTCATGGAAATGTAAGAACTTTACTACATGCACTTCCTCTGTAATCCCTCCTGGAAATTTAAGAATTTTACTTTATGCACTTCCTCTGTAATCCCTCCAGGAAATGTAAGAATTTTACTTTATGCACTTCCTCTGTAAATCCTCCTGGAAATGTAAGAACTCTACTTTGTGCACTTCCTCTGTAAATACTCCTGGAAAAGTAAGGACTCTAATTTCTGCACTTCCTCTGTAATCCCTCCTGGAAATGTAAGAACTTTACTTTATGCACTTCATCTGTAATCCCTCCTGGAAATGTAAGGACTCTACTTTGTGCACTTCCTCTGTAAATACTCCCGGAAATGTAAGAACTTTACTATATGCACTTCCTCTGTAATCCATCCTGGAAATGTAAGAATTTTACTTTTTGCACTTCCTCTGTAAATACTCCTGGAAATGTAAGATTTTTACTTCATGCACTTCCTCTGTAATCCCTCCTGGAAATGTAAGAATTTTACTTTATGCACTTCCTGTGTAATCCCTCCTGGAAATGTAAGAATTTTACTTTAGGCACTTCCTCTGTAATCCCTACTGGAAATGTAAAAACTCTACTTTGTGCACTTCCTCTGTAATCCCTCCTGGAAATGTAAGGACTCTACTTTCTGCACTTCCTCTTTAATTACTCCTGGAAATGTAAGAACTTTACTTTTTGCACTTCCTCTGTAAATACTCCTGGAAATGTAAGATTTTTACTTTACGCACTTCCTCTGTAATCCCTCCTGGAAATGTAAGAACTTTACTTTATGCACTTCCTCTGTAAATCCTCCTGGAAAAGTAAGGACTCTACTTTGTGCATTTCCTGTATAATTCATCCTGGAAATGTAAGAACTTTACTTTATGCACTTCCTCTGCAATCCCTCCAGGAAATGTAAGAATTTTACTTTATGCACTTCCTCTGTAATCCCTCCTGGAAATGTAAGAATTTTACTTTAGGCACTTCCTCTGTAAATCCTCCTGGAAATGAAAGAACTCTACTTTGTGCACTTCCTTTTTAATTCCCCCTGGAAACGCAAGGACTCTACTTTGTGCACTTCCTCTGTAATCCCTCCTGGAAATGTAAGAACTTTACTTTATGCACTTCCTCTGTAATCCCTACTGGAAATGTAAAAACTCTACTTTGTGCACTTCCTCTGTAATCCCTCCTGGAAATGTAAGGACTCTACTTTCTGCACTTCCTCTTTAATTACTCCTGGAAATGTAAGAACTTTACTTTTTGCACTTCCTCTATAAATCCTCCTGGAAATGTAAGGACTCTACTTTCTGCACTTCCTCTGTAATCCCTCCTGGAAATGTAAGAACTTTACTTTATGCACTTCCTCTGTAATCCCTCCTGGAAATGTAAGAACTTTACTTTATGCACTTCCTCTGTAAATCCTCCTGGAAATGTAAGGACTCTACTTTGTACACTTCCTCTGTAATCCCTCCTGGAAATATAAGGACTCTACTTTCTGCACTTCCTCTGTAATTCCTCCTGGAAATGTAAGAATTTTACTTTATGCACTTCCTCTGTAAATCCTCCTGGAAATGTAAGAACTCTACTTTCTGCACTTCCTCTGTAATCCCTCCTGGAAATGTAAGAACTTTACTTTATGCACTTCCTCTGTAATCCCTCCTGGAAATGTAAGAACTCTACTTTCTGCACTTCCTCTTTAATTACTCCTGGAAATGTAAGAACTTTACTTTTTGCACTTCCTATGTAAATACTCCTGGAAATGTAAGATTTTTACTTTACGCACTTACTCTGTAATCCCTCCTGGAAATGTAAGAACTTTACTTTATGCACTTCCTCTGTAAATCCTCCTGGAATTGTAAGGACTCTACTTTGTGCACATCCCCTGTAATCCCTCCTGGAAATGTAAGAACTCTACTTTGTGTACTTCCTCTGTAATCCCTCCTGGAAATATAAGGACTCTACTTTCTGCACTTCCTCTGTAATTCCTCCTGGAAATGTAAGAATTTTACTTTATGCACTTCCTCTGTAAATCCTCCTGGAAATGTAAGAACTCGACTTTCTGCACTTCCTCTGTAATCCCTCCTGGAAATGTAAGAACTTTACTTTATCCACTTCCTCTGTAAATCTTCCTGGAAAAGTAAGGACTCTAATTTCTGCACTTCCTCTGTAATCCCTCCTGGAAATGTAAGAACTTTACTTTATGCACTTCCTCTGTAATCCCTCCTGGAAATGTAAGAACCTTACTTTATGCACTTCCTCTGTAAATCCTCCTGGAAATGTAAGGACTCTACTTTCTGCACATCCCCTGTAATCCCTCCTGGAAATGTAAGGACTCTACTTTCTGCACTGCCTCTTTAATTCCCCCTTAAAATGTAAGAACTTTACTTTATGCACTTCCTCTGTAATCCTTCCTGGAAATGTAAGAACTTTACTTTTTGCACTTCCTCTGTAAATACTCCTGGAAATGTAAGAACTTTACTATATGCACTAACTCTGTAATCCCTCCTGGAAATGTAAGAACTTTACTTTATGCACTTCCTCTGTAAATCCTCCTGGAAATGTAAGGACTGTACTTTGTGCACTTACTCTGTAAATACTCATGGAAATGTAAGAACTTTACTACATGCACTTCCTCTGTAATCCCTCCTGGAAATTTAAGAATTTTACTTTATGCACTTCCTCTGTAATCCCTCCAGGAAATGTAAGAATTTTACTTTATGCACTTCCTCTGTAAATCCTCCTGGAAATGTAAGAACTCTACTTTGTGCACTTCCTCTGTAAATACTTCTGGAAAAGTAAGGACTCTACTTTGTGCACTTCCTCTGTAATCCCTCCTGGAAATGTAAGAACTTTACTTTATGCACTTTCTCTGTAATCCCTCCTGGAAATGTAAAAACTCTACTTTGTGCACTTCCTCTGTAATCCCTCCTGGAAATGTAAGGACTCTACTTTCTGCACTTCCTCTGTAAATACTCCTGGAAATGTAAGATTTTTACTTTACGCACTTCCTCTGTAATCCCTCCTGGAAATGTAAGAACTTTACTTTATGCACTTCCTCTGTAAATCCTCCTGGAAAAGTAAGGACTCTAATTTCTGCACTTCCTCTGTAATCCCTCCTGGAAATGTAAGAACTCTACTTTGTGCATTTCCTGTATAATTCATCCTGGAAATGTAAGAACTTTACTTTATGTACTTCCTCTGTAATCCCTCCTGGAAATGTAAGAATTTTACTTTATGCACTTCCTCTGTAATCCCTCCTGGAAATGTAAGGACTCTACTTTGTGCACTTCCTCTGTAATCCCTCCTGGAAATGTAAGAACTCTACTTTCTGCACTTCCTTTTTAATTCCCCCTGGAAACGTAAGGACTCTACTTTGTACACTTCCTCTGTAATCCCTACTGGAAATGTAAGAACTCTACTTTCTGCACTTCCTCTTTAATTACTCCTGGAAATGTAAGAACTTTACTTTTTGCACTTCCGCTGTAAATCCTCCTGGAAATGTAAGGACTCTACTTTCTGCACTTCCTCTGTAATCCCTCCTGGAAATGTAAGAATTTTACTTTATGCACTTCCTCTGTAATCCCTCCTGGAAATGTAAGAATTTTACTTTATGCACTTCCTCTGTAATCCCTCCTGGAAATGTAAGAATTTTACTTTAGGCACTTCCTCTGTAATCCCTCCTGGAAATGTAAGAACTTTACTTTATGCACTTCCTCTGTAAATCCTCCTGGAAAAGTAAGAACTTTACTTTATGCACTTCCTCTGTAATCCCTCCTGGAAATGTAAGAACTTTACTTTATGCACTTCCTCTGCAATCCCTCCTGGAAATGTAAGAACTCTACTTTCTGCACTTCCTCTGTAATCCCTCCTGGAAATGTAAGAACTTTACTTTTTGCACTTCCTCTGTAAATCCTCCTGGAAATGTAAGAACTTTACTTTATGCACTTCCTCTGTAATCCCTCCTGGAAATGTAAGAACTCTACTTTGTGCATTTCCTGTATAATTCCTCCTGGAAATGTAAGAACTTTACTTTCTGCACTTCCTCTGTAATCCCTCCTGGAAATGTAAGAACTCTACTTTATGCACTACCTCTGTAATCCCTCCTGGAAATGTAAGAACTTTACTTTTTGCACTTCCTCTGTAAATCCTCCTGGAAATTTAAGAACTCTACTTAGTGCACTTCTTCTGTCATCCCTCCTGGAAATATAAGAATTTTACTTTATGCACTTCCTCTGTAAATCCTCCTGGAAATTTAAGAACTCTACTTTCTGCACTTCCTCTTTAATTCCTCCTGGAAATGTAAGAATTTTACTTTATGCACTTCCTCTGTAAATCCTCCTGGAAATGTAAGAAATCTACTTTGTGCACTTCCTCTGTAATCCCTCCTGGAAATGTAAGGACTCTACTTTCTGCACTTCCTCTGTAATTCCTCCTGGAAATGTAAGAATTTTACTTTATGCACTTCCTCTGTAAATCCTCCTGGAAATGTAAGAACTCTACTTTCTGCACTTCCTCTGTAATCCCTCCTGGAAATGTAAGGACTCTACTTTGTGCACTTCCTCTGTAAATACTCCCGGAAATGTAAGAACTTTACTATATGCACTTCCTCTGTAATCCATCCTGGAAATGTAAGAATTTTACTTTTTGCACTTCCTCTGTAAATACTCCTGGAAATGTAAGATTTTTACTTTATGCACTTCCTCTGTAATCCCTCCTGGAAATGTAAGAATTTTACTTTATGCACTTCCTGTGTAATCCCTCCTGGAAATGTAAGAATTTTACTTTATGCACTTCCTCTGTAATCCCTACTGGAAATGTAAAAACTCTACTTTGTGCACTTCCTCTGTAATCCCTCCTGGAAATGTAAGGACTCTACTTTCTGCACTTCCTCTTTAATTACTCCTGGAAATGTAAGAACTTTACTTTTTGCACTTCCTCTGTAAATACTCCTGGAAATGTAAGATTTTTACTTTACGCACTTCCTCTGTAATCCCTCCTGGAAATGTAAGAACTTTACTTTATGCACTTCCTCTGTAAATCCTCCTGGAAAAGTAAGGACTCTACTTTGTGCATTTCCTGTATAATTCATCCTGGAAATGTAAGAACTTTACTTTATGCACTTCCTCTGCAATCCCTCCAGGAAATGTAAGAATTTTACTTTATGCACTTCCTCTGTAATCCCTCCTGGAAATGTAAGAATTTTACTTTAGGCACTTCCTCTGTAAATCCTCCTGGAAATGAAAGAACTCTACTTCGTGCACTTCCTTTTTAATTCCCACTGGAAACGTAAGGACTCTACTTTGTGCACTTCCTCTGTAATCCCTCCTGGAAATGTAAGAACTTTACTTTATGCACTTCCTCTGTAATCCCTACTGGAAATGTAAAAACTCTACTTTGTGCACTTCCTCTGTAATCCCTCCTGGAAATGTAAGGACTCTACTTTCTGCACTTCCTCTTTAATTACTCCTGGAAATGTAAGAACTTTACTTTTTGCACTTCCTCTATAAATCCTCCTGGAAATGTAAGGACTCTACTTTCTGCACTTCCTCTGTAATCCCTCCTGGAAATATAAGAACTTTACTTTATGCACTTCCTCTGTAATCCCTACTGGAAATGTAAAAACTCTACTTTGTGCACTTCCTCTGTAATCCCTCCTGGAAATGTAAGGACTCTACTTTCTGCACTTCCTCTTTAATTACTCCTGGAAATGTAAGAACTTTACTTTTTGCAC
Organism: Phyllobates terribilis; assembly: GCF_046119375.1. Classification (NCBI taxonomy): domain Eukaryota; kingdom Metazoa; phylum Chordata; class Amphibia; order Anura; family Dendrobatidae; genus Phyllobates; species Phyllobates terribilis. Next base: position 771,347 of record NW_027363383.1, on the reverse strand, counting down.
TTCCCCTATAAATCCTCCTGGAAATGTAAGGACTCTACTTTCTGCACTTCCTCTGTAATCCCTCCTGGAAATGTAAGAACTTTACTTTATGCACTTCCTCTGTAATCCCTCCTGGAAATGTAAGAACTTTACTTTATGCACTTCCTCTGTAAATCCTCCTGGAAATGTAAGGACTCTACTTTGTACACTTCCTCTGTAATCCCTCCTGGAAATATAAGGACTCTACTTTCTGCACTTCCTCTGTAATTCCTCCTGGAAATGTAAGAATTTTACTTTATGCACTTCCTCTGTAAATCCTCCTGGAAATGTAAGAACTCTACTTTCTGCACTTCCTCTGTAATCCCTCCTGGAAATGTAAGAACTTTACTTTATGCACTTCCTCTGTAATCCCTCCTGGAAATGTAAGAACTCTACTTTGTGCATTTCCTGTATAATTCATCCTGGAAATGTAAGAACTTTACTTTATGCACTTCCTCTGTAATCCCTCCTGGAAATGTAAGAATTTTACTTTATGCACTTCCTCTGTAATCCCTCCTGGAAATGTAAGAACTTTACTTTATGCACTTCCTCTGTAAATCCTCCTGGAAATGTAAGGACTCTACTTTCTGCACTTCCTCTGTAATCCCTCCTGGAAATGTAAGAACTTTACTTTATGCACTTCCTCTGTAATCCCTCCTGGAAATGTAAGAACTTTGCTTTATGCACTTCCTCTGTAAATCCTCCTGGAAATGTAAGGACTCTACTTTGTACACTTCCTCTGTAATCCCTCCTGGAAATATAAGGACTCTACTTTCTGCACTTCCTCTGTAATTCCTCCTGGAAATGTAAGAATTTTACTTTATGCACTTCCTCTGTAAATCCTCCTGGAAATGTAAGAACTCTACTTTCTGCAGTTCCTCTGTAATCCCTCCTGGAAATGTAAGAACTTTACTTTATGCACTTCCTCTGTAATCCCTCCTGGAAATGTAAGAACTCTACTTTGTGCACTTCCTCTGTAATCCCTCCTGGAAATGTAAGGACTCTACTTTCTGCACTTCCTCTTTAATTACTCCTGGAAATGTAAGAACTTTACTTTATGCACTTTCTCTGTAATCCCTCCTGGAAATGTAAGAATTTTACTTTATGCACTTCCTCTGTAATCCCTCCTGGAAATGTAAGAATTTTACTTTAGGCACTTCCTCTGTAATCCCTACTGGAAATGTAAAAACTCTACTTTGTGCACTTCCTCTGTAATCCCTCCTGGAAATGTAAGGACTCTACTTTCTGCACTTCCTCTTTAATTACTCCTGGAAATGTAAGAACTTTACTTTTTGCACTTCCTATGTAAATACTCCTGGAAATGTAAGATTTTTACTTTACGCACTTACTCTGTAATCCCTCCTGGAAATGTAAGAACTTTACTTTATGCACTTCCTCTGTAAATCCTCCTGGAATTGTAAGGACTCTACTTTGTGCACATCCCCTGTAATCCCTCCTGGAAATGTAAGAACTCTACTTTGTGTACTTCCTCTGTAATCCCTCCTGGAAATATAAGGACTCTACTTTCTGCACTTCCTCTGTAATTCCTCCTGGAAATGTAAGAATTTTACTTTATGCACTTCCTCTGTAAATCCTCCTGGAAATGTAAGAACTCTACTTTCTGCACTTCCTCTGTAATCCCTCCTGGAAATGTAAGAACTTTACTTTATCCACTTCCTCTGTAAATCCTCCTGGAAAAGTAAGGACTCTAATTTCTGCACTTCCTCTGTAATCCCTCCTGGAAATGTAAGAACTTTACTTTATGCACTTCCTCTGTAATCCCTCCTGGAAATGTAAGAACTCTACTTTGTGCATTTCCTGTATAATTCATCCTGGAAATGTAAGAACTTTACTTTATGCACTTCCTCTGTAATCCCTCCTGGAAATGTAAGAACTTTACTTTATGCACTTCCTCTGTAAATCCTCCTGGAAATGTAAGGACTCTACTTTCTGCACTTCCTCTTTAATTCCTCCTGGAAATGTAAGGACTCTACTTTGTGCACATCCCCTGTAATCCCTCCTGGAAATGTAAGGACTCTACTTTCTGCACTGCCTCTTTAATTCCCCCTGAAAATGTAAGAACTTTACTTTATGCACTTCCTCTGTAATCCTTCCTGGAAATGTAAGAACTTTACTTTTTGCACTTCCTCTGTAAATACTCCTGGAAATGTAAGAACTTTACTATATGCACTAACTCTGTAATCCCTCTTGGAAATGTAAGAACTTTACTTTATGCACTTCCTCTGTAAATCCTCCTAGAAATGTAAGGACTGTACTTTGTGCACTTACTCTGTAAATACTCATGGAAATGTAAGAACTTTACTACATGCACTTCCTCTGTAATCCCTCCTGGAAATTTAAGAATTTTACTTTATGCACTTCCTCTGTAATCCCTCCAGGAAATGTAAGAATTTTACTTTATGCACTTCCTCTGTAAATCCTCCTGGAAATGTAAGAACTCTACTTTGTGCACTTCCTCTGTAAATACTTCTGGAAAAGTAAGGACTCTACTTTGTGCACTTCCTCTGTAATCCCTCCTGGAAATGTAAGAACTTTACTTTATGCACTTTCTCTGTAATCCCTCCTGGAAATGTAAAAACTCTACTTTGTGCACTTCCTCTGTAATCCCTCCTGGAAATGTAAGGACTCTACTTTCTGCACTTCCTCTGTAAATACTCCTGGAAATGTAAGATTTTTACTTTACGCACTTCCTCTGTAATCCCTCCTGGAAATGTAAGAACTTTACTTTATGCATTTCCTCTGTAAATCCTCCTGGAAAAGTAAGGACTCTAATTTCTGCACTTCCTCTGTAATCCCTCCTGGAAATGCAAGAACTCTACTTTGTGCATTTCCTGTATAATTCATCCTGGAAATGTAAGAACTTTACTTTATGTACTTCCTCTGTAATCCCTCCTGGAAATGTAAGAATTTTACTTTATGCACTTCCTCTGTAATCCCTCCTGGAAATGTAAGGACTCTACTTTGTGCACTTCCTCTGTAATCCCTCCTGGAAATGTAAGAACTCTACTTTCTGCACTTCCTTTTTAATTCCCCCTGGAAACGTAAGGACTCTACTTTGTACACTTCCTCTGTAATCCCTACTGGAAATGTAAGAACTCTACTTTCTGCACTTCCTCTTTAATTACTCCTGGAAATGTAAGAACTTTACTTTTTGCACTTCCGCTGTAAATCCTCCTGGAAATGTAAGGACTCTACTTTCTGCACTTCCTCTGTAATCCCTCCTGGAAATGTAAGAATTTTACTTTATGCACTTCCTCTGTAATCCCTCCTGGAAATGTAAGAATTTTACTTGATGCACTTCCTCTGTAATCCCTCCTGGAAATGTAAGAATTTTACTTTAGGCACTTCCTCTGTAATCCCTCCTGGAAATGTAAGAACTTTACTTTATGCACTTCCTCTGTAAATCCTCCTGGAAAAGTAAGGACTCTAATTTCTGCACTTCCTCTGTAATCCCTCCTGGAAATGTAAGAACTTTACTTTATGCACTTCCTCTGCAATCCCTCCTGGAAATGTAAGAACTCTACTTTCTGCACTTCCTCTGTAATCCCTCCTGGAAATGTAAGAACTTTACTTTTTGCACTTCCTCTGTAAATCCTCCTGGAAATGTAAGAACTTTACTTTATGCACTTCCTCTGTAATCCCTCCTGGAAATGTAAGAACTCTACTTTGTGCATTTCCTGTATAATTCCTCCTGGAAATGTAAGAACTTTACTTTCTGCACTTCCTCTGTAATCCCTCCTGGAAATGTAAGAACTCTACTTTATGCACTACCTCTGTAATCCCTCCTGGAAATGTAAGAACTTTACTTTTTGCACTTCCTCTGTAAATCCTCCTGGAAATTTAAGAACTCTACTTAGTGCACTTCCTCTGTCATCCCTCCTGGAAATATAAGAATTTTACTTTATGCACTTCCTTTGTAAATCCTCCTGGAAATTTAAGAACTCTACTTTCTGCACTTCCTCTTTAATTCCTCCTGGAAATGTAAGAATTTTACTTTATGCACTTCCTCTGTAAATCCTCCTGGAAATGTAAGAAATCTACTTTGTGCACTTCCTCTGTAATCCCTCCTGGAAATGTAAGGACTCTACTTTCTGCACTTCCTCTGTAATTCCTCCTGGAAATGTAAGAATTTTACTTTATGCACTTCCTCTGTAAATCCTCCTGGAAATGTAAGAACTCTACTTTCTGCACTTCCTCTGTAATCCCTCCTGGAAATGTAAGGACTCTACTTTGTGCACTTCCTCTGTAAATACTCCCGGAAATGTAAGAACTTTACTATATGCACTTCCTCTGTAATCCATCCTGGAAATGTAAGAATTTTACTTTTTGCACTTCCTCTGTAAATACTCCTGGAAATGTAAGATTTTTACTTTATGCACTTCCTCTGTAATCCCTCCTGGAAATGTAAGAATTTTACTTTATGCACTTCCTGTGTAATCCCTCCTGGAAATGTAAGAATTTTACTTTATGCACTTCCTCTGTAATCCCTACTGGAAATGTAAAAACTCTACTTTGTGCACTTCCTCTGTAATCCCTCCTGGAAATGTAAGGACTCTACTTTCTGCACTTCCTCTTTAATTACTCCTGGAAATGTAAGAACTTTACTTTTTGCACTTCCACTGTAAATACTCCTGGAAATGTAAGATTTTTACTTTACGCACTTCCTCTGTAATCCCTCCTGGAAATGTAAGAACTTTACTTTATGCACTTCCTCTGTAAATGCTCCTGGAAAAGTAAGGACTCTACTTTGTGCATTTCCTGTATAATTCATCCTGGAAATGTAAGAACTTTACTTTATGCACTTCCTCTGCAATCCCTCCAGGAAATGTAAGAATTTTACTTTATGCACTTCCTCTGTAATCCCTCCTGGAAATGTAAGAATTTTACTTTAGGCACTTCCTCTGTAAATCCTCCTGGAAATGAAAGAACTCTACTTTGTGCACTTCCTTTTTAATTCCCCCTGGAAACGTAAGGACTCTACTTTGTGCACTTCCTCTGTAATCCCTCCTGGAAATGTAAGAACTTTACTTTATGCACTTCCTCTGTAATCCCTACTGGAAATGTAAAAACTCTACTTTGTGCACTTCCTCTGTAATCCCTCCTGGAAATGTAAGGACTCTACTTTCTGCACTTCCTCTTTAATTACTCCTGGAAATGTAAGAACTTTACTTTTTGCACTTCCTCTATAAATCCTCCTGGAAATGTAAGGACTCTACTTTCTGCACTTCCTCTGTAATCCCTCCTGGAAATGTAAGAACTTTACTTTATGCACTTCCTCTGTAATCCCTACTGGAAATGTAAAAACTCTACTTTGTGCACTTCCTCTGTAATCCCTCCTGGAAATGTAAGGACTCTACTTTCTGCACTTCCTCTTTAATTACTCCTGGAAATGTAAGAACTTTACTTTTTGCACTTCCCCTATAAATCCTCCTGGAAATGTAAGGACTCTACTTTCTGCACTTCCTCTGTAATCCCTCCTGGAAATGTAAGAACTTTACTTTATGCACTTCCTCTGTAATCCCTCCTGGAAATGTAAGAACTTTACTTTATGCACTTCCTCTGTAAATCCTCCTGGAAATGTAAGGACTCTACTTTGTACACTTCCTCTGTAATCCCTCCTGGAAATATAAGGACTCTACTTTCTGCACTTCCTCTGTAATTCCTCCTGGAAATGTAAGAATTTTACTTTATGCACTTCCTCTGTAAATCCTCCTGGAAATGTAAGGACTCTACTTTCTGCACTTCCTCTGTAATCCCTCCTGGAAATGTAAGAACTTTACTTTATGCACTTCCTCTGTAATCCCTCCTGGAAATGTAAGAACTCTACTTTGTGCATTTCCTGTATAATTCCTCCTGGAAATGTAAGAACTTTACTTTCTGCACTTCCTCTGTAATCCCTCCTGGAAATGTAAGAACTCTACTTTATGCACTACCTCTGTAATCCCTCCTGGAAATGTAAGAACTTTACTTTTTGCACTTCCTCTGTAAATCCTCCTGGAAATTTAAGAACTCTACTTAGTGCACTTCCTCTGTCATCCCTCCTGGAAATATAAGAATTTTACTTTATGCACTTCCTTTGTAAATCCTCCTGGAAATTTAAGAACTCTACTTTCTGCACTTCCTCTTTAATTCCTCCTGGAAATGTAAGAATTTTACTTTATGCACTTCCTCTGTAAATCCTCCTGGAAATGTAAGAAATCTACTTTGTGCACTTCCTCTGTAATCCCTCCTGGAAATGTAAGGACTCTACTTTCTGCACTTCCTCTGTAATTCCTCCTGGAAATGTAAGAATTTTACTTTATGCACTTCCTCTGTAAATCCTCCTGGAAATGTAAGAACTCTACTTTCTGCACTTCCTCTGTAATCCCTCCTGGAAATGTAAGGACTCTACTTTGTGCACTTCCTCTGTAAATACTCCCGGAAATGTAAGAACTTTACTATATGCACTTCCTCTGTAATCCATCCTGGAAATGTAAGAATTTTACTTTTTGCACTTCCTCTGTAAATACTCCTGGAAATGTAAGATTTTTACTTTATGCACTTCCTCTGTAATCCCTCCTGGAAATGTAAGAATTTTACTTTATGCACTTCCTGTGTAATCCCTCCTGGAAATGTAAGAATTTTACTTTATGCACTTCCTCTGTAATCCCTACTGGAAATGTAAAAACTCTACTTTGTGCACTTCCTCTGTAATCCCTCCTGGAAATGTAAGGACTCTACTTTCTGCACTTCCTCTTTAATTACTCCTGGAAATGTAAGAACTTTACTTTTTGCACTTCCACTGTAAATACTCCTGGAAATGTAAGATTTTTACTTTACGCACTTCCTCTGTAATCCCTCCTGGAAATGTAAGAACTTTACTTTATGCACTTCCTCTGTAAATGCTCCTGGAAAAGTAAGGACTCTACTTTGTGCATTTCCTGTATAATTCATCCTGGAAATGTAAGAACTTTACTTTATGCACTTCCTCTGCAATCCCTCCAGGAAATGTAAGAATTTTACTTTATGCACTTCCTCTGTAATCCCTCCTGGAAATGTAAGAATTTTACTTTAGGCACTTCCTCTGTAAATCCTCCTGGAAATGAAAGAACTCTACTTTGTGCACTTCCTTTTTAATTCCCCCTGGAAACGTAAGGACTCTACTTTGTGCACTTCCTCTGTAATCCCTCCTGGAAATGTAAGAACTTTACTTTATGCACTTCCTCTGTAATCCCTACTGGAAATGTAAAAACTCTACTTTGTGCACTTCCTCTGTAATCCCTCCTGGAAATGTAAGGACTCTACTTTCTGCACTTCCTCTTTAATTACTCCTGGAAATGTAAGAACTTTACTTTTTGCACTTCCTCTATAAATCCTCCTGGAAATGTAAGGACTCTACTTTCTGCACTTCCTCTGTAATCCCTCCTGGAAATGTAAGAACTTTACTTTATGCACTTCCTCTGTAATCCCTACTGGAAATGTAAAAACTCTACTTTGTGCACTTCCTCTGTAATCCCTCCTGGAAATGTAAGGACTCTACTTTCTGCACTTCCTCTTTAATTACTCCTGGAAATGTAAGAACTTTACTTTTTGCACTTCCCCTATAAATCCTCCTGGAAATGTAAGGACTCTACTTTCTGCACTTCCTCTGTAATCCCTCCTGGAAATGTAAGAACTTTACTTTATGCACTTCCTCTGTAATCCCTCCTGGAAATGTAAGAACTTTACTTTATGCACTTCCTCTGTAAATCCTCCTGGAAATGTAAGGACTCTACTTTGTACACTTCCTCTGTAATCCCTCCTGGAAATATAAGGACTCTACTTTCTGCACTTCCTCTGTAATTCCTCCTGGAAATGTAAGAATTTTACTTTATGCACTTCCTCTGTAAATCCTCCTGGAAATGTAAGGACTCTACTTTCTGCACTTCCTCTGTAATCCCTCCTGGAAATGTAAGAACTTTACTTTATGCACTTCCTCTGTAATCCCTCCTGGAAATGTAAGAACTCTACTTTGTGCATTTCCTGTATAATTCATCCTGGAAATGTAAGAACTTTACTTTATGCACTTCCTCTGTAATCCCTCCTGGAAATGTAAGAATTTTACTTTATGCACTTCCTCTGTAATCCCTCCTGGAAATGTAAGAATTTTACTTTAGGCACTTCCTCTGTAATCCCTCCTGGAAATGTAAGAACTTTACTTTATGCACTTCCTCTGTAAATCCTCCTGGAAAAGTAAGGACTCTAATTTCTGCACTTCCTCTTTAATCCCTCCTGGAAATGTAAGAACTTTACTTTATGCACTTTCTCTGTAATCCCTCCTGGAAATGTAAGAATTTTACTTTATGCACTTCCTCTGTAATCCCTCCTGGAAATGTAAGAATTTTACTTTAGGCACTTCCTCTGTAATCCCTACTGGAAATGTAAAAACTCTACTTTGTGCACTTCCTCTGTAATCCCTCCTGGAAATGTAAGGACTCTACTTTCTGCACTTCCTCTTTAATTACTCCTGGAAATGTAAGAACTTTACTTTTTGCACTTCCTATGTAAATACTCCTGGAAATGTAAGATTTTTACTTTACGCACTTACTCTGTAATCCCTCCTGGAAATGTAAGAACTTTACTTTATGCACTTCCTCTGTAAATCCTCCTGGAATTGTAAGGACTCTACTTTGTGCACATCCCCTGTAATCCCTCCTGGAAATGTAAGAACTCTACTTTGTGTACTTCCTCTGTAATCCCTCCTGGAAATATAAGGACTCTACTTTCTGCACTTCCTCTGTAATTCCTCCTGGAAATGTAAGAATTTTACTTTATGCACTTCCTCTGTAAATCCTCCTGGAAATGTAAGAACTCTACTTTCTGCACTTCCTCTGTAATCCCTCCTGGAAATGTAAGAACTTTACTTTATCCACTTCCTCTGTAAATCCTCCTGGAAAAGTAAGGACTCTAATTTCTGCACTTCCTCTGTAATCCCTCCTGGAAATGTAAGAACTCTACTTTGTGCATTTCCTGTATAATTCATCCTGGAAATGTAAGAACTTTACTTTATGCACTTCCTCTGTAATCCCTCCTGGAAATGTAAGAACTTTACTTTATGCACTTCCTCTGTAATCCCTCCTGGAAATGTAAGAACTCTACTTTGTGCATTTCCTGTATAATTCATCCTGGAAATGTAAGAACTTTACTTTATGCACTTCCTCTGTAATCCCTCCTGGAAATGTAAGAACTTTACTTTATGCACTTCCTCTGTAAATCCTCCTGGAAATGTAAGGACTCTACTTTCTGCACTTCCTCTTTAATTCCTCCTGGAAATGTAAGGACTCTACTTTGTGCACAACCCCTGTAATCCCTCCTGGAAATGTAAGGACTCTACTTTCTGCACTGCCTCTTTAATTCCCCCTGAAAATGTAAGAACTTTACTTTATGCACTTCCTCTGTAATCCTTCCTGGAAATGTAAGAACTTTACTTTTTGCACTTCCTCTGTAAATACTCCTGGAAATGTAAGAACTTTACTATATGCACTAACTCTGTAATCCCTCCTGGAAATCTAAGAACTTTACTTTATGCACTTCCTCTGTAAATCCTCCTGGAAATGTAAGGACTGTACTTTGTGCACTTACTCTGTAAATACTCATGGAAATGTAAGAACTTTACTACATGCACTTCCTCTGTAATCCCTCCTGGAAATTTAAGAATTTTACTTTATGCACTTCCTCTGTAATCCCTCCAGGAAATGTAAGAATTTTACTTTATGCACTTCCTCTGTAAATCCTCCTGGAAATGTAAGAACTCTACTTTGTGCACTTCCTCTGTAAATACTTCTGGAAAAGTAAGGACTCTACTTTGTGCACTTCCTCTGTAATCCCTCCTGGAAATGTAAGAACTTTACTTTATGCACTTTCTCTGTAATCCCTCCTGGAAATGTAAAAACTCTACTTTGTGCACTTCCTCTGTAATCCCTCCTGGAAATGTAAGGACTCTACTTTCTGCACTTCCTCTGTAAATACTCCTGGAAATGTAAGATTTTTACTTTACGCACTTCCTCTGTAATCCCTCCTGGAAATGTAAGAACTTTACTTTATGCATTTCCTCTGTAAATCCTCCTGGAAAAGTAAGGACTCTAATTTCTGCACTTCCTCTGTAATCCCTCCTGGAAATGCAAGAACTCTACTTTGTGCATTTCCTGTATAATTCATCCTGGAAATGTAAGAACTTTACTTTATGTACTTCCTCTGTAATCCCTCCTGGAAATGTAAGAATTTTACTTTATGCACTTCCTCTGTAATCCCTCCTGGAAATGTAAGGACTCTACTTTGTGCACTTCCTCTGTAATCCCTCCTGGAAATGTAAGAACTCTACTTTCTGCACTTCCTTTTTAATTCCCCCTGGAAACGTAAGGACTCTACTTTGTACACTTCCTCTGTAATCCCTACTGGAAATGTAAGAACTCTACTTTCTGCACTTCCTCTTTAATTACTCCTGGAAATGTAAGAACTTTACTTTTTGCACTTCCGCTGTAAATCCTCCTGGAAATGTAAGGACTCTACTTTCTGCACTTCCTCTGTAATCACTCCTGGAAATGTAAGAATTTTACTTTATGCACTTCCTCTGTAATCCCTCCTGGAAATGTAAGAATTTTACTTGATGCACTTCCTCTGTAATCCCTCCTGGAAATGTAAGAATTTTACTTTAGGCACTTCCTCTGTAATCCCTCCTGGAAATGTAAGAACTTTACTTTATGCACTTCCTCTGTAAATCCTCCTGGAAAAGTAAGGACTCTAATTTCTGCACTTCCTCTGTAATCCCTCCTGGAAATGTAAGAACTTTACTTTATGCACTTCCTCTGCAATCCCTCCTGGAAATGTAAGAACTCTACTTTCTGCACTTCCTCTGTAATCCCTCCTGGAAATGTAAGAACTTTACTTTTTGCACTTCCTCTGTAAATCCTCCTGGAAATGTAAGAACTTTACTTTATGCACTTCCTCTGTAATCCCTCCTGGAAATGTAAGAACTCTACTTTGTGCATTTCCTGTATAATTCCTCCTGGAAATGTAAGAACTTTACTTTCTGCACTTCCTCTGTAATCCCTCCTGGAAATGTAAGAACTCTACTTTATGCACTACCTCTGTAATCCCTCCTGGAAATGTAAGAACTTTACTTTTTGCACTTCCTCTGTAAATCCTCCTGGAAATTTAAGAACTCTACTTAGTGCACTTCCTCTGTCATCCCTCCTGGAAATATAAGAATTTTACTTTATGCACTTCCTTTGTAAATCCTCCTGGAAATTTAAGAACTCTACTTTCTGCACTTCCTCTTTAATTCCTCCTGGAAATGTAAGAATTTTACTTTATGCACTTCCTCTGTAAATCCTCCTGGAAATGTAAGAAATCTACTTTGTGCACTTCCTCTGTAATCCCTCCTGGAAATGTAAGGACTCTACTTTCTGCACTTCCTCTGTAATTCCTCCTGGAAATGTAAGAATTTTACTTTATGCACTTCCTCTGTAAATCCTCCTGGAAATGTAAGAACTCTACTTTCTGCACTTCCTCTGTAATCCCTCCTGGAAATTTAAGGACTCTACTTTCTGCACTTCCTCTTTAATTCCCCCTGGAATTGTAAGCACTTTACTTTATGCACTTCCTCTGTAAATACTCCTGGAAATGTAAGAACTTTACTTTATGCACTTCCTCTGTAAATATTCCTGGAAACGTATGAACTCTACTTTCTGCACTTCCTCGGTAATCCCTCCTGGAAATGTAAGAACTTTACTTTGTGCACTTCCTCTGTAAATCCTCCTGGAAATGTAAGGACTCTACTTTGTGCAGTTCCTCTTTAATTACTCCTGGAAATGTAAGTACTTTACTTTATGCTCTTCCTCTGTAATCCCTCCTGGAAATGTAAGGACTTTATGCACTTCCTCTGTAAATCCTCCTGAAATGTAAGAACTCTACTTTGTGCACTTTCTCTGTAATCCCTCCTGGAAATGTAAGGACTCTACTTTCTGCACTTCCTCTTTAATTCCCCCTGGAAATGTAAGGACTATACTTTCTGCACTTCCTCTTTAATTCCTCCTGGAAATGTAAGGACTCTACTTTCTGCACTTCCTCTTTAATTCCTCCTGGAAATGTAAGGACTCTACTTTGTGCACATCCCCTGTAATCCCTCCTGGAAATGTAAGGACTCTACTTTCTGCACTGCCTCTTTAATTCCCCCGAAAATGTAAGAACTCTACTTCATGCACTTCCTCTGTAATCCCTCCTGGAAATGTAAGGACTCTACTTTCTGCACTTCCTCTGTAATCCCTCCTGGAAATGTAAGAACTTTACTTTTTGCACTTCCTCTGTAAATAGTCCTGGAAATGTAAGAACTTTACTATATGCACTAACTCTGTAATCCCTCCTGGAAATGTAAGAACTCTACTTTATGCACTTCTTCTGTAATCCCTCCTGGAAATTTAAGGACTCTACTTTCTGCACTTCCTCTGTAATTCCTCCTGGAAATGTAAGGACTCTACTTAATGCACTTCCTCTGTAATCCCTCCTGGAAATGTAAGAACTTTACCTCATGAAATTCCTCTGTAATCCCTCCTGGAAATGTAAGAACTTTCCTTTCTGCACTTCCTCTGTAATCCCTCCTGGAAATGTAAGAACTCTACTTTATGCACTTCCTCTTTAATTCCTCCTGGAAATGTAAGGACTCTACTTTCTGCACTTCCTCTTTAATTCCTCCTGGAAATGTAAGGACTCTACTTTGTGCACATCCCCTGTAATCCCTCCTGGAAATGTAAGGACTCTACTTTCTGCACTGCCTCTTTAATTCCCCCTGAAAATGTAAGAACTTTACTTTATGCACTTCCTCTGTAATCCTTCCTGTAAATGTAAGGACTCTACTTTCTTCACTTCCTCTGTAATCCCTCCTGGAAATGTAAGAATTTTACTTTTTGCACTTCCTCTGTAAATACTCCTGGAAATGTAAGAACTTTACTATATGCACTAACTCTGTAATCCCTCCTGGAAATGTAAGAACTTTACTTTATGCACTTCCTCTGTAAATCCTCCTGGAAATGTAAGGACTGTACTTTGTGCAGTTCCTCTGTAAATACTCATGGAAATGTAAGAACTTTACTACATGCACTTCCTCTGTAATCCCTCCTGGAAATTTAAGAATTTTACTTTATGCACTTCCTCTGTAAATCCTCCTGGAAATGTAAGAACTCTACTTTGTGCACTTCCTCTGTAAATACTCCTGGAAATGTAAGGACTCTAATTTCTGCACTTCCTCTGTAATCCCTCCTGGAAATGTAAGAACTTTACTTTATGCACTTCCTCTGTAATCCCTCCTGGAAATGTAAGAATTTTACTTTATGCACTTCCTCTGTAAATCCTCCTGGAAATGTAAGAACGCTACTTTGTGCACTTCCTCTTTAATTGCTCCTGGAAATGTAAGAACTTTACTTTTTGCACTTCCTCTGTAAATACTCCTGGAAATGTAAGATTTTTACTTTGTGCACTTCCTCTGTAAATACTCCCGGAAATGTAAGAACTTTACTATATGCACTTCCTCTGTAGTCCATCCTGGAAATGTAAGAATTTTACTTTATGCACTTCCTCTGTAATCCCTCCTGGAAATGTAAGAATTTTACTTTATGCACTTCCTCTGTAAATCCTCCTGGAAATGTAAGAACTCTACTTTGTGCACTTCCTCTTTAATTACTCCTGGAAATGTAAGAACTTTACTTTTTGCACTTCCTCTGTAAATACTCCTGGAAATGTAAGATTTTTACTTTATGCACTTCCTCTGTAATCCCTCCTGGAAATGTAAGAACTTTACTTTATGCACTTCCTCTGTAAATCCTCCTGGAAAAGTAAGGACTCTAATTTCTGCACTTCCTCTTTAATCCCTCCTGGAAATGTAAGAACTTTACTTCATGCACTTTCTCTGTAATCCCTCCTGGAAATGTAAGAATTTTACTTTATGCACTTCCTGTGTAATCCCTCCTGGAAATGTAAGAATTTTACTTTAGGCACTTCCTCTGTAATCCCTACTGGAAATGTAAAAACTCTACTTTGTGCACTTCCTCTGTAATCCCTCCTGGAAATGTAAGGACTCTACTTTCTGCACTTCCTCTTTAATTACTCCTGGAAATGTAAGAACTTTACTTTTTGCACTTCCTCTGTAAATCCTCCTGGAAATGTAAGAACTTTACTTTATGCACTTCCTCTGTAATCCCTCCTGGAAATGTAAGAACTCTACTTTGTGCATTTCCTGTATAATTCCTCCTGGAAATGTAGAACTTTACTTTCTGCACTTCCTCTGTAATCCCTCCTGGAAATGTAAGAACTCTACTTTATGCACTACCTCCGTAATCCCTCCTGGAAATGTAAGAACTTTACTTTTTGCACTTCCTCTGTAAATCCTCCTGGAAATTTAAGAACTCTACTTAGTGCACTTCCTCTGTCATCCCTCCTGGAAATATAAGAATTTTACTTTATGCACTTCCTCTGTAAATCCTCCTGGAAATTTAAGAACTCTACTTTCTGCACTTCCTCTTTAATTCCTCCTGGAAATGTAAGAATTTTACTTTATGCACTTCCTCTGTAAATCCTCCTGGAAATGTAAGAAATCTACTTTGTGCACTTCCTCTGTAATCCCTCCTGGAAATGTAAGGACTCTACTTTCTGCACTTCCTCTGTAATTCCTCCTGGAAATGTAAGAATTTTACTTTATGCACTTCCTCTGTAAATCCTCCTGGAAATGTAAGAACTCTACTTTCTGCACTTCCTCTGTAATCCCTCCTGGAAATTTAAGGACTCTACTTTCTGCACTTCCTCTTTAATTCACCCTGGAATTGTAAGCACTTTACTTTATGCACTTCCTCTGTAAATACTCCTGGAAATGTAAGAACTTTACTTTATGCACTTCCTCTGTAAATATTCCTGGAAATGTATGAACTCTACTTTCTGCACTTCCTCGGTAATCCCTCCTGGAAATGTAAGAACTTTACTTTGTGCACTTCCTCTGTAAATCCTCCTGGAAATGTAAGGACTCTACTTTGTGCAGTTCCTCTTTAATTACTCCTGGAAATGTAAGTACTTTACTTTATGCTCTTCCTCTGTAATCCCTCCTGGAAATGTAAGGACTTTATGCACTTCCTCTGTAAATCCTCCTGGAAATGTAAGAACTCTACTTTGTGCACTTTCTCTGTAATCCCTCCTGGAAATGTAAGGACTCTACTTTCTGCACTTCCTCTTTAATTCCCCCTGGAAATGTAAGGACTCTACTTTCTGCACTTCCTCTTTAATTCCTCCTGGAAATGTAAGGACTCTACTTTCTGCACTTCCTCTTTAATTCCTCCTGGAAATGTAAGGACTCTACTTTGTGCACATCCCCTGTAATCCCTCCTGGAAATGTAAGGACTCTACTTTCTGCACTGCCTCTTTAATTCCCCCGAAAATGTAAGAACTCTACTTCATGCACTTCCTCTGTAATCCCTCCTGGAAATGTAAGGACTCTACTTTCTGCACTTCCTCTGTAATCCCTCCTGGAAATGTAAGAACTTTACTTTTTGCACTTCCTCTGTAAATAGTCCTGGAAATGTAAGAACTTTACTATATGCACTAACTCTGTAATCCCTCCTGGAAATGTAAGAACTCTACTTTATGCACTTCTTCTGTAATCCCTCCTGGAAATTTAAGGACTCTACTTTCTGCACTTCCTCTGTAATTCCTCCTGGAAATGTAAGGACTCTACTTAATGCACTTCCTCTGTAATCCCTCCTGGAAATGTAAGAACTTTACCTCATGAAATTCCTCTGTAATCCCTCCTGGAAATGTAAGAACTTTCCTTTCTGCACTTCCTCTGTAATCCCTCCTGGAAATGTAAGAATTTTACTTTATGCACTTCCTCTGTAAATCCTCCTGGAAATGTAAGAATTTTACTTTATGCACTTCCTCTGTAAATCCTCCTGGAAATGTAAGAAATCTACTTTGTGCACTTCCTCTGTAATCCCTCCTGGAAATGTAAGGACTCTACTTTCTGCACTTCCTCTGTAATTCCTCCTGGAAATGTAAGAATTTTACTTTATGCACTTCCTCTGTAAATCCTCCTGGAAATGTAAGAACTCTACTTTCTGCACTTCCTCTGTAATCCCTCCTGGAAATTTAAGGACTCTACTTTCTGCACTTCCTCTTTAATTCCCCCTGGAATTGTAAGCACTTTACTTTATGCACTTCCTCTGTAAATACTCCTGGAAATGTAAGAACTTTACTTTATGCACTTCCTCTGTAAATATTCCTGGAAATGTATGAACTCTACTTTCTGCACTTCCTCGGTAATCCCTCCTGGAAATGTAAGAACTTTACTTTGTGCACTTCCTCTGTAAATCCTCCTGGAAATGTAAGGACTCTACTTTGTGCAGTTCCTCTTTAATTACTCCTGGAAATGTAAGTACTTTACTTTATGCTCTTCCTCTGTAATCCCTCCTGGAAATGTAAGGACTTTATGCACTTCCTCTGTAAATCCTCCTGGAAATGTAAGAACTCTACTTTGTGCACTTTCTCTGTAATCCCTCCTGGAAATGTAAGGACTCTACTTTCTGCACTTCCTCTTTAATTCCCCCTGGAAATGTAAGGACTCTACTTTCTGCACTTCCTCTTTAATTCCTCCTGGAAATGTAAGGACTCTACTTTCTGCACTTCCTCTTTAATTCCTCCTGGAAATGTAAGGACTCTACTTTGTGCACATCCCCTGTAATCCCTCCTGGAAATGTAAGGACTCTACTTTCTGCACTGCCTCTTTAATTCCCCCGAAAATGTAAGAACTCTACTTCATGCACTTCCTCTGTAATCCCTCCTGGAAATGTAAGGACTCTACTTTCTGCACTTCCTCTGTAATCCCTCCTGGAAATGTAAGAACTTTACTTTTTGCACTTCCTCTGTAAATAGTCCTGGAAATGTAAGAACTTTACTATATGCACTAACTCTGTAATCCCTCCTGGAAATGTAAGAACTCTACTTTATGCACTTCTTCTGTAATCCCTCCTGGAAATTTAAGGACTCTACTTTCTGCACTTCCTCTGTAATTCCTCCTGGAAATGTAAGGACTCTACTTAATGCACTTCCTCTGTAATCCCTCCTGGAAATGTAAGAACTTTACCTCATGAAATTCCTCTGTAATCCCTCCTGGAAATGTAAGAACTTTCCTTTCTGCACTTCCTCTGTAATCCCTCCTGGAAATGTAAGAATTTTACTTTATGCACTTCCTCTGTAAATCCTCCTGGAAATGTAAGAATTTTACTTTATGCACTTCCTCTGTAAATCCTCCTGGAAATGTAAGAAATCTACTTTGTGCACTTCCTCTGTAATCCCTCCTGGAAATGTAAGGACTCTACTTTCTGCACTTCCTCTGTAATTCCTCCTGGAAATGTAAGAATTTTACTTTATGCACTTCCTCTGTAAATCCTCCTGGAAATGTAAGAACTCTACTTTCTGCACTTCCTCTGTAATCCCTCCTGGAAATTTAAGGACTCTACTTTCTGCACTTCCTCTTTAATTCCCCCTGGAATTGTAAGCACTTTACTTTATGCACTTCCTCTGTAAATACTCCTGGAAATGTAAGAACTTTACTTTATGCACTTCCTCTGTAAATATTCCTGGAAATGTATGAACTCTACTTTCTGCACTTCCTCGGTAATCCCTCCTGGAAATGTAAGAACTTTACTTTGTGCACTTCCTCTGTAAATCCTCCTGGAAATGTAAGGACTCTACTTTGTGCAGTTCCTCTTTAATTACTCCTGGAAATGTAAGTACTTTACTTTATGCTCTTCCTCTGTAATCCCTCCTGGAAATGTAAGGACTTTATGCACTTCCTCTGTAAATCCTCCTGGAAATGTAAGAACTCTACTTTGTGCACTTTCTCTGTAATCCCTCCTGGAAATGTAAGGACTCTACTTTCTGCACTTCCTCTTTAATTCCCCCTGGAAATGTAAGGACTCTACTTTCTGCACTTCCTCTTTAATTCCTCCTGGAAATGTAAGGACTCTACTTTCTGCACTTCCTCTTTAATTCCTCCTGGAAATGTAAGGACTCTACTTTGTGCACATCCCCTGTAATCCCTCCTGGAAATGTAAGGACTCTACTTTCTGCACTGCCTCTTTAATTCCCCCGAAAATGTAAGAACTCTACTTCATGCACTTCCTCTGTAATCCCTCCTGGAAATGTAAGGACTCTACTTTCTGCACTTCCTCTGTAATCCCTCCTGGAAATGTAAGAACTTTACTTTTTGCACTTCCTCTGTAAATAGTCCTGGAAATGTAAGAACTTTACTATATGCACTAACTCTGTAATCCCTCCTGGAAATGTAAGAACTCTACTTTATGCACTTCTTCTGTAATCCCTCCTGGAAATTTAAGGACTCTACTTTCTGCACTTCCTCTGTAATTCCTCCTGGAAATGTAAGGACTCTACTTAATGCACTTCCTCTGTAATCCCTCCTGGAAATGTAAGAACTTTACCTCATGAAATTCCTCTGTAATCCCTCCTGGAAATGTAAGAACTTTCCTTTCTGCACTTCCTCTGTAATCCCTCCTGGAAATGTAAGAACTCTACTTTATGCACTTCCTCTTTAATTCCTCCTGGAAATGTAAGGACTCTACTTTCTGCACTTCCTCTTTAATTCCTCCTGGAAATGTAAGGACTCTACTTTGTGCACATCCCCTGTAATCCCTCCTGGAAATGTAAGGACTCTACTTTCTGCACTGCCTCTTTAATTCCCCCTGAAAATGTAAGAACTTTACTTTATGCACTTCCTCTGTAATCCTTCCTGTAAATGTAAGGACTCTACTTTCTTCACTTCCTCTGTAATCCCTCCTGGAAATGTAAGAATTTTACTTTTTGCACTTCCTCTGTAAATACTCCTGGAAATGTAAGAACTTTACTATATGCACTAACTCTGTAATCCCTCCTGGAAATGTAAGAACTTTACTTTATGCACTTCCTCTGTAAATCCTCCTGGAAATGTAAGGACTGTACTTTGTGCAGTTCCTCTGTAAATACTCATGGAAATGTAAGAACTTTACTACATGCACTTCCTCTGTAATCCCTCCTGGAAATTTAAGAATTTTACTTTATGCACTTCCTCTGTAAATCCTCCTGGAAATGTAAGAACTCTACTTTGTGC
This sequence comes from Phyllobates terribilis, assembly GCF_046119375.1. NCBI lineage: Eukaryota > Metazoa > Chordata > Amphibia > Anura > Dendrobatidae > Phyllobates > Phyllobates terribilis. Next base: position 752,152 of record NW_027363383.1, on the reverse strand, counting down.
ACTTCCTCTGTAAATACTCCTGGAAATGTAAGGACTCTAATTTCTGCACTTCCTCTGTAATCCCTCCTGGAAATGTAAGAACTTTACTTTATGCACTTCCTCTGTAATCCCTCCTGGAAATGTAAGGACTCTACTTTGTGCACTTCCTCTGTAAATACTCCCGGAAATGTAAGAACTTTACTATATGCACTTCCTCTGTAGTCCATCCTGGAAATGTAAGAATTTTACTTTATGCACTTCCTCTGTAATCCCTCCTGGAAATGTAAGAATTTTACTTTATGCACTTCCTCTGTAAATCCTCATGGAAATGTAAGAACTCTACTTTGTGCACTTCCTCTTTAATTACTCCTGGAAATGTAAGAACTTTACTTTTTGCACTTCCTCTGTAAATACTCCTGGAAATGTAAGATTTTTACTTTATGCACTTCCTCTGTAATCCCTCCTGGAAATGTAAGAACTTTACTTTATGCACTTCCTCTGTAAATCCTCCTGGAAAAGTAAGGACTCTAATTTCTGCACTTCCTCTTTAATCCCTCCTGGAAATGTAAGAACTTTACTTCATGCACTTTCTCTGTAATCCCTCCTGGAAATGTAAGAATTTTACTTTATGCACTTCCTGTGTAATCCCTCCTGGAAATGTAAGAATTTTACTTTAGGCACTTCCTCTGTAATCCCTACTGGAAATGTAAAAACTCTACTTTGTGCACTTCCTCTGTAATCCCTCCTGGAAATGTAAGGACTCTACTTTCTGCACTTCCTCTTTAATTACTCCTGGAAATGTAAGAACTTTACTTTTTGCACTTCCTCTGTAAATCCTCCTGGAAATGTAAGAACTTTACTTTATGCACTTCCTCTGTAATCCCTCCTGGAAATGTAAGAACTCTACTTTGTGCATTTCCTGTATAATTCCTCCTGGAAATGTAAGAACTTTACTTTCTGCACTTCCTCTGTAATCCCTCCTGGAAATGTAAGAACTCTACTTTATGCACTACCTCTGTAATCCCTCCTGGAAATGTAAGAACTTTACTTTTTGCACTTCCTCTGTAAATCCTCCTGGAAATTTAAGAACTCTACTTAGTGCACTTCCTCTGTCATCCCTCCTGGAAATATAAGAATTTTACTTTATGCACTTCCTCTGTAAATCCTCCTGGAAATTTAAGAACTCTACTTTCTGCACTTCCTCTTTAATTCCTCCTGGAAATGTAAGAATTTTACTTTATGGACTTCCTCTGTAAATCCTCCTGGAAATGTAAGAAATCTACTTTGTGCACTTCCTCTGTAATCCCTCCTGGAAATGTAAGGACTCTACTTTCTGCACTTCCTCTGTAATTCCTCCTGGAAATGTAAGAATTTTACTTTATGCACTTCCTCTGTAAATCCTCCTGGAAATGTAAGAACTCTACTTTCTGCACTTCCTCTGTAATCCCTCCTGGAAATTTAAGGACTCTACTTTCTGCACTTCCTCTTTAATTCCCCCTGGAATTGTAAGCACTTTACTTTATGCACTTCCTCTGTAAATACTCCTGGAAATGTAAGAACTTTACTTTATGCACTTCCTCTGTAAATATTTCTGGAAATGTATGAACTCTACTTTCTGCACTTCCTCGGTAATCCCTCCTGGAAATGTAAGAACTTTACTTTGTGCACTTCCTCTGTAAATCCTCCTGGAAATGTAAGGACTCTACTTTGTGCAGTTCCTCTTTAATTACTCCTGGAAATGTAAGTACTTTACTTTATGCTCTTCCTCTGTAATCCCTCCTGGAAATGTAAGGACTTTATGCACTTCCTCTGTAAATCCTCCTGGAAATGTAAGAACTCTACTTTGTGCACTTTCTCTGTAATCCCTCCTGGAAATGTAAGGACTCTACTTTCTGCACTTCCTCTTTAATTCCCCCTGGAAATGTAAGGACTCTACTTTCTGCACTTCCTCTTTAATTCCTCCTGGAAATATAAGGACTCTACTTTCTGCACTTCCTCTTTAATTCCTCCTGGAAATGTAAGGACTCTACTTTGTGCACATCCCCTGTAATCCCTCCTGGAAATGTAAGGACTCTACTTTCTGCACTGCCTCTTTAATTCCCCCGAAAATGTAAGAACTCTACTTCATGCACTTCCTCTGTAATCCCTCCTGGAAATGTAAGGACTCTACTTTCTGCACTTCCTCTGTAATCCCTCCTGGAAATGTAAGAACTTTACTTTTTGCACTTCCTCTGTAAATAGTCCTGGAAATGTAAGAACTTTACTATATGCACTAACTCTGTAATCCCTCCTGGAAATGTAAGAACTCTACTTTATGCACTTCTTCTGTAATCCCTCCTGGAAATTTAAGGACTCTACTTTCTGCACTTCCTCTGTAATTCCTCCTGGAAATGTAAGGACTCTACTTAATGCACTTCCTCTGTAATCCCTCCTGGAAATGTAAGAACTTTACCTCATGAAATTCCTCTGTAATCCCTCCTGGAAATGTAAGAACTTTCCTTTCTGCACTTCCTCTGTAATCCCTCCTGGAAATGTAAGAACTCTACTTTATGCACTTCCTCTTTAATTCCTCCTGGAAATGTAAGGACTCTACTTTCTGCACTTCCTCTTTAATTCCTCCTGGAAATGTAAGGACTCTACTTTGTGCACATCCCCTGTAATCCCTCCTGGAAATGTAAGGACTCTACTTTCTGCACTGCCTCTTTAATTCCCCCTGAAAATGTAAGAACTTTACTTTATGCACTTCCTCTGTAATCCTTCCTGTAAATGTAAGGACTCTACTTTCTTCACTTCCTCTGTAATCCCTCCTGGAAATGTAAGAATTTTACTTTTTGCACTTCCTCTGTAAATACTCCTGGAAATGTAAGAACTTTACTATATGCACTAACTCTGTAATCCCTCCTGGAAATGTAAGAACTTTACTTTATGCACTTCCTCTGTAAATCCTCCTGGAAATGTAAGGACTGTACTTTGTGCAGTTCCTCTGTAAATACTCATGGAAATGTAAGAACTTTACTACATGCACTTCCTCTGTAATCCCTCCTGGAAATGTAAGAACTCTACTTTGTGCACTTCCTCTGTAAATACTCCTGGAAATGTAAGGACTCTAATTTCTGCACTTCCTCTGTAATCCCTCCTGGAAATGTAAGAACTTTACTTTATGCACTTCCTCTGTAATCCCTCCTGGAAATGTAAGGACTCTACTTTGTGCACTTCCTCTGTAAATACTCCCGGAAATGTAAGAACTTTACTATATGCACTTCCTCTGTAATCCATCCTGGAAATGTAAGAATTTTACTTTATGCACTTCCTCTGTAATCCCTCCTGGAAATGTAAGAATTTTACTTTATGCACTTCCTCTGTAAATCCTCCTGGAAATGTAAGAACTCTACTTTGTGCACTTCCTCTTTAATTACTCCTGGAAATGTAAGAACTTTACTTTTTGCACTTCCTCTGTAAATACTCCTGGAAATGTAAGATTTTTACTTTATGCACTTCCTCTGTAATCCCTCCTGGAAATGTAAGAACTTTACTTTATGCACTTTCTCTGTAATCCCTTCTGGAAATGTAAGAATTTTACTTTATGCACTTCCTGTGTAATCCCTCCTGGAAATGTAAGAATTTTACTTTAGGCACTTCCTCTGTAATCCCTACTGGAAATGTAAAAACTCTACTTTGTGCACTTCCTCTGTAATCCCTCCTGGAAATGTAAGGACTCTACTTTCTGCACTTCCTCTTTAATTACTCCTGGAAATGTAAGAACTTTACTTTTTGCACTTCCTCTGTAAATACTCCTGGAAATGTAAGATTTTTACTTTACGCACTTCCTCTGTAATCCCTCCTGGAAATGTAAGAACTTTATGCACTTCCTCTGTAAATCCTCCTGGAATTGTAAGGACTCTACTTTCTGCACTTCCTCTGTAATCCCTCCTGGAAATGTAAGAACTTTACTTTATGCACTTCCTCTGTAATCCCTCCTGGAAATGTAAGAACTCTACTTTCTGCACTTCCTCTGTAATCCCTCCTGGAAATGTAAGAACTTTACTTTATGCACTTCCTCTGTAAATCCTCCTGGAAAAGTAAGGACTCTAATTTCTGCACTTCCTCTGTAATCCCTCCTGGAAATGTAAGAACTTTACTTTATGCACTTCCTCTGTAATCCCTCCTGGAAATGTAAGAACTCTACTTTGTGCATTTCCTGTATAATTCATCCTGGAAATGTAAGAACTTTACTTTATGCACTTCCTCTTTAATTCCTCCTGGAAATGTAAGGACTCTACTTTGTGCACATCCCCTGTAATCCCTCCTGGAAATGTAAGGACTCTACTTTCTGCACTGCCTCTTTAATTCCCCCTGAAAATGTAAGAACTTTACTTTATGCACTTCCTCTGTAATCCTTCCTGGAAATGTAAGGACTCTACTTTCTTCACTTCCTCTGTAATCCCTCCTGGAAATGTAAGAATTTTACTTTTTGCACTTCCTCTGTAAATACTCCTGGAAATGTAAGAACTTTACTATATGTACTAACTCTGTAATCCCTCCTGGAAATGTAAGAACTTTACTTTATGCACTTCCTCTGTAATCCCTCCTGGAAATGTAAGAACTTTACTTTGTACACTTCCTCTGTAAATCCTCCTGGAAATGTAAGGACTGTACTTTGTGCACTTCCTCTGTAAATACTCATGGAAATGTAAGAACTTTACTACATGCACTTCCTCTGTAATCCCTCCTGGAAATTTAAGAATTTTACTTTATGCACTTCCTCTGTAATCCCTCCAGGAAATGTAAGAATTTTACTTTATGCACTTCCTCTGTAAATCCTCCTGGAAATGTAAGAACTCTACTTTCTGCACTTCCTCTTTAATTACTCCTGGAAATGTAAGAACTTTACTTTTTGCACTTCCTCTATAAATCCTCCTGGAAATGTAAGGACTCTACTTTCTTCACTTCCTCTGTAATCCCTCCTGGAAATGTAAGAATTTTACTTTTTGCACTTCCTCTGTAAATACTCCTGGAAATGTAAGAACTTTACTATATGTACTAACTCTGTAATCCCTCCTGGAAATGTAAGAACTTTACTTTATGCACTTCCTCTGTAATCCCTCCTGGAAATGTAAGAACTTTACTTTGTACACTTCCTCTGTAAATCCTCCTGGAAATGTAAGGACTGTACTTTGTGCACTTCCTCTGTAAATACTCATGGAAATGTAAGAACTTTACTACATGCACTTCCTCTGTAATCCCTCCTGGAAATGTAAGAATTTTACTTTATGCACTTCCTCTGTAAATCCTCCTGGAAATGTAAGAACTCTACTTTCTGCACTTCCTCTATAAATCCTCCTGGAAATGTAAGAACTTTACTATATGCACTTCCTCTGTAATCCATCCTGGAAATGTAAGAATTTTACTTTTTGCACTTCCTCTGTAAATACTCCTGGAAACGTAAGAATTTTACTTTAGGCACTTCCTCTGTAATCCCTCCTGGAAATGTAAGAATTTTACTTTATGCACTTCCTGTGTAATCCCTCCTGGAAATGTAAGAATTTTACTTTAGGCACTTCCTCTGTAATCCCTACTGGAAATGTAAAAACTCTACTTTGTGCACTTCCTCTGTAATCCCTCCTGGAAATGTAAGGACTCTACTTTCTGCACTTCCTCTTTAATTACTCCTGGAAATGTAAGAACTTTACTTTTTGCACTTCCTCTGTAAATACTCCTGGAAATGTAAGATTTTTACTTTACGCACTTCCTCTGTAATCCCTCCTGGAAATGTAAGAACTTTACTTTATGCACTTCCTCTGTAAATCCTCCTGGAAAAGTAAGGACTCTACTTTGTGCATTTCCTGTATAATTCATCCTGGAAATGTAAGAACTTTACTTTATGCACTTCCTCTGTAATCCCTCCTGGAAATGTAAGAATTTTACTTTAGGCACTTCCTCTGTAAACCCTCCTGGAAATGTAAGAACTCTACTTTGTGCACTTCCTCTGTAATCCCTCCTGGAAATATAAGGACTCTACTTTCTGCACTTCCTCTGTAATTCCTCCTGGAAATGTAAGAATTTTACTTTATGCACTTCCTCTGTAAATCCTCCTGGAAATGTAAGAACTCTACTTTCTGCACTTCCTCTGTAATCCCTCCTGGAAATATAAGGACTCTACTTTCTGCACTTCCTCTGTAATCCCTCCTGGAAATGTAAGAACTTTACTTTATGCATTTCCTGTATAATTCATCCTGGAAATGTAAGAACTTTACTTTATGCACTTCCTCTGTAAATCCTCCTGGAAATGTAAGGACTCTACTTTGTGCACTTCCTCTGTAATCCCTCCTGGAAATGTAAGAACTCTACTTTCTGCACTTCCTTTTTAATTCCCCCTGGAAACGTAAGGACTCTACTTTGTGCACTTCCTCTGTAATCCCTCCTGGAAATGTAAGGACTCTACTTTCTGCACTTCCTCTTTAATTACTCCTGGAAATGTAAGAACTTTACTTTTTGCACTTCCTCTGTAAATACTCCTGGAAATGTAAGAACTTTACTTTATGCACTTCCTCTGTAAATACTCCTGGAAATGTAAGAACTTTACTTTATGCACTTCCGCTGTAAATCCTCCTGGAAATGTAAGGACTCTACTTTCTGTACTTCCTCTATAAATCCTCCTGGAAATGTAAGGACTCTACTTTCTGCACTTCCTCTGTAAATACTCCTGGAAATGTAAGAACTTTACTTTATGCACTTCCTCTGTAAATATTCCTGGAAATGTAAGAACTCTACTTTTTGCACTTCCTCTGTAAATTTTCCTGGAAATGTAAGAACTTTACTTTATGCACTTCCGCTGTAAATCCTCCTGGAAATGTAAGGACTCTACTTTCTGTACTTCCTCTATAAATCCTCCTGGAAATGTAAGGACTCTACTTTATGCACTTCCTCTGCAAATCCTCCTGGAAATGTAAGGACTCTACTTTGTGCACTTCCTCTTTAATTACTCCTGGAAATGTAAGAACTTTACTTTATGCACTTCCTCTGTAATCCCTCCTGGAAATGTAAGGACTCTACTTTCTGCACTTCCTCTTTAATTCCTCATGGAAATGTTAGAACGTTGCAAATACCTGTTAGCCGTTATACCCATTATATTGGCGTCTCCTGCACATCACTGTGTGCTAACCAGAGCTGCGATGTACAATTACTGTAGTTTGCATTAAAGGGTTTTTATTGGTGAAAACAAGTTATCAGCGATGCACAGGTTGGGAAGGTGATCACTTATTTATTGGTGGAATCCGCACTGTCAGAAGATTGTGGCACTTTGAGTATTTCATGAGATTTTTACCTATGTATTTATAAGACAAAACCAGGAGTGGAGCAATCCGAGGTCATGTTTTATGCATTTCTCACCCACTCCTGGTTTTGTCTTATAAATACAGAGGTGAAAATCTCACCAAATGCCAACTTGCTTTCTCTGGTGAACCTCTGTAACTGCATCTCTGCTGCTGTGTAATAGTCACAGGGCAGGGAGGGGTTAAACATCCAAGTATTTAATATCTATTGGAAATAAAGAGTTTTCCCCTTATTGATATCAGATAAAACAAATGACCAACCACAATCCACTCTACCAAGACCAATATTACCAGATAGAAGGCAGAAATACTACCACACCGTGACCAGATCACATATTACCACCACATAGTGCCCAAATAATGCCACATACAATGCACAAATACCGCCACACCATGACCAAAGCACATAATACCACCAGTGATCAAATGCTACCAGATACAAGGTATAAATACTGACACACCATGAGACCACATATTACCACCACATAGTGACCGAATAATACCACATACAAGGGACAAATATCGTCATGTCATGACCAAAGAACATAATGCCACCACATAGTGACAAATAATACTAAAATAATAAAAATGTAAAAAAGCTCTGTATATTGGGTCAGTGTACAGTTAATACAGTGATTACCAGTGACATTATACACAGGAGCTCTGTATATAGTGTACAGGTTATACAGTCATCACCAGTGACATTATACACAGAAGCTCTGTATATAGTGTCAGTGTACAGGAAATGCAATGATCACCATTGATATTATACACAGGAGCTCTGTATATAGTGTCAGTGTACAGGTAATTCAATGATCACCATTGATATTATACACAGGACCTCTGTATATAGTGTACAGGTTATACAGTGATCACCATTGATATTATACACAGGAGCTCTGTATATAGTGTCAGTGTACAGGTAATGCAATGATCACCATTGATATTATACACAGGAGCTCTGTATATAGTGTACAGGTTATACAGTGATCACCATTGATATTATACACAGGAGCTCTGTATATAGTGTCAGTGTACAGGTAATGCAATGATCATCATTGATATTATACACAGGAGCTCTGTATATAGTGTACAGTTTATACAGTGATCACCATTGATATTATACACAGGAGCTCTGTATATAGTGTCAGTGTACAGGTAATACAGTGATCACCAGTGACTTTATACACAGGAGCTCTGTATATAGTGTACAGGTTATACAGTCATCACCAGTGACATTATACACAGGAGCTCTGTATATAGTGTCAGTGTGCATGTATAGGTAATACACATACTCACAAGTTCTTTAACTGCCACAGACCGATATCACATCTTCTATGTAGGACTTATCTCTGCAGAAAATAACATAGTTAGCTATAACTGATCACTTCCAGAGCACAATCCACACTTTTCCCAAGATTTCTACACTACATGAAATGACAAAAAAGCAACATAGTGCGGCACTACACAGTAACAGTGCTCCAGTGTCATTCTGTGCCTGCTCATCTGTCAGCAGACATATTTGTCTGATGGCAAAGATGTAGCAGAGCTGAAGACAGAAGACCTATGGATTACGTTGTAGTGAGGATTTTTCTTCATTAAAGGTGGAGTCCCTAAATGTGTTTTATTTTTAATAAAAAAAAAATTTCTGTCTTCTTTCTTCGGTTTACTAGAAATTCATGGTGGCTATGTCTAATTTGGCGTGACACCATGAATTTCGGGCTTAGTACCAGCTGATAATACAAAGCTGGCCTGGTACCAACCCTATTATTACCCAGGGTGCCACTCACCACCAGGGCCGCTGGAAGAGCCGGGTAAAGCACCTGGAAATGGTGCTATGATGAATGCGCCAATTTCAGGGGTGGCTGCGGGCTGCGATTTTCAGCGTGGGGGGCCCAGAATGCTTGGGCCTTACCATGCTGCGAATCCCAGCCCCCAGCTGCCTGGTTTTATCTGGCTGGCGATGAACATATGGCAGGAGCCCACGCATTTTAAAAAAAAAATAACTGTTAAATAAGTTTAAAACAAATATTCGGCTTCTCTGTCTTTTGATCGCCAGCCAAGGTAAAGCCAGGCAGCTGGGGGTGGCAGTACGTAGCTGTCTGCTTTATCTGCGGTGAGAATCAAAAATTCTGCGGAGTGCTACATCGTTTTTAAAAATTTCTTTTCAAACTTCTATATGTGACAGACCCAACAGCCAATCGCAGATGCTGTCAAAGAGGATGGGCCTCTGTGATTGGCTGTTCGAGTAATGTACAATTAGCCCATATATTCTAGTATGGTACTATGTATGGGCTGCTTTCAGGTTACTCAAGCAGCCAATCACAGACGCCCATTCTCTGTGTCAGCGTCTGTGATTAGCTGTTGGGACTGTCACATATAGAAGTGTGAAAATATATAAATAATAAAACAAAAATGACATATCGTTCCGCAGAATTTTTGATTCTCAGCGCAGATAAAGCAGACAGCTACGGGCTGCCACCTCTAGCTGCCTGGCTTTACCGTGGCTGCTGATCAAAAGTCAGGAAAGCCCAATGTTTTTTTAAATTATTTAAAAAAATTATTTTAAAAAAAAAAATGTGTGGGCTCCCGCCATATTTTGATCGCCAGCCAGGTAAAACCAGGCAGCTGGGGGCTGGGATTCTCAGCATGGTAAGGCCCAAGCATTCTGGGCCCCCCATGCTGAAAACGGCAGCCTGCAGCCACCCCTGGAATTGGCGCATTCATCGTAGCGACATTTCCAGGCACTTTATCCGGCTCTTCCAACGGCCCTGGTGGGGGGTGGCACGCTGGGTAATGATGGGGTTAGTACCAGCTTTGTATTATCAGCTGGCACTAAGCCTGAAATTCATGGCATCACGCCAAATTAGACATGGCCACCATGAATTTCTAGTAAACAGAAGAAAAAAAAAACACAACACAGAGAAAAAATTTTTTTTAATAAAGCTAAAACACAAAACACATGTAGGGACTCCATCTTTAATAAAAAACAAAATGGGCAATGGGCATGCATGATGGTACCACCAGTGGCTGGGCAATGGGCATGCATGATGGTACCACCAGTGGCTGGCAGGACATGCTGGGCATGATTCATGCCTAGTATGTCCTGCCAGCCTCCTTGGTACTATCATGCCCACCCACTATGTCCTGCCAGCCCCTGGTGGTAGTACCTGCTGCTAGGCATAGTACCAGTAACCAGAGGCTGGCAGCAGGACATGCTAGGCAATGGGCATGATGATATTCATGCCCATTGTCCAGTAGTATTTACGGCCAGGGGTCCTCCCAGTCACCCCTCCCCCCTATCCCTTCCTCCTCTCCCGGCCCCCATTTCATACTCACGCGTCGAGATGAGCTGCAGCCGCTGCCTGGGGCGACGCCGGGTCCGTCCTTCACAGCGCGCACAGGAAGCAGTCCCAGGGCAATGACGTCATCACCCTGAGACTGACCTCCTGCGCACGCGCCGGCAGTGTCGCTGCGCAGAGGAGGCAGAGGGCCCATCACTAATCATATCGGCAGTGCTGCGAACCGGGGAGGGGGAGGGGGGGCATCTGTTCTCTGTACAGGGCCCAGGGGGGTAGGGGGCGGGGTCATCGGGGCCCACAGGGGGTTTTCCCGATCCTCCGGTGGGCCAGTCCGCCCCTGCAAGCAATCAGGACCCAGCACTTCACACTTATGTCCTTACTCACCTCCTCCCTCTTTACCCTACTAAATAAATAGATGGGACCCCAAGCCAACTCTGACACATACAGACATGTGGATGATTTTTTTAGGTGCATTTTCTAATGGTAAAATTTATAGAAAAGGCAAAGAAAGAAAAAAAAATAAGAAAATCACAAAACTTAGAACATGCTGTGATTAGCAATAAAAGAAAAAACGTAAAAATGCACAGATGCAACAAAAGTATCAAAAAGACAAAATAATGCAAAATAACGCAAACATAAAAAAATAAATAAATAATCCAGGTAAAAAAAAACAGTATCAATTTCTTAAAAACACTTGTGAATCTTTTTCTTTATTGCTCTTGGACATGATTTCCATAATCGTAGCAGAGCCGGGCTGTGTTGTGAAGACTGCAATAGTTTTGCTGTGATTACAGACATTGCTTGAAAAAAGGAAAACAACATGGCACAAGGGCGACTTATGCAAATGCTATAACAGTCATGGCTATGATCCTAAAAAATAATGCTTCTCATCAATGGCTATATCCTCCGTCTGGACACTTACCAGGCTTCACTGTGCTTCTTAGGTGCTAGTGGTGACGCTACCATCGTACAGTTAAGGTTACAATCAGCGAATTTGCATAATATTTGCCACAATCGGAAATTATATGAGGATATATTATAGAAGGACATATATTTTCTGGTATGCCTCATTGTAAACTAGCATTGTGATGTACGATCCCTCCCCTGTGGATCCCCAGTAGAATAACAATATAGACATTCTTACCTTGCCCTCCTTTATTTTGGCCTTACACTGGAGGAAGTACCAGTACCGAGTGTTTCTTCTTCCCCTGGACCTATTATGAGCGGGTTGTGTGCCCCCAGTAATGTCCTCATCCTCTTCATATCTCAAGTCCTGGACCTCTGGAGACAATTTCTTAAACACAGTTCTTGAGGAGTATGTCTTGGACAATGTCCCAAAGTTGTCCTCCTCTGGTACCGGTGAATTATGACCAGCACCGGCATGGTCGGAGATAGTCCTGAATCGCGGTACTCTCTGCTGGGATAACAGCCGATGCGTTGCTGGAGTCCGATAAGGAGTCAGACAAATCTGTCTGCACATGGGTTGTACTGTTATTAACCATCCTGATGCCAGGGAGTAAGATGGCAACTTAGCGAGGATCTGCAGCATGCCCATGGTAGATGGCGAGCAATGGTCTTCAGGCAGCTGAAACAATTCCCAAAAATAAAAATACAGGCTGCTCCGTGGTCAGTAATGTCGCCTTACTGCACTGAAGTGGTGCAGACATACACAGTATATAGTGGGTGTACATATCCAGGCACAACCTAGAAGGAGGTAGATACAGTACAGACCAAAAGTTTGGACACACATTCTCATATAAAGATTTTTCTGCATTTTCATGACAATGAAAATTGTACATTCACACTGAAGGCATCAAAACTATGAATTAACACATGTGGAATTATATACTTAACAAAAAAGTGTGAAACAACTGAAAATATGTCTTATATTCTAGGTTCTTCAAAGTAGCCACCTTTTGCTTTGATGACTGCTTTGCACACTCTTGGCATTCTCTTGATGAGCTTCAAGAGGTAGTCACCGGAAATGGTCTTCCAACAATCTTGAAGGAGTTCCCAGAGATGCTTAGCACTTGTTGGCCCTTTTGCCTTCACTCTGCGGTCCAGCTCACCCCAAACCATCTCGATTGGGTTCAGGTCTGGTGACTGTGCAGGCCAGGTCATCTGGCTTAGCACCCCATCACTCTCCTTCTTGGTCAAATAGCCCTTACACAGCCTGGAGGTGTGTTTGGGGTCATTGTCCTGTTGAAAAATAAATAATGGTCCAGCTAAACGCAAACCAGATGGAATAGCATGCCGCTGCAAGATGCTGTGGTAGCCATGCTGGTTCAGTATGCCTTCAATTTTGAATAAATCCCCAACAGTGTCACCAGCAAAGCACCATCACACCTCCTCCTCCATGCTTCACGGTGGGAACCAGGCATGTAGAGTCCATCAGTTCACCTTTTCTGCATCGCTCAAAGACACGGTGGTTGGAACCAAAGATCTCAAGTATGGACTCATCAGACCAAAGCACAGATTTCCACTGGTCTAATGTCCATTCCTTGTGTTCTTTAGCCCAAACAAGTCTCTTATGCTTGTTGCCTGTCCTTAGCAGTGGTTTCCTAGCAGCTATTTTACCATGAAGGCCTGCTGCACAAAGTCTCCTCTTAACAGTTGTTGAAGAGATGTGTCTGCTGCTAGAACTCTGTGTGGCATTGACCTGGTCGCTAATCTGAGCTGCTGTTAACCTGCGATTTCTGAGGCTGGTGACTCAGATGAACTTATCCTCAGAAGCAGAGGTGACTCTTGGTCTTCCTTTCCTGGGGCGGTCCTCATGTGAGCCAGTTTCTTTGTAGCGCTTGATGGTTTTTGCAACTGCACTTGGGGACACTTTCAAAGTTTTCCCAATTTTTCGGACCGACAGACCTTACTTTCTTAAAGTAATGATGGCCACTCGTTTTTCTTTACTTAGCTGCTTTTTTCTTGCCATAATACAAATTCTAACAGTCTATTCAGTAGGACTATGACTTAGGATAAAAGCCAAATCAGAATCTCAATTTGCAGACACAGTGTTTCGGGCTGTTGGTCCTCGTCAGTGCAAAGTATGAGATCTGATTTGGCTAGGTGAGAGGCTATATTTCCACATGTGTTAATTCATAGTTTTGATGCCTTCAGTGTGAATGTACAATTTTCATAGTCATGAAAATACAGAAAAATCTTTAAATGAGAAGATGTGTCCAAACTTTTGGTCTGTACTGTATATATCCATCTAAACTAACAGTCCTTCTGAGGACTAATCCAGCTGCATATAATCAGTGCTAGGCAGGAGTTAGGCAGGCAGGCATATATATATATATTGTAATGCAGCGACTTGCTGGCATTACGGTAATGGTCCAAGATGTGTTTTACCTGACCATGTACCTTCCCCCTCAGCTGTCTGATCACGTGACTGTGACATCAGCAAGGTCCTGTCAGTATGTGTGTGTGTGTGCACGGGATGCATATATAAACCCTGCTTGATGGGAGACAGGTGTGTTCTGTGAGAGAGGCGTAAGGCCTGTTCCCGTGTGTGTGGGACACCGACCGTGTGAGGCCTAGTGAGGCCGAGTGAAGCCTGGTGCCTGAAAGGTCGAGACTGGATCCTGTGTGGATGCTAGTGGCCTTGGAAGGCAGAGGTTTTGATGAAGAGTTCTGAAAGGCAGAGCCTGGATCCTGTGTGGATGTCAGTGGCCTTTGAGGGAACGACGGCTAGAGACCCCCACCTGGGAAGCCGCAAAGCCACAGTGGTGGCGGATTATTGAGGAAGAGTCCTGAAAGGCAGAGCCTGGATCCTGTGTGGATGTCAGTGGCCTTTGAGGGAACGACGGCTGGAGACCCCTACCTGGGAAGCCGCAAAGCCACAGTCGTGGCAAGCCTAATGGACTGCAGCAGCTAAACCCGGCAAAGGTAATACACTGTGTTATATGGACATTAATATGGACATTGCTAAATGATTACCTTGCTGAAGGCTGTACCTGAAGCAAGTGGGCCTGTGTGTCACTTGGCTCATGAACATTATATATATATATATATTTATATATATATATATATATATATATATATATATGTGTGTGTCGGCGTGCCACTGAGTTGGACCCGGTGAACTGTGCTTTATGAAGTAATAAACTGCAGCGTTGTGAAAAACTGAAAGACATTGCACGTGTGCATTGATTGTCGCAGCGAAGCGAGTATCCCTCATTATGATGACTAGTGCTGCCTTACATATGGTTCGAGAGTGCGGGCAGCTGCAGTCTGGTTGCTAGGGGCAACGGCACAGGACGAGTGTGGATTAAAGCATCTGGCTGCAACTCGGTGGGGTTGCGAAGATTAGCGTCGCACTCAAACCTGGTTTGCTGTGGCTCGGCGGGGCTCACGAAGTTTAAAGCATCTGGCTGCAACTCGGCGGGGTTGCGAAGGTTGTCGTCGCACTCAAATCCGGTTTTGCTGTGGCTCGGCGGGGCCACGAAGATTTTTCCGGGGAGAGCGGTGTGTGAACAGTGTCCTGAGGAAATGCAGGAGCAGATAAAAATGGCTGTGAAAGGAGCAGCAACTGAGTCTGAAGCTATTGAGCGATTAGAGCGATTAAAGTGCCTGTTAAAACCGGAGCAGGAATTTGAGAAACGTCTACTGGACATGGTGCTGGGACCGCTGGAGCCATGGGCACCATATAGACGGGCGGCAGCGGACCATTCCTTGAACTCTCCGGGGGCGCCCTTGTTGTCCCAGAGTGCCCGGGGAGGTGGTAAGAGCTGTTGTGAACTGAGTCCTAAGACTATTGTTGATTTTTCTGGTAAAACTTCCCCTGCCGGTGTGGTTGTTAAAAAAGGGGCGGTTGTTCAAAACAGCGTGGAGGATAGAAAATCAAAAAAAATTACTGGTGGTGGGTTGGTACCTCCTAAAAATGACAATGTGACCGTTGATAATGGGGTAGCTCCAGTAGAAGGGGGTGACGTCAAAGAGGGAGGTGACCTGTTAGTCCACAACACCATTGAGAGTGACACAGACCCTGTAGCTGACTGTGAGACTATGAAAGTAGAGAGAGAGTTCAGTCAGGAGGGGTTAGACGAGGTGAGAAAGTCCCCATCTCGTCGACGGCGCAAGGGCCACAAAAAGGTTGCTCCTGTAGACTTGGCTGAAAATGAAAATAAAGAGAATGTAGTACTGTGTGCCTTTGCTTCAAGTGTGGATCCTCCATTAGAGGTAGAAGAGGAGGTGACGTTGCCAGTAGCAACCTCCGGTACGGTACCGAGTCAGAAGGATCTGACAGTCCTGAAAGAGGAGGCGGCCAGTCGTGACCAAGAGCTGGAGCCTATCGGCCAGCAGTGTCAGAGTGACGTGCAGCAACAATGTGGAAACCTGGAGATCGTGTCCTCAGACCAGCCGAACCTGGAGTCTGAAAGGCAGAAATTATACCAGGTTGTGAGGAATTTATAGCAAGACCTGAAGGGAAGCAACGAGGAAATTAACCAGTGGAAGGAAATGTTCTACGCAATTAAGGAGGACCGCCGCAAAATCAAGGAAGAGGTTTTGCAGTTGAAGCTTGAGAAGGAGGCGCGGCAGGATGGTGTTTCTGGACGCGAACAAATCCTAGAACGATTGCGCAAACAGCTCAACCAGGAGCTGTGTGACTCCAAGAAGGAGTGTGGTCAACGCAGTAGGGAGCTGCAACAGAGTAAGAGAGATTATGAGGATCTCCTAAAGGTGAAGGAAAAACTAGAGGAGGATAAGGCGGGTGCAGAGCAAGTGCGCCAAGTGGTTGAGACCACTCTGCAAGACATCCGTGAGGAGAATGATGATCTCCGGGGAAAGACCCTAGATCTGGAAGCTCAGGTGAAGGAGCTACAGATGTCCTGTGATACTCTCCAGAAGGCGGAGACGTACCGTAAGGAAACAGTCAGCAAGATGGAAGCTGAGCGAGAGAAGATGGAGGAGTCCATCGGAAAAGCCACAGACCAGGGCCAGGAGTTGACCGCTGGTGATGGGAGGTATGAAGCAAATACCTCCTCGAGTGATGTGGGCTCGGAGGATTCGGTGGATGTCGGAGCCGAGATCAAGCAGCTCAAGGAGTTGCTACAAGCCCAGTGGACGCAAGAGAAGCGTGAGAGACTGGCTATTGAGAGCCGAGTGGGCTCATTAGAGACGGAGAGGTCTGAGAGAGCTCTGCTGCTGGAAGAGCAGTTGAAGCAGGAAGAGCTTCAGAGATGGACTGCTGAGAGGCGAGTAACTGAGCTGGAAGGAGAAGTTTTAGAGCTCAAAGGTCGCCTAGCAAAGTGTCACGCGGTGAACGAGGTCTCCTTGGAGAAGGGAAAAGGCAAACAAGTTGCACTTACTCCCTTAGACCATGAGAAGGTGGTCCTGAGGAGAGCTAAGAGTAGGGTGTTGGAAGATAAAGGTGAAGTGGAGGTGGTCAAGACGAAAAGTTGTGAAGTTGTAGCTGTGAGTCAGCTCAGGGGAAGCATACAGGGTGAAGATGCTGGAAAGCAGTGGTCCCTGAAACCTGAGCTGGTTGATCGTCTGGGAACCACTGGTGAGACCGAAACGTCTCGGTACAAGTGCCTCGTAGATGTACCCGAGGATTTGAGGGAAGAATGCACCAGTGAGTCCGTGCATGAGGAGTTTAAGAAGGCCGTGGGAGCCTGTAAGGTGTACTTGACCTCAGAAGCTAAACAGCTGGTGGTCCTGTCCACGACCGAAGTCACAGTGAAGAGGGTGGCTATCCTAAGTGACATGCACTGGCGATGTATTCGCACTAAGCGGTTTCTCCGGTTGAAGACGGAACAAGCCGTTAGACAACTGGAGTTGTTGAGGAAAGCTCACAGTATGCGTGAAGAGGTCATCCGGGTGCCTCATGTTCTGGTGAGGAAGCTCGTTGGGAGAAATGGTCGAGCCATGCAGATGATGGTCAAAAAGTCTGGTGTGGGGAAAGTAAGCAGTCCACGTGATCGTCAGGACTGGATACCAGACGAAGACGGCATGGTATCATTCTCCGCTGTAGGAACAGAAGAAAGCCTGGGATATATGCGCATGCTGTTGGAGTACCGAGTGACCTACCTGCGAGAGGTAGAACAGTTGAATCTCGCTAGACTGCAAGTGGATAGACAGCATCATCTGAGTAGCAGAAGATGGCAGCCGTCTAGAAATTATGGGACCAGACAGAGAAAGGGCCCCCTAAATAACAGAACAGCTATAGCTGGAGTTAGGGACCTTTCAAGATGTCCTGAGAGTAGTGGCGTGGGTTTAGAGGTAGTGAAACCTCCAGTAACTCAGGTTTGAGCAGCCCATACAAACGACCCAATAGAGGACGGGACATTACGGAGTCGAACCGGACCTTAGATACCAGGGCATGTGAGTCATACCGCTGTATGACTGACCGCTGGGAGTGGGGGAGACCTGACAAGGTTACGACTGACTGCTGGGAGCAGGGGAGGTCTGACAAGATTATGACTGACCTCTGGGAGCGGGGGAGACCTGACAAGGTTACAACTGACCGCTGGGAGCGGGGGAGCTCTGACAAGGTTACGACCCGGAAAGGTGACCTGACGAAGTCAGTGACAGTGACAAATGGTAGGGCCCCTAAGGAATGGGCTAATGTCGTTGACTAATGTTCCAGGGGCTGAGTAGCACAATTGTAAAGTACATGGTCTCTATGTGAACTGGGGGTTATAATGTCATTGTGTATATTATGTGTTCAACCCCACAAGTTTGAACAGAGCTGGGGGTTATAGTGATTGTGTATATTGTGTTCAACCCCACAAGTTTGAACAGAGGGGGGGGGGGGGGTATGTAAAGCAGCGACTTGCTGGCATTACGGTATTGGTCCAGGATGTGTTTTACCTGACCATGTACCTTCCCCCTCAGCTCTCTGATCACATGACTGTGACATCAGCAAGGTCCTGTCAGTATGTGTGTGTGTGTGTGCACGGGATGCATATATAAACCCTGCTTGATGGGAGACAGGTGTGTTCTGTGAGAGAGGCGTAAGGCCTGTTCCCGTGTGTGGGACACCGACCGTGTGAGGCCGAGTGAAGCCTGGTGCCTGAAAGGCAGAGCCTGGATCCTGTGTGGATGTCAGTGGCCTTTGAGGGAACGACGGCTAGAGACCCCCACCTGGGAAGCCGCAAAGCCACAGTGGTGGCGGATTATTGAGGAAGAGTCCTGAAAGGCAGAGCCTGGATCCTGTGTGGATGTCAGTGGCCTTTGAGGGAACGACGGCTGGAGACCCCTACCTGGGAAGCCGCAAAGCCACAGTGGTGGCAAGCCTAATGGACTGCAGCAGCTAAACCCGGCAAAGGTAATACACTGTGTTATATGGACATTAATATGGACATTGCTATATGATTACCTTGCTGAAGGCTGTACCTGGAGCAAGTGGGCCTGTGTGTCACTTGGCTCATGAACATTATATATATATATGTGTGTCGGCGTGCCACTGAGTTGGACCCGGTGAACTGTGGTTTATGAAGTAATAAACTGCAGCGTTGTGAAAACAGAAAGACATTGCACGTGTGCATTGATTGTCGCAGCGAAGCGAGTATCCCCCATTATGATGACTAGTGCTGCCTTACAATATATATAAAATTATATACACGGTGGGGGAAATAATTATTTGATCCCTTGCTGTCTTTGTTAGTTTGCCCACTGACAAAGACAGGAACAGTCTATCATTTTAAGGGTAGGTTAACTTTAACATTGAGAGATAGAATATCCAAAAAAAAATCAAGAAAATCACATTGTATAAATTAGATAATTTTTTTTGCATTTTGCAGTGAGAAATAAGTATTTCATTCCCTCTGGAAAACCACACTTAATACTTGGTGGTAAAACACATGTTGGCAAGCACAGTAGTCAGACAGTTTTTGTAGTTGATGATGAGGTTTGCGCACATGTCGGGAGGAATTTTGGTCCACTCCTCTTGAAAAGATCATCTCTAAATCATTAAGATTTTGAGGTTGTTGCTTGGCAAATCAAAGCTTTAACTCCCTCCATAAGTTTTCTATGGGATTAAGGTCTGGAGACTGGCTAGGCCACTCCATGACCTTACTGTGCTTCTTTTTGATCCACTCCTTTTTTGCTTTGGCTGTATGTTTTGGGTCATTGCCTTGCTGGAAGACCTAGCCACGACCCATCTTCAATGCTCTTACTGAGGGAAGGAGGTTGTTGGCCAAAATCTCGCGCTACATGACGCCAGCCATCTTCCCTTCAATACCGTGCAGTCGTCATGTCCCCTTTGCAGAAAAGCACCCCCAAAGTATGTTTACCCCACCATGTTTCATGGTTTGAACGATGTTCTTATTGTTGTACTTCCTTCTTCTTCCTCCAAACACGGCGAGTTGAGTTAATGCCAAAGAGCTCAATTTTTGTCTCATCTGACCACAGCACCTTCTCCCAATAACTCACAGAATCATCCAGGTGTTCATTGGCAAACTTCAGATGGGCCTGCACATGTGCCTTCTTGAGCAGGGGGACCTTGCGGGCACTGCAGGATTTTAAACCTTTAAGGCGTAATGTGTTACCAATGTTTTCCTTGGTGACTGTGGTCCCAGCTGCCTGGAGATCATTAACAAGTTCCCCCCGTGTAGTTTTAGGCTGATCTCTCACCTTCCTCATGATCGAGGATAACCCACCAGGTGAGATTTTGCATGGTGCCCCAGATCGATGTCGATTGACAGTCATTTTGTGTTTCTTTCATTTTCTTACAATTGCACCAACAGTTGTCTCCTTCTCACCCAGCGTCTTACTTATGGTTTTGTAGCCCATTCCAGCTTTGTGCAGATCTATGATCTTGTCTCTGACATTCTTAGAAAGCTCTTTGGTCTTGCCCATGTTGTAGAGGTTAGAGTTTGACTAATTAATGGAGTCTGTGGACAAGAGTCTTTTATACAGGTGACTATGTAAGACAGCTGTCTTTAATGCAGGTAACGAGTTGATTAGGAGCGTCTAACTGGTCAGTAGCAGCCAGAACTCATAATGGTTTGTAGGAAATGAAATACTTATTTCTCACTGCAAAATGCAAAAAAAAATTATCTAATTTATACAATGTGATTTTCTTGATTTTTTTGGGGGGGGGATATTCTATCTCTTAATGTTAAAATTAACCTACCCTTAAAATTATAGACTGTTCATGTCTTTGTCAGTGGGCAAACTTACAAAAACAGCAAGGGATCGAATACTTATTTCCCCCACTGTGTATGTGTATATATATATTGTAATGCAGCGACTTGCTGGCATTACAGTAATGGTCCAGGATGTGTTTTACCTGACCATGTACCTTCCCCCTCAGGTGACTGGTCACATGACTGTGACATAGCACAGGTCCTGCGCGCACAGAATGTCTGTCTGATCACATGACTGGGACATCAGCAAGGTCCTGTCAGTGTGTGTGTGTGTGTGTGCGCACGGGATGGATATATAAACCCTGCTTGATGGGAGACAGGTGTATTCGGTGTGTTGGGCGTGAGGCCTGTTCCCCGTGTGTGTGGGACACCGTGATACAGAGAAGCCTGGCAGCCTGAAAGGTCGAGGCTGGATCCTGTGTAGATGCCAGTGGCCTTGGAAGGCAGAGGCTTGCAGAAGAGTCCTGAAAGGCGCAGGCTGGATGTGAGTGAAGACATACCAGTAGCCTTCGAGGAACGACGGCTAGAGACCCCCACCTGGGAAGCCGCAAAGCCACAGTGGTGGCGGATTAAAAGGACTGCAGCAGCAACTAAACCCGGCAAAGGTAATACACGTTGTTATATGGACACTTGTATGGACATTACTAAAGTATTACCTTGCTGAAGGCTGTAACCAGGGCCAAGTGGGCCGGTCTGCCACTTGGGCTCGTGGACATTATATGTGTGAACTGTGGTTTATGAAGTGCAATAAACTGCAGCATTGTGAAATACCGGAAAGACATTGCTGGTGTGCATTAATTGACCCGGTGCAGCGAGTATCCCCCATTATGATGACTAGTGCTGCCTTACATATGGTGGAGAATGCGGGCAACTGCAGCCCGGTTGCTAGCGGCAACGCCAACCGGGTTCGTAGGGGCAACTGCAGTCTGGTTGCTAGGGGCAACTGCAGTCTGGTTGCTTGAGGCAACTGCAGCCCGGTTGCTAGGGGCAACGGCACAGGACGACGAGTGTGGTTACAAGCATCTTGCTGTGGCTCGGCGGGGCTCACGAAGCTTAAAAGCATCTGGCTGCAACTCGGCGGGGTTGTGAAGATTGTCGTCGCACTCCAACCTGGTTTGCTGTGGCTCGGCGGGGCTCACGAAGCTTAAAAGCATCTGGCTGCAACTCGGCGGGGTTGTGAAGATTGTCGTCGAACTCCAACCTGGTTTGCTGTGGCTCGGCGGGGCTCACGAAGGTTAAAGCATCTGGCTGCAACTCGGCGGGGTTGCGAAGGTTGTCGTCGCACTCAAATCCGGTTTTGCTGTGGCTCGGCGGGGCCACAAAATTTTTCCGGGGAGAGCGGTGTGTGAATAGTGTCCTGAGGAAATGCAGGAGCAGATAAAAATGGCTGTGAAAGGAGCAGCAACTGAGTCTGAAGCTATTGAGCGATTAGAGCGATTAAAGTGCCTGTTAAAACCGGAGCAGGTATTTGAGAAACGTCTACTGGACATGAAACTGGACATGGTGCAGGAACCACAGGAGCTGTGGGCACCATATGGAATGGCGGCAGTGGACCATTCTATGAACTCTCCGGGGATGCCATTGTTGTCTCAGAGTGCCCGGGGAGGTGGTAAGAGCTGTTGTGAACTGAGTCCTAAGACTATTGTTGATTTTTCTTGTAAAAATTCCCCTGCCGATGTGGTTGTTAAAAAGGGGGCGGAGCCTAAAAAGGGGCGGTTGTTCAAAACAGCGTGGAGGATAGAAAATCCAAAAAAATTACTGGTGGTGTGTTGGTACCTCCTAAAAATGACAATGTGACCGTTGATAACGGGGTAGCTCCAGTAGAAGGGGGTGACGTCAAAGTGGGAGGTGACCTGTTAGTCCACAACACCATGGGGAGTGACACAGACCCCGTAGCTGACGGTGACACTACGAAAGTAGAAGGAGAGGTCAGTCAGGAGGGGCTAGACGAGGCGAGAAAGTCCCCATCTCGTAGACGGCGCAAGGGCCACAAAAAGGTTGCTCCTGTAGACTTGGCTGAAAATGAAAATAAAGAGAATGTAGTACTGTGTGCCTTTGCTTCAAGTGTGGATCCTCCATTAGAGGTAGAAGAGGAGATGACGTTGCCAGTAGCAACCTCCGGTACGGTACCGAGTCAGAAGGATCTGACAGCCCTGAAAGAGGAGGCGGCCAGTCATGACCAAGAGCTGGAGCCTATCGGCCAGCAGGGTCAGAGTGACGTGCAGCAATTATGTGAAAACCTGGGGAACGTGTCCTCAGATCAGTTGATCCTGGAGTCTGAACAGCAGAAAATACACCAGCTTATGAGGAACTGGCAGCGAGAAGTGGAGCAAAGCCACGTGGAAATTAACCAGTGGAAAGAAATGTTCTACGGAATTAAGGAGGACCGCCGCAAAATCAAGGAGGAGGTTTTTCAATTAGAGATTGACAAAGCGGTGTGTGATGATGAGTTATGCGAGGTGAAAGATCGCTTCTCCCTGGTACAGTTAGAGCTGTCTGCCCTCAAAGACGCGCTGCAGCATGAAGTTGCTGGGCGTGAACAAAACCTAGAACGACTGCGCGAACAGTTCCACCAGGAACTGTGTGACTCCAAGAAGGAGTACGATGAAAAGTTCGGTAAGGAACTGCAACAACGTAGGAGAGATTATGAGGATCTTCTCAAGGTTAAAGTAAAACTAGAGGAGGATAAGGCGGGTGCAGAGCACGTGCGCCAAGTGGTTGAGACCACCTTGCAGGACACCCGTGTTGAAAATGGTGATCTCCGCAGGAAGACCCTAGGTCTGGAAGCTCAGGTGAAGGAGCTACAGATGTTCTGTGATACTCTCCAGAGGGCGGTGACGTGCCTTAAGGAAACAGTCAGCAAGATGGAAGCTGAGCGGAAAAAGGTGATGGAGTCTATTGGAGAAGCCACAGACCAGGGCCAGGAGTTGATCACTGGAGATGGGAGGTATAAAGCAGATACCTCCTCGAGTGATGTGAGCTCGGATGATTCGGTGGATGTAGGAGCCGAGATCAAGGAGCTCAAGGAGTCGCTACAAACCCATTGGAAGCAAGAGGAGCTTCAGAGACGGGCCGCTGAGAGGCGAGTTGTGGAGCTAGAGGAAGAAGTTTCCGGGCTCAAAAGTCGCCTGACAAAGTATCACTCAGTGAACGAGGCCTTCTTGGAGAAGGAAAAGGGCGAACACGTTGCACTCACTCCCTTATACCAAGAGAGGGTGGACCTGAGGAGAGCTAAGAGAGTGTTAACCACAGATAAATATGAGATAGAAGTGGTCAAGACGAAAATTCGTGAATTTGTAGCTGTGAGTCAGCTCAGGGGAAGCGTAAAGGGGGAAGAAGCTGAAAGTCAGTTGTCCCTGAACCCTGAGCTGGTTGATCGTATGGAAACCACTGGTGAGACCGAAACGTCTTGGTACAAGTGCCTCGTAGATGTACCCGAGGATTTGAGGGAAGAATGCACCAGTGAGTCCGTGCATGAGGAGTTTAAGAAGGCCGTGGGAGCCTGTAAGGTGTACTTGACCTCAGAAGCTAAACAGCTGGTGGTCCTGTCCACGACTGAAGTCACAGTGAAGAGGGTGGCTATCCTAAGTGACATGCACGAAGCGATTTCTCCGGTTGAAGACGGAACAAGCCGTTAGACAACTGGAGTTGATGAGGAAAGCTCACAGTATGCGTGAAGAGGTCATCCGGGTGCCTCATGTTCTGGTGAGGAAGCTCGTTGGGAGAAATGGTCGAGCCATGCAGATGATGGTCAAAAAGTCTGGTGTGGGGAAAGTAAGCAGTCCACGTGATCGTCAGGACTGGATACCAGACGAAGACGGCATGATATCATTCTCCGCTGTAGGAACAGAAGAAAGCCTGGGATATATGCACATGCTGTTGGAGTACCGAGTGACCTACCTGCAAGAGGTAGAACAGTTGAATCTCGCTAGACTGCGAGTGGATAGACAGCATCATCTGAGTAGCAGAAGATGGCAGCCATCTAGAAATTATGAGACCAGACAGAGAAAGGGCCCCCTAAATAACAGAACAGCTATAGCTGGAGTTAGGGACCTTTCAAGATGTCCTGAGAGTAGTGGACGTGGGTTTAGAGGTAGTGAGACCTCCAGTAACTCAGGTTTGAGCAGCCCATACAAACGACCCAATAGAGGACGGGACATTACGGAGTTGAACCGGACCTTAGATACCAGGGCATGTGAGTCACACCGCTGTATGACTGACCGCTGGGAGCGGGGGAGACCTGACATTATGATGACTAGTGCTGCCTTACAATATATATCTGTAGCTTTGTCGCCATAAAAAGATGGGGGCTCGGACACATTTCTTGCACTTGGGCCCCAAGCAGTTAATGTCCCCCCCTACTTTTCTCAACCTATGTAACTATGTAGAATGCACATTAGGAAAACGCTTGAAATGCAATTTCCAATAATATTATTTTACAAGTAATTTCCTCTTTTTTTTTCTTTGTAAAGTGCTAGTTATAAACCCTGACTCTGGATCTAGAAAGTGCAAAACACTCATGACAAACTTGCACATTTAATTTGTAATCTGTATTTCTTATGGTGCCTAAGGGAAGCCATAATGATAAGGCCCCTGCTTGGTAACAAGTGCAGTTATCTGCCTCTGTAACAAAAGCAAATTACCAATGATGAAAGGGTTAATACTTGTGCCCTGCATCAGTAATAGACCCTGTAGTCACCATGACAACTGTTATGAGGTCATAAACAAGTGTCATAAAGAAGATTCCATAAAAGAATGCCGCGCTACCACGATCAGTGCCATTACTGATGCGCCTGAGGACCTTGAGCTTGACCATCCCACGTAATGTGCCGACCTTGGTGTAATTTGGAGGTTCTAGCAGGGAAAGGGGTTGTCTGCTTTAGACACCCCTAGGGCATGGGAAGGTAACAAAGGGGGGTCCCTAGACCAGGATCCCCTTCTGTTACCCTCTATATAGAGCAGCTCTCCTTTGGGAGTTCATGGACTGATCTATGACTTTAATGGGTGATAAATTTGGAGGGATTATTTATCCTATTAGGGATTAGGCATAACGAACTGTAAACAAATGTCCAATTTTTTGAGAGGCGGACCTGGATGTGTAAGGGAGAAATTATACATCCACCTGGCCAATCAGAGCAATCAAATTCGCTCCATGAATCAATGTGGTGACAGATATCGCAGCCAGATCTCTCCCACATCCGGTTTATCACATTTATAGTCTGTATTCATGTTGTTCTCTATAAATCTGGTAAAATGTACAAATTGTAAAATTCTGCAGTTACATCTGTTATATATTGGCACTAACTCTCTAAGCCCAAGGGATGGGCAGCCCTCCAGCCATGGTTCCTTAGAGGTTTCCTCCACAGGGGGTTTTCCTCTCCTGAGTGCTGGGGGGTGACTCTTCGTGAGTCGGGGGTTGTGCTATTTTTGGTGTCATGTAAATTTAAATAAAATTTTGACCATTTGACACCTAATTACAATGCTTTGTGTATTTATTTTGTGTGCTTCTGTCTGATTAACTTTGTTTGGGGGTCGGGGTCTATCACATACGGCTGGACGTCTGCCAGCTGCACAGAACCCAGTAAGCACATTTTTCCCCAGGGGTCGCCCCTGCTCTGATGATGATGGTAAAGAGGAGACAAACATTACAGCACAACTCCTGGACGCATGCTCTCATCATTGGATAAAAGAATTGTATTAGAGCAGTATAAGCAGATTACTCATCTATTCCTGTAATTTCCGTTGTCTTCAATGGATGGAGGAGGCTGCAAGCAAGATGGTCTATAGGAACAGAGGCTACACAGAATCTTCTTTATCCTGATAGGTGATGGTTCGGTGTCATGTAAATTTAAATAAAGTTGAGAACGTTTGACACCTAATTGCAATGCTTCATGTATTTATTTTGTATACTTCTGTCTGATTCATTTTGTTTGGGAGTCGGGCTCCATCACATATCACTGAGTGATACGTCTGACATCTGCCGGCCGCAGTTTAGCCCCAGGGGTTGCCCCTGCTCTGGGGAGTATGATGGAGCAGAGAAGATAAGCATTACAGCACAGCACCTGCAAGTGAGCGCTCATCCTCAGAATAAGGACTTATATTACAGTATTACAAGCAGCTTCCTCTCCTCATTCACACAGCGAGTATTTTGGGCAGTAATTTACATTAGTATTTGTAAGCTAAAAACCAGAGAGGAACAAACACAGAGAAAAATAATAACTGAATCACTCTCACCTCTTCTGTGTTCTGGATCCACTCCTGGCGTCTGTTAACAAATACTGATGCAAAATATCGCCATGTAAAAGGGCCCTAAATCCTTACTGACTGATTTGACAATTCTTTAGAAAAAAACAATATATGCCTGACCATGCATTTAATCCATCCTGCTGCTCATATCTTCTGGGCTCAGACCCACAATGCCGTGACTCTCGGCCAGTGTACATAAGGAGAAAGTGGGAAAAGTCTCCAATAAAAAATAATTCTCACTTTATTGGTGCAAAATATTAAAATATATAAAAGTCCATGATAGCGGAGATGCAATCTCGACGCGTTTCTGGCTTACGCCCTTAGTCAGTGATCCTGTTGTCATGACAATCCGCGCCTCCAGGTATCCCAGTGACGGTGGCCTGCTTAGACCGAGCTAGGAGCATGGTCTCAGAGGCTTCTATCAATGTAACACTGCCAGGTATAATTCATTGCAATGCTGGTGCATTGCAATGCTTTATAACAGCGATTATACTAATAAAAGCTAGTCCCATAGAGGGACTAAATGAAAAAGTAAAAAAAAGAATGTGAAAAAATATTTAAAAAAAAAACTAATCAAAAAATAAACAGAAAAAAATGAAAATAATGTTATATCAATAAATGGGTATATTCATATGAAAACTAAAATAAACCAAAAAGGTCCACATATTTGTTATCATCACGTCCACGGCCTATAAAACGGTCACACAAGTTAACGCCTTCAGTGAACACTGTAAAAAAAAAACTATTCTTTTTCATCTTACCGCCAAACAAAGAGTGGAACAAAACACGATCAAAAAGTCGAATGGAAATAAAAATGGTTTAGCTAAAAACTAGTGACGAGCGAGCACTAAAATGCTCGGGTGCTCGTTGCTCAAGTCGAGCAAATTGGAATACTCGGGTGCTCGGTCCAAGTAACGAGCCCAATGTAAGTCTATGGGAAACTCGAGCATTTTTCCGCCCCCCCCCCCCCCCGTCGGTCTGCAGAGGGCCTAAAAATTGCCCAAATCGATGGGAACAGTACTCAAACGACATGGGAACAGCATGGGGAAGACTCCTGGAAGCATCTCTGACTCCCAGGTCAATGATGTCAACAATGTTGTCAGAGGTATTACGCTACTTTTACGGACTCACAATAAAACATACAAAAACGAAACCAAAATGGATTTTCCTGGGAAATATGTTAAGGAACATCCTTTCCAGCGTAATGACTTGTATATAAGGCAAAATAAATAACCAAAAATAAAAATGCTCCTTCACACCTTGGGCTATGTTCACACACAGCATTTTTGATGCATTTTTGCACTTTTGCATTGCTTTCAACCATGACAAATACATTCACCGGGAAATGGCATTTTAACATTTTACAACCTTATCTGGCTATGTGGTGTATGAAACATCATCAGACACATCCTGTTTCATTTATGAAGGAGGGATTGTGAAAGTCACAAACACTATTTTTACTGCCTTACTATTCTTAAAGGGCCAGCAGTCGGCTATGCTTTGTTGTTCCCATTATTAAAGTGTGGGTCTCCTATACTGTTATTGCATATGCAGTGACTGCAAGGGCAGCCAAAAATTTGGACGCAACCCAATACCCCTTTGAAGAGACATACAGGAGGGTCTCAGTAAAAAAAATGTTCCCATTATAAAGGAGTGGGTCTCCTAAAGTGCTAATGCCCATGCTGTGACTGCAAGGGCTGCCAAAATTTGGGAAAAACCCCACCAACAATTTAAAGACACATAGAGCTGGGCCACAGTAATGACATGTTCCCATTAGAAAGGATAAGGATCTGCTATCCAGTTATAGGGTATGCAGTGAGTCCAACAGCTGCTAAAATTTAGGAAAAACCGCACTAACAATTTAAAGACACATAGAGCTGGGCACAGTAACGACATGTTCCATAAGAAAGGAGAGGGTCTCCTATCCAGTTATAGGGTATGCAGTGAGTCCAACGGCTGCCAAAATTTAGGAAAAACCCTATTAACAATTTAAAGACATATGGAGCTGGGCTACAGTAATGAGTACGACATGTTCCCATTAAAAAGGAGTGGGTCCAATACTATTTGCCTATGCAGTGAATGCAACAGCTGCCAAAAATTACGAGGCACTCCAATGCCCCTTGCAAGAGATAAAAAACCAGGCAATGTGAACTGAGGTCTAAGATGGTAGACATGCAAGAAATAGGAGCATGTTCACACTAGCAAAAAAGAAACAAAACCTACAAAAGACAAAAATATATCTCATACCCTACCATCATTATATATAAATGTAAAGCAAAGTTGCATAATAAATATAGGGTACTTAGTGTACTATTTTTGATCAAAAAAGTATACAAGCCGTCCCACCAGCGGCAAGGTGACCCTAAATTGGGACGTTACCTATACTGCCTATATTAAAAACCTTACTGTATATCAAAGTTGAAGCAATGCATATAAAAGGGTAGACAAATAGGACCGGGTCCCAACTCCAGACCACCCAGGCCCGTGGTAAGCTACATATATACCAGTCAGCTCAACAAAGGGGATGCCACACCCTTAAATTGCACAGAATGCAAACAAGACAAAAAACCAGGCAATGTGAACTGAGGTCTAAGATGGTAGACATGCAAGAAATAGGAGCATGTTCACACTAGCAAAAAAGAAACAAAACCTACAAAAGACAAAAATATATCTCATACCCTACCATCATTATATATAAATGTAAAGCAAAGTTGCATAATAAATATAGGGTACTTAGTGTACTATTTTTGATCAAAAAAAGTATACAAGCCGTCCCACCACCGGCAAGGTGACCCTAAATTGGGACGGTACCTATACTGCCTATATTAAAAACCTTACTGTATATCAAAGTTGAAGCAATGCATATAAAAGGGTAGACAAATAGGACCGGGTCCCAACTCCAGACCACCCAGGCCCGTGGTAAGCTACATATATACCAGTCAGCTCAACAAAGGGGATGCCACACCCTTAAATTGCACAGAATGCAAACAAGACAAAAAACCAGGCAATGTGAACTGAGGTCTAAGATGGTAGACATGCAAGAAATAGGAGCATGTTCACACTTTTTTTTTTTTTTTTTCTTTTTTGCTAGTGTGAACATGCTCCTATTTCTTGCATGTCTACCATCTTAGACCTCAGTTCACATTGCCTGGTTTTTTGTCTTGTTTGCATTCTGTGCAATTTAAGGGTGTGGCATCCCCTTTGTTGAGCTGACTGGTATATATGTAGCTTACCACGGGCCTGGGTGGTCTGGAGTTGGGACCCGGTCCTATTTGTCTACCCTTTTATATGCATTGCTTCAACTTTGATATACAGTAAGGTTTTTAATATAGGCAGTATAGGTACCGTCCCAATTTAGGGTCACCTTGCCGCTGGTGGGACGGCTTGTATACTTTTTTTGATCAAAAATAGTACACTAAGTACCCTATATTTATTATGCAACTTTGCTTTACATTTATATATAATGATGGTAGGGTATGAGATATATTTTTGTCTTTTGTAGGTTTTGTTTCTTTTTTGCTAGTGTGAACATGCTCCTATTTCTTGCATGTCTACCATCTTAGACCTCAGTTCACATTGCCTGGTTTTTTGTCTTGTTTGCATTCTGTGCAATTTAAGGGTGTGGCATCCCCTTTGTTGAGCTGACTGGTATATATGTAGCTTACCACGGGCCTGGGTGGTCTGGAGTTGGGACCCGGTCCTATTTGTCTACCCTTTTATATGCATTGCTTCAACTTTGATATACAGTAAGGTTTTTAATATAGGCAGTATAGGTACCGTCCCAATTTAGGGTCACCTTGCCGCTGGTGGGACGGCTTGTATACTTTTTTTGATCAAAAATAGTACACTAAGTACCCTATATTTATTATGCAACTTTGCTTTACATTTATATATAATGATGGTAGGGTATGAGATATATTTTTGTCTTTTGTCTTTTGTAGGTTTTGTTTCTTTTTTGCTAGTGTGAACATGCTCCTATTTCTTGCATGTCTACCATCTTAGACCTCAGTTCACATTGCCTGGTTTTTTGTCGTTTGCATTCTGTGCAATTTAAGGGTGTGGCATCCCCTTTGTTGAGCTGACTGGTATATATGTAGCTTACCACGGGCCTGGGTGGTCTGGAGTTGGGACCCGGTCCTATTTGTCTACCCTTTTATATGCATTGCTTCAACTTTGATATACAGTAAGGTTTTTAATATAGGCAGTATAGGTACCGTCCCAATTTAGGGTCACCTTGCCGCTGGTGGGACGGCTTGTATACTTTTTTTGATCAAAAATAGTACACTAAGTACCCTATATTTATTATGCAACTTTGCTTTACATTTATATATAATGATGGTAGGGTATGAGATATATTTTTGTCTTTTGTAGGTTTCGTTTCCCTTGCAAGAGATGCAGAGGTTGGAGGGCCTCCTGAAAACAATGTCCCCATGATAAAGAAGTGGGTCTCCCATACTGTTTGCCTATGCAGTGAATGCCGCACCTTCCAAAAATGTGGATGAACTCCAGTGTCCCTTTGTAAGAGACATAGAGGTTGGAGGGCCTCCTGAAAACAATGTTCCCATTATTAGGAAGTGGGTCTCCCATACTGTTTGCCTATGCAGTGAATGCAACGGCTGCCAAAAATTTGGAGGCACTCCAATGCCCCTTGCAAGAGACGTAGAGGTCGGAGGGCCTCCTGAAAACAATGTTCCCATAATTAGGAAGTAGGTCTCCCATACCGTTTGCCTATGCAGTGAATGCAACGTCTGCCAAAAATTTGGATATGGTAGACATGGTAGTGATATGGAGGAGAATGTGAAGGATGAGGAGAAGGAGGAGGACAAGAGCAAATAGACAAAATCAGGAAGCGTATACCCATGTCTGGGTGTGAAGACAGAGGTGCATGGGAATACAGTTAGACCTCCCAAAAAAAAAGATACTGTATTTGAGTTTATGTTACGCTGCTATCATTCAGTGGTGTTGAGAAGTCTGGCCCAAACCAGCCTTTGATCATTTTTATAAGAGTCAGCCTGTCAGCATTTTCAGTTGACAGCGGCAGGGCAGGCCAGGACCTCCAAGCCAGTTCATGCCACGTGTCCAGCTTGGATACCCAATAATTATAAGGCACAGAGGAATCAAGGACTACATTGGCACAGTCGGCAAGGTACTCCCTCACCATCTTCC
Organism: Phyllobates terribilis; assembly: GCF_046119375.1. NCBI lineage: Eukaryota > Metazoa > Chordata > Amphibia > Anura > Dendrobatidae > Phyllobates > Phyllobates terribilis. The sequence goes on along the minus strand of NW_027363383.1, from coordinate 720,037 downwards.
GAAACTTTTCCCTCTTTGGGAGAGTACCCCGCGCCTCAGGACCTGTGAGATGGGAGGGTCTGGGAAAACTGTCCCAGATCTTTGACAGTGTTCCCCTGCCTCTGCTGGATTGAATTTGTGTCTCTCTCGCTTGTACTCCTTGGTTGTCCAACGAACTGTGACCTCTGCCGCCAGCGTTTTCAGATGGGAATTTTTTTAATAATTCCGCAACAAGAGCCTTCTCGTACTGCACCATTTTATTAGGCCTGTCCTGCAAGGGAATAAGAGACAGAAAGTTCTCCTTGTAGCGTGGGTCTAGAAGTGTCACCAACCAGTAAGGACTGTCACTCAAAATTTGGACAACGCAAGGATCACGGGAAAGGCAGCGTAGCATAAACTCAGCCATGTGTGCCAGATTGCTAACAGGCAAGACTTCCGTGTCCTCACCAAGAGGACGACTGACCATGCTCTCCTCCTCATCCTCCTCCTCTGCCCTGTCCTCAGGCCATTCAAGCTGAACAGACGGTTTGACAGTTGTGCAGGTAGTACCATCTATAGCGCAGGAAACTAGCTCCTGTTCTTCCTCCTCCTCCTCCTCTTCCTCATTGTCACCCAATCCACGTTGGGATGAGATGAGGTTGGGCTGTATGGAATCACCCTGTATGGTTCCTTGCTCCATCTCATCGTGCTCTGCCTGCAATGCATCCTCTTTAATTGTGAGCAGAGAACGTTTCAGAAGACAGAGAATCGGGATGGTGACGCTAATTATGGCGTCATCGCCGCTCACCATCTTGGTGGAGTCCTCAAAGTTTTGGAGGATGGTACATATGTCTGACATCCATGTCCACTCCTGAGGTCTTATGTGTGGAGTCTGAACTGAATACCAACGGCCTTGTTGATGCTGGTAGTCAACAACTGCCCTCGTCTGTTCACAAATACTTCCCAACATCTGCAATGTAGAGTTCCAACATGTGGGGACATCACAGATCAGTAGGTAAGCTGGAAGCTGCAAACACTGCTGAAGTACGGCAAGGGCGGCGGAAGCTGTAGCTGACTTTCTAAAACTGGCACATGGGCGATGCATTTTAAAAAGCAGATCCGGCATATTTGGGTAAGTTTTGAGAAACCGCTGAACCACGAGATTAAGCACATAGGCCAAGCATGGTACGTGTGTGAGCTCGCCTCGCCTCAGAGCTGCCACCAGGTTCCGACCATTGTCACACACGACCATGCCTGGCTGTAGGGCCAGCGGTGTCAGCCACAGATCTGCCTGCTCTTTTAGAGCTGTCCAAAACTCTTCAGCGTTGTGCGGTTTGTCACCTAAGCATATCAGCTTCAGCACAGTCTGTTGCTGCTTGGCCGAGGCAGTACTGCAGTGCTTCCAGCTTCCGACTGATATGGTCATTTCGGAGATGGAGGCTGAAGAGGAGGAGGATGAGGTGGTGCAGGAGCTGTAGAATGTGGGGGCAACCCTGATTGACCCAGGGCCCGCAATCCTCGGCGTCGGGAAGATGTGTTCCATCCAAAGGGCCAACTGGGTCCCGGCTTCCACTATATTAACCCAGTGTACTCTCAGCGAGATGTACCATCCCTGCCCACAAGCACTTGTCCAAGTTTTCGTGGTTAGGGGAACTTTCCCAGTAACTGAGTTGCTGAGGGCACGGCTAATGTTGTGGGACACATGCTCATGTAATGCAGGGACGGCACACCAGGAGAAATAGCGGCGGCTGGGGACCGAGTACCAAGGGACGGCCGCCACCATCAGGTTGTGGAAAGCTTCCATCTCCATGAGCCTAAAAGGCAACATTTCTAAAGTAAGCATTCGTGAAATGTGTGAATTTAGCAGTTTGGCCTATGGGGCGTACGCTGCGTATTTGTGCTTGTATTCCATGGACTGGGGTAGGGACAACTGAACGCTGCGCTGGGAAGGAAGTGGACATGCTTGCTGATGGTACTAGTTGAGAGTGTGTACCTACACGTGCAGGACGGGAGGCATCATCGCATGCGTCATGGACAGGGGATTGGCGTGCACGCACAACAGCGGAAGAAGCAGTGGTGTCACCCGCAGACACTGTTTCTGGACCCTGGGGTTCGGCCTTAGTCGTGTGCTTTGCTGTCATGTGCCTGATCATGCTGGTGGTGGTCAGGCTGCTAGTTTTGCTACCCCTGTTGATGCTAGCCTGGCAGGTGGTGCAAATGGCCTTTTTGGAGTTATCTGCAGAGTCTTTAAAAAACAACCAAACTCAGGAAGACCTAACAGTTGTACTGGCAACTTCCGTCATGCTGGCGTTACGAGGAGTTCTCTCCCGCCTTGTGTCTGCGGCCACCACACTGCTTCTTTCTGCCTGTTGCGGTGCTACTCCTCCCTCCCCCCTGTGTGCTGCTGTCCTCGCTCTGTATGTCCCCCTGCCAGATTGGGTCAGTTACTATATCATCAACCACCTCGTCTTCCACTTCCGCACCCTGGTCCTCCTCCTGACTTTCTGGCAATTGTGTTTCATCATCATCATCATCATCCACCTCTTGCGACAGTAATTGCACTTTCCCACCATTGCCTGTGTTTGAACGTGGCTGCTCCAATATTTGGGTATCACTACACCCGTTCTCCTCTTGACTCGCTTGAAGCTGGCCAAGTTATAGGCCCCAATCTGCAAATGGAAAAGTGAACAACTCTTCTGAGTGTCCAAGTGTGGGATCCATTCGGCATGGAGGAAGGAAGGAGGATCAGGATGAGGAATATGCGTTCCAGACTCACGGCTACTGAGACTTGACTGTGTGGAAGACTGGATGGTGGTGGTGGCAAAGTGACTGGAAGCATTATCTGCTATCCAACCAACAACCTTTTGACACTGCTCTGGGTTCAATAGTGGTGTACTGAGGTCCCTTAGAAATTGGGACAGGAAGGTGGAGCGACAAGATGTGGGTGTTTGTTGTGGCACAATTTCAGCTTCCCACGGCCATGTCCTCGGCCTGTGCATGCACCATCACTATCACGTCCACTTCCCCGTCCCTTGCCACGCACCTTGCCCATTTTAAATGGAGGACAATATTTTCCACGTTCACGAGAAATGGCTGATTTAGAAACGCAGTTATATGTGATACGTCTGATAAAGAACCACGGTTTTAAATAGCAGGCCTGTAATTTACTAATATTATTCTACACAGAGACCTAGTGTGAATAGCTTGACCAACACACTGCAATGAAATGAAAATGGAAGAAATGGCTGATTTTGGAACACTGTTATAGATGATATGTCTGACAGAAAACCACAGTTTTAAATAGTAGGCCTGTAATTTACTAATATTATTCTACACAGAGACCTAGTGTGAATAGCTTGACCGACATACTGCAATGAAATAAAAATGGAAGAAATGGCTGATTTTGGAACACTGTTATAGATGATATGTCTGACAGAAAACCACAGTTTTAAATAGCAGGCCTGTAATTTACTAATACTATTCTTCACAGACACCTACTGTGAATATCTTGACCGAAACACTGCAACAGAATGGAAAAGGAGGCCGATATTTTCCATGTTCAGTTCAAATTTCTGGATTTTTATCGCTGAAATATGGAACAGATCTGGCTGTATTCTGCAGTGCTTATAAGCAAATGGAGCAGAAAAATAGTGTACTCTGGATTGCTTTTTAAGCAAATAACCAGGATTAAGATAAAAAAAAAAATTGCCCTGGCCCCTGATATCTGGGGCAATGTCTACAAATATCTGTAATTATTACAGCAGCAGCAGACAGGACGTTCAATGGACCCTCTTGCGCTATATGCTCTGCAGTCTGCCACATACACTGCCTGCCTGCCTAACGCCTGCCTAGCACTGATTATATGCAGCTGGATTAGTCCTCAGAAGGACTGTTAGTTTAGATGGATATATAGAGTACAGACCAAAAGTTTGGACACACTTTCTCATTTAAAGATTTTTCTGTATTTCCAGGACTATGAAAATTGTACATTCACAGCGAAGGCATCAAAGCTATGAATTAACACATGTGGAATTATCTACTTAACAAAAAAGTGTGAAACAACGGAAAATATGTCATATTCTAGGTTCTTCAAAGTAGCCATCTTTTGCTTTGATGACTGCTCCAGGTAACATCTATCAGCCATCACCATTCATACTTACCTCTTCCTGTTCTGACGCATATAAAATGGGACACATTTCCCATGTGCATACACCGGCACACTGACTGTTAGTTATGCCACATGGACGCACCCTGGTGATACTCCTGGATTCAAATAAGTAAGTTGCACAGCTATATACTCAGTTTGATACTCTCTGATACGCACTCTGAGGACTCCAGTTTCTTTTTACCTTTGGGGCATATTTATGACTTTTCATATATTTCACTATTTCTCCAAGTATTCTACCTCCTGCTTTGTTCTGAAATGAATACCTTTGGAATTCTTTGCCAGTTCCCCTTTTTTTGATTCTATGGCATTGGATGATTTCTTACTGATTATTTTTATATTATAGGCACAATTTGCGCTTCAATATGACCGCCTATGCTTAAAATAAGTGACCCACTACTTGGCAACCTTGCATATGAGCTTTATGTATGTTTGGAAAAATATATATGTATGTAATATGTATGGCTCTATTATTTGTGTGACCATATTAAATGTAGTATTCATATTTTTCATTGCCACAGATAACCTTAATAAAGGCAATTAGCCGAAACAAAACGTTCCGGTGGTTATTATCTTGTTACAGTCACTCTTTGGAATTAAAAAAAAAATTCTTGAAATGATATACAGTTGTTTTTTCACTTATTAGTGCCGGAGGTTTAGTTAAGATATTAATGGACTATTTTCCTCCTGAGCACAAAATTTTTTTTTTAAACAGTGTGAACCCTTATTGCTCTTCTGATATCCTTTGACTTAAACCAGGGATGCCAAACTCAAACTCAGAGGGCAAAAATGAAAAACTTGGACAAAATCGCGGGTCAACCGGCATACAGTATAATGGGCCCCACATAGTCCTCCATACAGAATAATGGACCCCATATAGTCCTCCATACAGAATGGGCCCCACATAGTCCTCCATACAGAATAATGGACCCCATATAGTCCTTCATACAGAATAATGGGCACCACATATTCCTCCATACAGAATTTTTATGGCTTGCTTTCAAAAAACGCTTTATTTTTGCCACTCTTCCATAAAGACCAGATTTCTGGACTAGTAGTTGTCCTGTGGACAGATTCTCCCACCTGAGCTGTGGATTTGCAGCTCCTCCAGAGTGACCATGGGCCTCTTGGCTGCTTCTCTAATTAGTGCTCTCCATACAAGGACTGTCAGTTTAGGTGGACGGCCATGTCTTGGTAGGTTTGCAGTTGTACCATACTACTTACATTTTTTTTATTATCGATTGAACTGTGCTCCGTGAGTTGTTCAGAGCTTGGGCTATTTTTTTTTATAACCTAACCCTGCTTTACTCTTCTCCATAGCTTTATCTCTGACCTGCCCGGTGTATTCCTTAGTTTTCATGATGCTGTTTGATTCCTAATGTTCTCAAATAAACTTCTGAGATCTTCACAGAACAGCTGTAGTTATACTGACAATAAATTGTAAGCAGGTGGACTCAGTTTACTCATTATGTGACTTCATTGGTCACTCAGGATTTTATTTAGGGGTAGTAAACTACAGGGGGCTGAATACAAATGTGGCGACCTGCTGTGCATTGGTGCCACAGATCCTAGAGGGGTGCATGAACAGATTCCTCCACAAGAGGCCCTCATAGCATACACACACCTCCACCTTCCACCTCAGACCACCAGAGGGAGCCCGTTAGGGATATAAAAAGGCAAGGTGGAGCAAGGTGGAGCTAGGCAGTCAGTCTGGAGAACCGTTTCCTCTGGGACAGAGCTAGTTCCAGTCTGTGAGGATCCAGTCTGTAGAAGGAAGCCTGTTTAGAGGAGCTCCTGCAGTAGCCATCCTGCAGTGGAGCACAGTCCAGACTCATTGAGCTCAGGTAGTGAGCCCAAGGCGTGCCGACGCCATAAGAGCGGTGAAGAGTAGCGAGGCCCACTGCCAGTTTGAAGCCTAGTGAGGGCCCTGAGCAGGCCGAAGGCAAGTGGAGTAAGCGAGCTACATAGGGGGCAGAGGAGCTTAACCAGCTCACCCCACAAGCATTTACCAGACACCGGGTCCATGTCTGCAAGGAATACCAAAAGCTGACCGTAAAACCAGGGTCAGGAGTCACTGAGGCCCAAGAAACCAGGGAGTGTGAACTCCAACAGAAGGCCCTACCACCAGGTCAGCAGGTGCAAGACAGAGACCAAGTTAGGCCTAGCTTCAGGCAGGTCATAAACTTACTAGGAAAAGGCAAGAAACAGGAGGCTCCACACCCGCTCACTGGGGAGAGTCCTGAAATGCACCCTTCACCCTACAGTACCCCGGATCGTGCCTGAAAACACCACCAGTAAAGGTACTGAAGTGAACTGTCGTGTGTGTGCCTATTGTAGCATCGGCGTCTCTGCCCCGTACTAGGCAGAGACGCCGTCCCTCTCACCTCCCCGCTCCTGGCGCGGCGTCCTCCAGCGCTTCTCTCCCCGCTGCTTCCGGCACGCGCTCCTTCCCCGGCAGTGTGCTTAGGGCGCGCGCGCGCGCTCCCCCTCTCTTAAAGGGACCGCGCGCACCGTCCTAAGGAGTCCCAGGCCAATTGCCGGAGGACCTCCCATATTTAAGGCACCTCCTCCAAAATGGAGGTGCCCGAGCAATGTTGTTGCAAAGCCTTCACTCTGCTTCAGCCCTCAGGTCCCGTTACCAGTTACCAGCCAGTCACCTGCCAGATTCCTGCTTGTTACCTGCCAGTCACCTGCCGGATTCCTGCCTGTTACCTGCCAGATTCCTGCTTGATACCTGCCTGATATCCGTTTACCTGCTTGCAAGCCTGCGGTCCGACGGTCTCCTTTCCGACACCTGTCAGTCTGTCTATGGACCAGCCTGCCCGCTCACCTGGGAGCGCTCATCTGCTACCTGCCTGCTAGCCTACCTGGAGGCTCCGCTGTCACTTGCCGTGACCACCTGCCTATCCAGAGACTCTTGCCTGCTCACCTGGGAGCGCTCACCTGCTACCTGTCTGCTAGCCTACCTGGAGGCTCTGCCGTCACTTGCCGTGACCACCTGCCCGTCCAGAGACTCTCGCCCGCTCACCTGGGAGCGCTCACCAGCCACCTGCCTGCTGTCCTTCTACCCAGAGACTGTCCCTGTCACTAGCCGTGAGTACCCGTCCTTTTACCCAGAGACTGTCCCTGTCACTTGCCGTGATTACCTGCCCCTCTACCCAGAGACTGTCCCTGTCACTTGCCGTGACTACCTGCCCCTCTACCCAGAGACTGTCCCTGTCACTTGCCGTGACTACCTGCCCGTCTTCCCTGGGAGCCACCCGCTTCCTTACAAGGACTGCCCCCTTGTATAGTTGCACAGAGGTTCCACCTCCCAGACCCGTTACAGTTTGCTCGGGCCATGGAACCCGGTGGCCCCCAGATCTCCGATCTGCACCAGGAACTCTTACGTCAGAAAACTCAGCAGGAGGTGGTACTGTCCTATCTACGGTCCGTTAACTCTCGTCTAGGCGCATTGTGTGACTTGTCTATGTCTACCTCTGGTCCAGCCATGCCCATTCCTGCGGTACCGCAATCCAGTCCCTTCATGGTACCCGACTATGGACCTCGGCTTCTGGCACCTACACGCTTTGCCGGCGAACCTACTTTAGCTCGGGGTTTCATAAACCAGTGCACACTGCACTTTGAGCTATTGGCATACCAGTTCATCTCCGACCGGGCCAAGGTGGCCTTCATCATGTCCCATCTTACTTGGGAGGCACTGGCATGGCTAAATCCCCTGTGGGAGAGAGGGGATCCCCTGGTGTCCGACCTGCCGTCTTTCCTCGCTGCTTTCCGGAAAGTCTTCGATGAACCAGGACGGAAAACCTCTTCTGCCTCCTCACTGCTACATCTCCGCCAAGGGAGTCTCACCGTGGGCCAATATGCCATACGGTTCCGCACCCTCGCTTCTGAGCTTGCCTGGGAAAATGAGGCTCTGGTGTCCGTCTTCTGGGAGGGTCTTTCCGGTCGGATTAAGTACGAGTTAGCTGGTCGGGACATTCCTACCACTCTGGATGACCTGGTGTCACTAGCTACCCAGACGTGCCAAAGAGACTACCTGGGAGAAAGACTTTTCTTGCTCTGCTCCTATTTCCCTGAGACCTGTCTCTCAATCAGTCACTCCGCGGGCGCCCTCGCCTGAACCTATGCAGATCGACCAGACCAAGATGGTCAAATCTCGCCAAGAATCTCGCCGAGCCGAGGGAAGCTGTTTCTATTGCGGCAGTATGGAGCACTTCATCCGTTCCTGCCCGGAGAAGCCGGGAAACGCCAGTGTCTAGGACCACTCGGAGAGGTCGTCCTAGACAAAAGTAAGCCCTCTCCGTCTCTGACTTTACCGGTCTCTATTGCTTGGGGAGAAAACCGTCACTTTGAACTTGCCCACCTGGATTCTAGAGCTGCTAGAAACCTCACCTCCCAGTCTCTGGTAGAGAGATACCGTATTCCCACCAAGTCCCTAGCTGAACCATTATCAGTCGCCTCCGTGGATGGAAGACTTCTCTCGGAGACCATCCTGCTCGTCACTGAACCCATAACCCTGCAGGTGGGAATGCTGCACTCTGAGGAAATCTCATTCCATGTGTTGTCCGGACTTTCTCACTCCCTGTTGCTAGGTCTACCTTGGCTCCAGACACACGAACCCGTATTGAACTGGCGATCCGGTGAAGTACTCCGATGGGGTCCAGACTGCCATAGGACCTGCCTGGTTCCGGTCCGCCCAGTTCGCCCTCCGCCTACTCCAGCTAATTTACCAGGTCTCCCGGTTCCTTACTGGCCCTATGCGGACGTCTTCGGTAAGAAGGAAGCAGAGACGTTGCCACCCCATAGGCCATATGACTGCCCGATCGACCTGGTACCTGGCACCACTCCTCCCCGTGGGCGTATCTACCCGTTGTCTGTAGCCGAGACCCGGGCCATGTCTGAGTACATTGAAGAGAATCTGACTAGGGGATTTATCCGGAAATCTACCTCCCCGGCTTGAGCCGGATTCTTCTTTGTCAAAAAGAAAGACAGCTCGCTACGCCCCTGTATTGACTATAGAGGACTCAATCAGATCACGGTTAAAAATAAATACCCCCTTCCGCTCATCTCTGAGTTATTTGATCGTCTTAAAGGCGCCAGGATCTTCTCCCAGCTGGATCTACGTGGAGCGTATAACCTGGTCCGTATCCGTCAGGGAGACGAGTGGAAAACAGCATTTAATACCCGGGACGGACACTATGAGTACCGTGTGATGCCCTTCGGTCTCTGCAATGCTCCCGCCGTCTTCCAAGAACTGGTCAACGACATCTTCCGTGACCTTCTTTACTCCTGCGTGGTGGTATACCTGGACGACATCTTGGTCTTCTCGCCGGATCTTCCCACACACCGGAGGGATGTTCGTCAGGCCCTGCTTAGGCTCAGGCAGAACCACCTCTATGCTAAATACGAGAAGTGCCTTTTTGAGCAGACCTCTCTTCCTTTCCTGCGCTATGTTATCTCCCAGACAGGCTTGCGAATGGATCCCGAGAAGCTCTCTGCTGTCCTAAAGTGGCCCCGTCCGGAGGGCTTGAAGGCGATACAGCGATTCCTGGGCTTTGCTAATTACTATCGTCTCTTCATTCCTCACTTCTCGTCACGGACTGCGCCCATATCTGCGCTCACCCGTAAGGGAGCAAATCCCAAGGTATGGTCATCTGAAGCTGAGGAGGCCTTCCTTTCCCTGAAACAAGCCTTCTCCTCTGCCCCTGTGCTGCACCGTCTGGACTGCAACAAACAGTTCTACCTGGAGGTTGATGCCTCCTCCTCTGGAGCCGGAGCGGTGCTCACCCAGAAGTCTTCCTCCGGGAGAATGATAACCTGCGGCTTTTTCTCTAAAATCTTCTCCTCCTCTAAGCGCAATTACTCCATAGGAGACCGAGAACTGCTTGCCGTTAAATTGGCGCTGGAGGAGTGGCGTTACCTGCTTGAAGGGGCCCTATACCCGGTGATCATCTATACGGATCACAAGAACCTGGCATATCTCCAAAATGCCCAGAGACTTAATCCACGTCAAGCCCGGTGGTCTTTGTTCTTTGCCCGCTTCGATTTCATCCTTCATTTCCGCCCGGCGGACAAAAATGTCAAAGCTGATGCCTTGTCCCGATCCTTCCTGTCCTCCGACCAAGAGGAGGAGCCTATGCACATTATCGACTCCTCCAAGGTGATGAATGTGGCCCCCTTGGATTTGACTCGTCTTCCACCTGGCAAGACATTCGTGGCGCCTCCAGACCGTGAGAGGGTTCTTCGCTGGGGTCATTCTTCTAAACTAGCTGGCCATGCCGGCCAAAAGAAGACCTTCCTACTCATTTCCCGGCATTACTGGTGGTCTACCCTGCGTAAGGATGTGGTAGACTTCGTCTCTGCCTGTTCATCTTGTGGCCGCAACAAAATTCCCAGACACTTACCGGCTGGTCATCTCCTGCCGCTTCCCATACCTGTTGCCCCGTGGCAACACATCGCTATGGACTTCATTACCGATCTTCCTGTCTCTGCCGGGTGTACTGTCATTTGGGTGGTCACGGACCGCTTCTCTAAAATGGCCCACTTCATTCCCCTGCCTGGTCTTCCGTCTGCACCTGAGCTGGCTAAGGACTTTATTCGCCATATCTTCCGTCTCCATGGCCTACCCCTCCACATCGTGTCGGATCGAGGGGTTCAGTTTACCTCACGCTTCTGGAGAGCCACATGTAAACTGCTGGACGTCACCCTGGACTTCTCCTCCGCTTACCACCCTCAGTCCAATGGTCAAGTGGAGCGGATCAATCAGATCCTTACCAGCTATCTCCGGCACTTTGTTAATGCCCACCATTCTGATTGGGTGGACCTCCTTCCTTGGGCCGAGTTCTCTTATAATAACCACGAGAGCGAATCCTCTTCCAAGTCCCCGTTCTTTATTGTCTATGGCCAGCACCTCCGGATTCCGCTCCCAGCCTCCGTTTCTGTGGACAACCCTGCTGCGGAGTCTCTTGTCAGCGAATTTTCTACTATTTGGGAGAGTACCAGGTCCGCTCTTCTTCTGTCCTCTGAGCGGATGAAGAGATATGCTGATAAGAGACGTCTGGATCCGCCTCAATTCCGTCCGGGAGACAAGGTTTGGCTCTCGTCCAAACATGTGCGGCTCAAAGTACCCTCCTTCAAGTTGGGCCCTCGATTCATCGGTCCCTTCGAAGTCCTCAGGCAAATTAACCCTGTGGCCTACAAATTAAAACTCCCGGCCACCCTACGGATTCCCAACTCCTTCCACGTATCTCTCCTCAAACCCGTTGTCTTTAACTCTTTTTCCAATAATCCAGGTGCCCCTCCTGCTCCGGTTTCCGCTGATGACGTCTTTGAGGTAGAGAGTATTCTGGCCTCCAAGAGGGTAAGAGGAAAGACCTTTTTTCTGGTAGATTGGAAGGGGTTTGGTCCTGAGGAGAGAACTTGGGAACCCAGGGAGAACATCAACGCCCCGCTTCTCCTTGAAAAATTTCTTTCTGGCCAAAAAAAGAGGGGGCCTAAAGGGGGGGGCACTGTAGCATCGGCGTCTCTGCCCCGTACTAGGAAGAGACGCCGTGCCTCTCACCTCCCCGCTCCTGGCGCGGCGTCCTCCAGCGCTTCTCTCCCCGCTGCTTCCGGCACGCGCTCCTTCCCCGGCAGTGTGCTTAGGGCTTGTGCGCTCCCCCTCTCTTAAAGGGACCGCGCGCGCCGTCCTAAGGAGTCCCCGGCCAATTGACGGAGGACCTCCCATATTTAAGGCACCTCCTCCAAAATGGAGGTGCCCGAGCAATGTTGTTGCAAAGCCTTCACTCTGCTTCAGCCCTCAGGTCCCGTTACCAGTTACCAGCCAGTCACCTGCCAGATTCCTGCTTGTTACCTGCCAGTCACCTGCCGGATTCCTGCCTGTTACCTGCCAGATTCCTGCTTGATACCTGCCTGATATCCGTCTACTTGCTTGCAAGCCTGCGGTCCGACGGTCTGCTTTCCGACACCTGTCAGTCTGTCTATGGACCAGCCTGCCCGCTCACCTGGGAGCGCTCATCTGCTACCTGCCTGCTAGCCTACCTGGAGGCTCCACCATCACTTGCCGTGACCACCTGCCTGTCCAGAGACTCTTGCCTGCTCACCTGGGAGCGCTCACCTGCTACCTGTCTGCTAGCCTACCTGGAGGCTCTGCCGTCACTTGCCGTGACCACCTTCCCGTCCAGAGACTCTCGCCTGCTCACCTGGGAGCGCTCACCAGCCACCTGCCTGCTGTCCTTCTACCCAGAGACTGTCCCTGTCACTAGCCGTGAGTACCCGTCCTTTTACCCAGAGACTGTCCCTGTCACTTGCCGTGACTACCTGCCCCTCTACCCAGAGACTGTCCCTGTCACTTGCCGTGACTACCTGCCCCTCTACCCAGAGACTGTCCCTGTCACTTGCTGTGATTACCTGCCCGTCTTCCCTGGGAGCCACCCGTTTCCTTACAAGGACTGCCCCCTTGTATAGTTGCACAGAGGTTCCACCTCCCAGACCCGTTACACCTATTCTTCCTTTGACCCGGCTGGGTCCCCTCTGTCCTGCATCCCTTCTCCTACGCTGCCCTGAGGCCCCGCTCCACCTGTGGGGAGCAGAACCAACTAAGCTGCCTGACCACCAGCCTCAGAGGACTGTAGCAGCTCTGGTGAGTCTCACCAGACACCACAGGTGGCGTCACGAACTTTCCCCTTTTCCCATACACCTTTCCCCCAATTCCTTGCTTTTTTTTTTAAGAGTGACCCCAGGGTACGGCCCTGGGAGCCGGCCATCTCGGCATCCCCCAAAACTAACAGCAAGGCCCGGGCGCCGAGTCCCCATCCCTTGGGCGCGTCATCTCTTCCTGGCATCACGAACGGGATCCCGTGCCCGCTGCAACGACGGAGTGTTGTGTTCGTTGCCACCGGGTACTGTGTGCCTTTAATCAAAAACTGTATATTTAACTGTGGCGAAGATTGCTGCCATTGTTGGGCCGCCGAGCGGAAAGAAGGGCGTAAACGTGGGAAACTGAGAGGTGTACCTGCTAAAGCGCGCGAAGCCCCGGACACGCCCCACGCCTCGACGTCAAACCAGGAAGCGCTAGGTCCTGGAAGGAGTGCCGTTGAACGCTCTGACGTAGGACGCAAGGTCCTGAAGAAGAACGTCACCTGCGGAGCTGCGGCCTACCGGAAGAAAAGAAGAGAAGGTAGGCCACGGTTAGCTAGGGGGGCGCCAGAATGTCCGAACAACAGCACAATGCCGGAATACCGGTTAACCGCCCTGATGCTCAACTTGCGCCCGACGCCGAGCAGGCCGAAGCAGCCGCTCCACCAGTACATCCCCGGAGCGAAGTGGCTCCTCCAGTACAGCGGCAAACCAGATACCCTATCTGGATTTAAGTGGAAAATATGCGGTATACTGGATATGTACTCTATGACAGGCAAGTGTAGCACCCCGAGGGCTCGGCTGCTACAGTGGTATAGCACCTCAATCCAGAGGTGTGATATTCCACTCCCGGGTAAGGATGGAGTGTGGACTAGGGCTTGTTAGGCTGCATGCACCACACACACCCCATTTCCGAGGGACAGCTCAACGGTGCTCCCACAGAAGTGCAGGCACGACAGCTTCTGTCCCTGGCTGGAGTGGGGAGGGGGAGGAAAAGCCAGTGGTGTAGGAGCAGATAGGGGTGGGTCTCTGGGCATAGGTAGGAGCCCATTGGTTGCTAGTCACCTGGGCTCGGGTGTTAGAAGGAGGTATATAAGGTGGGCACCATCTTAGAGTAGTCAGTTCAGTCCAGTCAGGAGGAGAAGTGACAGGGAGCAGAGCTGCTCCAGGGGCTCTGCTTCATGGGCAGGCCTTGTCAGGAGGCCGGAGCAAAAGAGAGAGAGGAGAAGGAACAGCAAAGGAAGTAAGAAAGGAAACAAGGAACTGGAACACAGAGAAAGGCCCAGAGACACGAAGGCAGAAGGAACCCCAAAGGCCCAGGAGATTGCGGGTGAAGGGTTGGCAGAGCAGGGTACCGGAACCCAAATTGGTGGAGGCAACAGATTCCTCAGCCAAAGACCGGAGGTTGTGACCACATCTTGGTGCGACCCCTCACTACATCCACCAGAAAAGCATACCACATAGGGTCAGGGAAACCGGAGATAGGTTTCGCCAAGAGAAGGCCCGAGGGAGCTGGACAAAGGTGGGTCACTGGTGAGGACGGCCAGAGAAGGGAAGAGAAGGGAACCCTGTGCCACGCTCTGGAATTGCCTGGGAGTTGGTCGAGCCCCTTGCCTGGTGGACGCAGCACGGCTTGGGCAGTCATTCCCTGCAGAAGTGACTCGGATAACAACTGTGAGTAAAGCATTGGAAACTGCAACCACACGTCTGTGTTTCATCGCCGCACCAGCACCATTAGTGCTGGGACGCTCACACCATCACTCCCATCATCCACACTAGCTGCCCTGAGGCAATACTTCTCCCGTGGGGAGTTATCCCATACTTTGCTGCGCTTACAACATCAGCCTCAGCGGTCTGCAGCGCAGCGGCGGTCCCCACTGACCGCAATCCACGGGTGGCGTAGTCGGACATTTGTTATTACACTAAGACTGCCACTGAATTGACCACCCTGGCACGGACCGGGTCATCGCCACGAGGACTACAAACCCCCAGCGATCCTGCTCCGGGTATCCCCTGCACAACACAGGCCCAGGGGGCGCGTCAACTTTGGCGTAGTCGGCAGGATTCAAACCAACCCGCCACCAACGGGTATTGCGTGCCTGAAGAAGATTGTACATGTACCTTGAAAAGAAGTTTCCCGCCATCCGGTGCCGATTCGCGCCATCAGACGCCATCTTGGACCGTTTCCCGCCATCTTCATCCGTTTTTCCCGCCCTGGCAGAGCGGACGCCATTATGTGCGCTCCAAAAGACAGCAGGAAGCCGCCTCCCAACGTGGGCCAGGTCCGAGAGTGGCGCCAAAGAAGGGGCCTGCCCCCAGCAACTATGAGTGCAGCAGTGGAAATGTCCATCAATGTGGGGGGGCTGCCCCTAAGGGTGATTGTCAGCAGATGCCCCCAAGACCACCGCTCATGGGGGCGGATAGGAAAGAAAACTGTGGGGCCGGGCGCGGCCTGGATCAGTCTGGACCTGCTGCACCCAGAGATGGAGGGAGCAGCGAACCCCACCAGCACCCTGGCCCGCAGCCTGCTGCAAGCTGAGCCACTCTGCAGCCTGACAAAGTTGCTGGCCCGCTGCCTAGACACCCGGACTGCGCGCGTGCGGCGCTGTAAGACCTGAACAGAAGGATGGTCCGGGCGCAGCGGGATGTGTTTGCCGGGTGGAGAGAGGAGTTGGCCCGGCAGCACGAAGATGGCCGACAGAGGACCCCGCAAGGACCGAGTAGCGCGCTTGTCGCTGGGCGCGGAGAAGAGGGACCGGCGGTGGCAGACGACGCCGCGGAGGAGGCCGTCAAGACCAAGGCAGGTAACGGGGACGACACCACCCCAAGCCCTGAGGCCGCAAGCCTGCCCCCACCCTCCGTTGCAGGACCCGAAGCCCCGGGGACCGTACCTGAGACCACACCTCCACGGCCACCAGCTAGGCCTCAGGCAGGAAGCACCGTCGTCACGCCCCGCCCCGTGCCCTCTGAACCCGGGCGCCGCTGCCTCACCAGCGCCCCCTGCTTTGGCGGTGTCATCCCCGGGCGCGGCAAAAGAGGAAGTACCACCGGCCTGGTCGCAAGGTTTGGTGAACCCGGGCGCCGCTGCCCTTCCAGCGCCCTCTTCCTCAACAGTGCCACCCCCAGGCCCAACCGGAAATTCCCCGACCTGGTCGCAAGGCCGAGTGCCCCCGGGCGCTGCTCCCTGACCGAGGCCCGTGGTGCCACCCTTGGGTGCAGACCTCTATGCGCAACATACCAGCCCGGATGGGCTGCCCTTCCAGTGGCCACCGGAGTTCGTCAACCCCCGTCTCCGGAGAGAACAACCCCTGAGCGAGCCTCTGATCCCTGCCCCGGAGCTCGCCAAAATCGCTCCACCCCCGCTGGAGGATGCCCAGTTTGCATGGGATCCCACCGGCGAGAGTCTCATGGGGTTCACCCAGGAGACCCGGGCGGAAGCAGCCTGTCGCCTGGATCCCTGCCGTCAGCAGCTGGCCACCTTTGAAAGGGAGCGGCGGCAGAGGCGTATCAGGGAGGAGCGACTCCAAGCCCGGAGCGCGGAGCAGAAGAGGAGAGCCCGTCAAGACCCCCACGCCATCCGCGGTCCCCGAGCCACCGGGACCGTAGTAAAGTTCCAGCTGGAGCACGGCTGGGGCTTCATCAGAGACCCGGAGGCTGACACCGACGTCTTCGTCACCAGGAGAGACGTAGAAAGCCACCTGTCAGAGGGACATCACGGACGTGACCTGTACCCCGGTGACGTGGTCACCTACACCCGGCACAAGGGCGCAAAGGGACTGTACGCCCTCCATGTCCACCGTCTAACGGAGGAGGAACTGCGGTACCGCCCAGACATGGACTACCCTGAGGGCCCGGACGGGTCTGAAGATTATGAGGAAGGAGCATCAGGAGGATACCATTACTAAGGAACGGTAAATTGAACTGTACATAGTTACCCGTAGGGGTATAGAAACTGTTGCTGAGTAGAGTGTGGTCCCCGTTGGGACTAATGTGGACTGTTACCTGTGTGCACCTAATCCCTAACCAGGCTGAGGACTGTGAGCAGCCATTCCCCTATCCCCACTGGCCGAGGACTGAGAGCGGCCAATCCCTTGTACATAGTTGCGCTTTTTAAAGCGCCCCCTACTGGTTTTATAAAAGAACTTCAACGTCTACCTCAGGACGAATTAAATGGAGTGTTGCACCTTTAAGAGAAAGTGAACACCGGGTCGCAAGTTGCACAGCGGCCAGAACTCAAGAATGTGTTTGTGGAAGAATGTTTTACTT
This sequence comes from Phyllobates terribilis, assembly GCF_046119375.1. Lineage (NCBI taxonomy): Eukaryota > Metazoa > Chordata > Amphibia > Anura > Dendrobatidae > Phyllobates > Phyllobates terribilis. The sequence goes on along the minus strand of NW_027363383.1, from coordinate 703,008 downwards.
GACAATGTTTTCTACTGAAGAAGTTTAATTTGCTGCTAAAAGAGCCTATAGTATTTTACGTGTATGAAGAAAGTCTTATAATGTTTTATGAAAAGGTAACCAGTAACGTTAAAAAGAAAAGTACCTCCCATAAAGGGATGAGTTTTTGGTTAATGTCTTATATGCGAGTGCACTTTAAAAATTTGTATGTTTTAAATTGTTTTTATTCTTTCCAGCCCGAGGACGTGCTGTGATTTACCATGGGGGAATGTAGCACCCCGAGGGCTCGGCTGCTACAGGGGTATTGCACCTCAAACCAGAGGTGTGATATTCCACTCCCGGGTAAGGATGGAGTGTGGACCAGGACTCAGTAGGCTGCATGCATCACACACACCCCATTTCCGAGGGACAGCTCAACGGTGCTCCCACAGAAGTGCAGGCACGACAGCTTCTGTCCCTGGCTGGAGTGGGGAGGGGGAGGAAAAGCCAGTGGTGTAGGAGCAGATAGGGGTGGGTCTCTGGGCATAGGTAGGAGCCCATTGGTTGCTAGTCACCTGGGCTCGGGTGTTAGAAGGAGGTATATAAGGTGGTCACCATCTTAGAGTAGTCAGTTCAGTCCAGTCAGGAGGAGAAGTGACAGGGAGCAGAGCTGCTCCAGGGGCTCTGCTCCATGGGCAGGGCTTGTCAGGAGGCCGGAGCAAATGAGAGAGAGGAGAAGGAACAGCAAAGGAAGTAAGAAAGGAAACAAGGAACTGGAACACAGAGAAAGGCCCAGAGACACGAAGGCAGAAGGAACCCCAAAGGCCCAGGAGATTGCGTGTGAAGGGTTGGCAGAGCAGGGTACCGGAACCCAAATTGGTGGAGGCAACAGATTCCTCAGCCAAAGACCGGAGGTTGTGACCACATCTTGTTGCGACCCCTCACTACATCCACCAGGAAAGCATACCACATAGGGTCAGGGAAACCGGAGATAGGTTTCGCCAAGAGAAGGCCCGAGGGAGCTGGACAAAGGTGGGTCACTGGTGAGGACGGCCAGAGAAGGGAAGAGAAGGGAGCCCTGTGCCACGCTCTGGAATTGCCTGGGAGTTGGTCGAGCCCCTTGCCTGGTGGACGCAGCACGGCTTGGGCAGTCATTCCCTGCAGAAGTGACTCGGATAACAACTGTGAGTAAAGCATTGGAAACTGCAACCACACGTCTCTGTGTTTCATCGCCGCACCAGCACCATTAGTGCTGGGATGCTCACACCATCACTCCCATCATCCACACTAGCTGGCCTGAGGCAATACTTCTCCCGTGGGGAGTTATCCCATACTTGGCTGCGCTTACAACATCAGCCTCAGCGGTCTGCAGCGCAGCGGCGGTCCCCACTGACCGCAATCCACGGGTGGCGTAGTCGGACATTTGTTATTACAATAAGACTGCCACTGAATTGACCACCCTGGGCACGGACCGGGTCATCGCCACGAGGACTACAAACCCCCAGCGATCCTGCTCCGGGTATCCCCTGCACAACACAGGCCCAGGGGGCGCATCACAAGCAAAGAGCTGCTGTGGTATTAGGACAATTAACCGGTGCTGCGGAGCAAGAAGTAGAAACCTGGTCGGCCGCAGACCAAGAGTCTTTGAGAATCGTACTGAGACAGACCTCCGGATGAGGTTCTACAACTGCTCTCAGCAACCGGAGGACTGTGATCCGGACTATGCCTGGCGTTTACAAGGGTCCCTGCGAGCTCTGAAACAGGTTATTCCAACCAGCATCAATAATGAAAATAAAATGCTGAAGGAACAGTTTATCCGGGGACGGAGGTCTCAAGAAGAGAGCGGGACTGTGCTTTGGTGGTCCCTGGATCATCCAGATGCCACCTTTGACATCCTTAAGGACATGGCTACAAAAGGACTGCAGCCCCTGGAAACAACTACTATCCAATGTTACCAGGGTGGGGCCTGCAGCGTCCACCTTTTCCCCAGTGGCTGCTGAAGCCAAGGTGCAAGCAACGTCCCCTAGTGAGCTGGACAGCCTGCGCTCTGAAGTGCGTCAGTTGAGCAAAACCCTGACCACTGTACTGAGAACCCTGCAGCTGCGGACGGAGCCCTAGGAGGAAGGAAGGATCCTGCTAGCCGACAGCCCTGAAGATGTCCCCTGGATGAGAAGGAGGAAGAGGACAACGCCACCCCCTGGGAGGATCAGCGACCAACGCCGTCCACCGAAGGACCCTGTCTGCCACCGCTGCCACAAGTCAGGTCACACCATCCAGAGCTGTCCTTTAAACGAGAAAACCCTGGGGCCGAGGGCCGACACCCAAGAGTAGACTCACCAGGCCCAACAGACTGGTACAGCAGGTTCGTGGGAGGAAGACCTTTCCTGTCCTGGACGGCATTGCGACATCTGCTCTGCTGGACACAGGATCTCAGGTAACCATCATGCCTGACGTCCTCTACAAAAGGTTCTGGTCCATGGATGACCTAAGCCCACCAGGTCCAAACCTTTCCGTTTATGCCTCAAATGGCCTCCCCCTTAACCTAGTCGGGGTTAAGGATGTGGCAATAAAGGTGGGAAGAGTGGAACTGCAGGACCAGGGACTAATTGTAGTAGAGGCTAATCTTAATGATACCAACTTGTATATGGTACTTGGCACAAATATTGTTAGGAACTGTATGGGAGAAGTTGTGTTCTTGCTCCAACAGATAGCTGACACTGCCAGACCAGGGCAGAGAAGGGCGCTGCAGAAAGAGATCCGAGCCCTTATGTACCAGCAACAGGTAAAGCTAACAGGCGGTGAAATTGGTAATGTACGGGTGACAGACCCGGTACCCATTGTGATACACCCGATGAGTGAAATGCTGATATGGTGTAGAGCAGCAATAGGTCTTAAAGGACGGAGCTACCAGGCGGTAGTAGAGCCCCTTAGCTCGGAACATAGGCCTACACGCTTGACTGCTAGAGGGGTAGTGGATGTACGCAATGGGAGGGTGCCCGTACGCCTCCTAAACTATGAGGAGAACAAGGTTAGATTACCATGCTACGCCACTGTTGCCAAACTGTACACAGTAAATAACAACTCCATACACACGGCGGAGTCCTTAACCTCACCAGACGAAGTGGAGGATAACGACCCGGCAACCCACGTGGAGGATTGGTGTCAACAGCTCCATGTTGGGAGAGACACCACTCCTGCCCATCAGAAGCAGGGTGTACACCGGGTGGTTCAGGTATACGAGCAAGTATTCAGTAAGCACACACTTGACTTTCGGAGGATTAAGGGGGTTCAACACCATATCCCCACAGGTGCCCATCCACCCATCAAAGAACGTTACAGGCCTATACCACCAGCACACTACCAGAAGGCGAAGGAGATGTTGCACGACATGAAGAAGGCAGGGGTAGTAAGGGATAGTTGTAGTCTCTGGGCAGCTCCCCTAGTTCTAGTCAGGAAAAAGGACGGAAGCATGAGAATGTGTGAAGATTACAGAGAAGTAAATCGCATTGCACATAAAGATGCATACCTTTTACCTCGTACAGAGGAATCCCTGGCTGCCTTAAAGTCTGCAAATTACTTCTCCACCCTTGACCTCACTAGTGGGTACTGGCAAGTAGCTGTTGCTGAGGAGGATCGGGAGAAGACGGCCTTCACCACCCCGATGGGACTCTGCGAGTTCAATAGTATGCCGTTTGGACTCTGCAACGCGCCCGGAACATTCCAGAGATTGATGGAGTGCTGCCTGGGACACCGCAACTTCGAGACTGTTCTACTGTACCTGGTTGACGTGATAGTGTACTCCAAAACGTATGAGGAACACTTGAAGCACCTGGCGGAGGTATTCGAGTCGCTGTCCCGGTATGGGATGAAGCTGAAGCCCTCAAAGTGCCACCTGCTCAAGAGAAAGGTACAGTACCTGGGGCACATCATTAGTCCAGAGGGAGTAGCACCAGACCCGGAGAAGATCACTGCCATCCAGAAATGGCCGGAGCCGAAGAGCCTCAAGGAGGTACGTCAGTTCCTGGGACTAGTTGGGTATTACCGGAGGTTTGTGAAGGACTATACCAAGAAAGCGGTGCCTCTACGAGACCTCCTGGTAGGACAGTCCCCCAGAGGCAGAAATCCCCCGTTCCAGTGGGGTAAGGAGCAAGCTGAATCCTTTATTGTGATGAAGGAGATCCTGACCGGCGAAGAGATCCTAGCCTACCCTGACTACAGCTAACCGTTCCTGCTGTATACTGATGCCAGCAACGAAGGATTAGGAGCTGTACTGAGTCAGAAGCAGAATGGCAAAGAGAAGGTGATCGCCTATGCAAGCAGGAAGCTCCGCCCGACCGAGAGGAACCCAGAGAACTATAGCAGCTTCAAATTGGAGTTCCTGGCCCTGGTCTGGGCCATCACCGAGCAGTTCAAGCACTATCTAGCCTCCAGTAAATTCACTGCCTTCACTGATAACAACCCCTTGACTCATCTAGAAACAGCCAAGCTAGGAGCCATTGAGCAACGATGGATGGCTTGGCTGTCAAACTACCAATTCACTATTAAGTACCGGGCAGGCCGCAAGAACACCAACGCCGATGCCCTGTCCAGGATGCCTCACCAGTCGGACACTGAAGAAGAAGTGGATGACCTGGAGGAGATTGAACTACCTGCCTTTCATCAGAATGGAATGGTCCACGAGCAGCGAGCCTCCAGAAGGCCTCGCGGTAAGACGTTAAACCCCCTGCCTCACCACAGCTGGAAGGAGACCCAGGACAGCGACGCGGTTGTCAGCCGTATCAAAAAGCTGATAACCCAGGAAGGTTCCTCACTGGAGAAGGAAGCGTCTCTACAAGCCAAGCAGCTGTGGAATGAGAGAAGCCAGTGTGGCACCCCAGAGCGTCTGGTTGCCACAGTTGTAGTAATACCATGTCTGGGAGCAAAGCAGGAGTTTTCTGGTCAGGAACACATTACATGCAACACCTCCTGCCCCAGACCAGAAAGGGGAGGATCCTGCCCTTTATAACTGGATATGGAGGCGGGGTTAGGGAGTCTGAGTCTAGAGTTCAGTGTGTGGAGTCAAGTAGGACACGAAGGAGTAAAGAGCCAGGGACTGGAGCTGGAGTTAGCTCGTCCTGGTTGGTATCCACAGAGGACCGGACGCCGGAGTCTGAGGCTGTGGGAATTGCATATCCAGCAGCAGATACCGCAGGGCAGGAGATTGCAGGTCTCCTGGCCCAACAGAAGCCCGGAGGCTCAGCCACACGAAAAGACCCGTACCGCCACAGAGGAGCGTGGAATACACAAGGCTCGAGTCGCCAACCATACGGGTGAGCGCAGGCCTACAACTTCACCTGGCCAGGAGGACTCTAGGATTGTTCCCAGACTGATCAGGCCCTCATCACTAGCCGGTACTCCCGTTGGGGCCCATATAATTGCCAACAGTAAAGACCCTGGGACTGCACTGCAAAGACTCTGTGTTGTCATTACTGATACCTTGCACTACCACCACCATCATCCATACACGCTGCCCTGAAGCTCCACTCTTCCTGTGGGGAGTTACATCACCTTGCTGCACATACCACCAGCTTCAGCGGACTGCTCCACAGCAGCGGTTCCCAATAACCGCATTCCACAGGTGGTGTAGTCGGACTATACATAACAGATATACATAAACTACCCTTATATTGACCACCTGGGTCACGGACCGGGTCACCGCCACGGTGACTACAACCCCCAGCATCTGCAGGCCCTGTTCCGGGTACCCCACGGCCCAGGGGGCGCGTCAACTTTGGCGTAGTCGGCAGGATCTCATACCCGCTACCAATGGGTACTGCGCGCCTTCACAGACTGTGTCGTATACCGTGGTGAAGATTTCCCGCCATTGTTCGCCATTTTTGAGTAGCCGCACGAGAAGAAGAGGGGCGTGATCGCTGGAAACACGCGAAGTCTAAAGCCCTGCCCCACACACGGATGCAGCGCCAGGTCTTGGAAGGAGCCACAGTGAACGCTGACGTCAGACGCGTGCGACGCCAGGTCCTCGACAGAGACCATCGCCTGCGGAACTGCGGCCTACGGAAGAAAAGAGAAGGAAGGTAGGCCACGGTTCACTAGGGGGTAGGAAGACGCCCGATATGGAGGGAACTTCAGCCACCGGCGCGGCCGCTGCCGCGGTAATGCCATTCTCCATGCCATATATAACGGGGGCGGCGTGGTTGCCCCAGTACTCAGGAGAGTCGCACACCCTGAGTGACTTCAAGGAGAGACTAATTAGTTTATTTATAGTATACCCCCTGTCCGAGGAGCAGAAATTGAGCATCCTCGTAGGCTAGTTGATTGGTGCAGCCCAGAGAGAAGTAAAATCCTGGTCAGCCAGAGAAAAAGGGACTGTAAAAGAGATACTGGCCCGCCTAAAGGACACTTTTGACACCCGTACTACGGCAGAGATAAAGATGGGTGCAAACAATGGGCGCAGGACAGTGTACGGGACTATGCTTTAAACCTGCAGGAGGCGCTGAGGGCCATCAAACAAGTAGACCCTGACAGTGTGCGTGATGAAAACAGGCTGTTAACTTGAGCAATTTATTGAGGGTTTACTGTCCAGCGCCCACCGCACCCTGCTGCGCATAATGGCTCTGCAAAACCCTGACTTGGACTTTGCTCAATTTAAGGACAGGGCCATCCGGGTGCTACGGGAACCAGCACCAGGTGGCGCTACAGCTCACCGGCGCCCGGCTATCACCTACCACCAGGAGGTGGCACCCTTTTCCCCGGAGCCTGTAGGAGCTGATGCACAGACTTTGGACAATGCCCCGTCTACAGACCTGCACCATCAGGTCCAAGAGTTAACTAAAAGTGTAGCTACGCTAACCAAAACTGTGCAGTCCTTGCAGGTGTATCCCAAAGGAAAGATCCAGCTGGCTTCCAGTCCGGAAGACGTCCCGTGGCGCCGACAGAAGAGGATTCCACCACCCAGAGGGAGGAACAGCAACCGCTACGACCAGGACCGACAACCCATCTCCCGCCGCTGCAACCAGCCAGGACATTATGCAAGGTATTGTCATTTAAACGAGCAAAACCTGGGGCAGAGGGCCAACCCCCAGGTGTAAGACCACCAGGCCCATCAAGCTGGCGAGACAAATATGTGGGAGGACGACCAGTCCTACCTATCGTGCTGGACGGCTTTCCAATGAGCGTGTTGCTGGACACAGGGTCCCAGGTGACCACCATCCCCTACATTCTTTTCAAATGGTACTTGCCTGATTCGGACATTACCCGAACATTTGAGTATTTATGCTAGTAATGGTCAACCCGTACCTCAGGTGGGGTACAAAGCAGTGACCATAAAGGTTGGCAAAGTCGAACTGCCAGCACAAGGACTGATTATTGTCGACATTGATCGCCGAGAAAGTCATCCCATGATAACCTTAGGCGCTAATGTCATTGAAAATTGTCTTGCAGAAATAATTGTCTTGTTACAGCAGGTTGCGGAGACCGCCAGTTCCAGCCAGCAGCGGGTTCTACAAAGAGAGATCAGAGCCCTGATGAAAAGACAACAGGGAGAACTGTCTGGTGGTGAAATTGGCAGTGTCAGGATGAGTGACCCATTGCCTATTGCCATGCCCCCAAGAAGTGAAATGCTGATATGGTGCCGGGCAGCAATCTGTCTCCGGGGTAGAGATTACCAGGCCCTGGTAGAGCCCGTCTACTCTGACAGTAGGCCCACCATTTTGACAGCCAGGGGGGTGGTTGATGTCCGCCAAGGGAGAGTGCCAGTCCGCATCCTGAACATTGGGGAAAAAGAAGTTCACTTGTCCCGGTATGCCAACCGAGCCAAGCTATTTACCGTCAAGCAAAATGCTATAAAAACAGTGGAACCCTTACCTCCATCCAACCAGGCGGAGGGTAATGGCTCCGAGGGACAGATGGAGGACTGGTGTCAGAAGCTGCATGTGGGCACTGACTCCACCCCTCAACACCAAAAACAAGGAGTATACCGGGTGGTACAAGAGTATGAAAGGGTCTTCAGTAAACACCCACTCGACTTTGGGCAGGTAAAGGGGGTTCAACACCATATCCCCACGGGAGACAATCCACCCATTAAAGAAAGGTACCGGCCTGTACCGCCAGCACACTACCAAAATGCCAAAGGGATGTTGCGAGAGATGAAGGAGGCTGGGGTAATAAGAGACAGTTGTAGCCCCTGGGCAGCTCCATTAGTTCTTGTAAAGAAAAAGGATGGCACAATGAGAATGTGTGTAGACTACAGGCAAATTAACCGCATAACACATAAAGATGCATACCCGCTACCCAGGATAGAGGAGTCACTAGCTGCGTTAAAATCTGCTAATTATTTCTCTACTTTGGATCTTACTAGTGGGTATTGGCAGGTTCCTGTAGCAGAGGCGGATAAGGAGAAGACCGCATTCACCACCCCGATGGGCCTCAGCGAGTTCACCTGCATGCCATTCGGGCTCTGCAACGCCCCAGGAACCTTCCAGCGGTTGATGGAGTGCGGTCTAGGGCATAAGAATTTCGAGACAGTCCTGCTGTACCTGGAAGATGTCATAGTATACTCCAAGACATATGAGGATCATCTGAAGCACCTGGCGGAAGTGTTTGAAGCCCTGGCTGGCTTTGGTCTGAAGGTGAAGCCGTCTAAGTGCCACCTGCTGAAGCCCAAAGTACAGTACTTAGGACATGTGGTAAGCGCTGACGGTGTAGCACCAGACCCCGATAAGATCACCGTAATCAAGGACTGGCCGAGACCTTCCACCATCAAAGAAGTGCGGCAGTTCCTTGGGTTGGTAGGCTACTACCAAAGGTTTATACCAGGCTTCGCCAAGATGGCGGCACCCATGCAGGACCTCCTGATAAGCCAGTCCAGGAAGGCCAAGAACCAGAAACCACCATTCAAATGGGGCAAGCTGGAAGATGAGTCCTTCACAAGGTTGAAGATGACCCTAACAGGAGACGAGGTCCTGGCCTACCCTGATTATGGCCAACCCTTCATCCTTCACACGGACGCGAGCAACGTGGGACTAGGAGCGGTGCTGTCCCAGATCAGCAAGGCAGAGAAAGGGTGATAGCCTACGCCAGCAGGAAGCTCCGGCCCACAGAAAGAAACACAGAGAACTACAGCTCCTTCAAGTTGGAGTTCCTTGCCATCTTCTGGGCTGTGACTGAGCGCTACAAACATTATCTCGCCTCTTCCAAATTGACTGTGTACACGGATAATAACCCGCTGACACACCTGGACACTGCAAAACTTGGTGCCCTGGAACAAAGATGGATGGCCCGACTGTCTAATTACGAATTCACCATCAAGTACCGGGCTGGGCACAAGAATGCAAACGCAGACGCGCTGTCCAGAATTCCTAACTTGCCAGACGAGGAGCTGGAAGAGATAGAAATCCCCGCGTTCCATCGCCATGGGATAAAGCAGTGCTCCCATTGTGTGAAGAACAGGTGCTCTGCCAACAGAGAAGCCACGTTCAATCCATTGCCCCACTATGGATGGGCAGAAACACAAGACAGTGACCCGGCTGTTTGCCTAGTCAAAGAGTTGCTAACACAAGCTGACTCATACCCTGATTCAGATGCTCCAGAAGAGACCAAACAGCTGTGGAAAGAAAAGAGCAAGCTGTTCATCTATGAAGGGAAGCTGTGTCGAAGAACTGTCAACTCCCGGACACATGAGCTGGTCTGGCAGGTGGTAGTCCCGAGGCGAGATGCGTCTATGGTCCTGGAAGCGTACCACGATGGAGCGGGACATTTTGGATGGAAGAAGCTGGAAGTCCTGCTACGTGAACGGTTCAATTGGGTTGGCATGAGGAAAGCAGTCGAGAGGTGGTGTCGAGAATGCGGACCATGCAACCTGAGAAGAAAAGACCGTGACAGCCAGAGGGCTCCCCTGCAGCCCATCATCACCAAGCAGCCACTCGAACTGGTAGCCCTGGACCATGTGAAGCTATCCCCGAGCAGGTCAGGCTAAGTCTACGCTCTCACCATCGTAGACCACTACTCCCGGTTCCTGGTAGTAGTGAGAGTCAAGGACCAAACGGCTCAGACAGCAGCCAGAGCTTTCCAACAGCACTTCTGCCGCCCGCATGGTTACTCAGAACGTGTGCTAACTGATCAAGGTCCAGCCTTCGAAGCAGATGTATTCCAGGAATTCTGCAACCTGTACGGCTGCAAGAAGATCCGTACAACGCCTTATTATCCCCAGACCAACGGGATGTGTGAGAAGATGAATCAGGTGGTGATAGACCTACTGAAGACGTTGCCCCTGGAGGAACGAAGCCTGTGGCCAGAAAAGTTGCCAGACCTGGTGGATCTCTCTAATCACATTCCAGTGAATTCCACCAACTGCACACCTGCTTACCTGATGAGAGCAAGACCTGGTAAGCTGCCCATCGATCTGGATATGGGAGTTCTGACACGAGAGGACGCCTCACCAGATGCGGATTGAGATACTGAGCGGAAACTACAATACCGTAAGGTACAGGAAAGTGTTGAAAGAAGTCTGTCCCAAGCAAGAGAAAGGCAAGAGAGGACTTACAATCAACATTCACCAGCTGCCCCCTTGTCACCTGGAAAGCAAGTCCTAAAGAGAAAAAGGCGGCTCCATAAATTGGATGACCAGTGGGAAAAAGAGCCGTATACCATTCTACCATCAAGTCATGATAACACCAAGGTGTACCTCATAAGTAAGGATGGAGGAGAAACGACAGCAACAGTTTCCAGAGACCACCTGAAGAAATGTCCTGAGCAACTAAAGCATGCTGAAGAAGGCCAAGATATCCCTCAACCCGCAGAGGAAGTGGAAGGAATGGTCAGCACAGTACTCTGAGAATTTCCCCGGTCATGGACGGAAGTGAATAATGCCATTGTTGTGCCAGTCCTTACATTTCTCCAACCAGCCCCTCAGGGAGCTGTAGAACTCCCAGTAGAGTTGGAAGAACCATTGGCCCCAGAGACAGAAGATTCCTCATCGGCAGACCAGGAGAATCTACCCTCTGCTAGTAGCGAACCTGTCGTAGCCACAGTAAGCCAAAGGATCCATGGGGAGCTGCCCAACCTACCAGAGACACCTCCAAACACCTGTAGTGTGGTGAACATTGAACCCACCACACCAGGGGTAAATACAGGGGACCAAGGTAGAACACAGATAGACAGTGTGTTACGTAGATCTACCAGAAGCACCAGAGGTCAAATCCCTGGTCGCTGGAGGATTTAGATGTAACCCATAACTGTAGTATTGCAAATGTTGAAATGTTTTATATGTGGGTACTGATTATGTTTTTCCAGTTACCCGACAGGGTTCAAAGACTTTCAGGTTATGGACAGTGAGTAACCAAAAACTTGCCCTGTAAATAGTTGCACCTATAAAGTGCCCCCCTTGCAACAGACCACGGAACAAAAACCTGTCTGGTGTGGCCCCACTTGTGGTCCAACGGGACTGCCTAAACCTTGCAGCCACGCCCAAGGCCAACTTTGGGGTTTGTTTTGGACAGGTCCCCCATTCTACAACTGTACCTTGTTTGGGTGAAATGGACACTTGGTTACGGATGATACCGTGATCTATAAGGACTGCAATGCCTGTAAATATGTTCATGTATTGTTATTGCTTATTGTTATCTGTTATATTTTTGCAAAATATGCTCAGTCCCAGAGTATTGAAATTTACTAGGGGGGAATGTGGCACCCCAGAGGGTCTGGTTGCCACAGTGGTAGTAATACCATGTCTGGGAGCAAAGCAGGAGTTTCCTGGTCAGGAACACATTACATGCAACACCTCCTGCCCCAGACCAGAAAGGGGAGGATCCTGCCCTTTATAACTGGATCTGGAGGCGGGGTTAGGGAGTCTGAGTCTAGAGTTCAGTGTGTGGAGTCAAGTAGGACACGAAGGAGTAAAGAGCCAGGGACTGGAGCTGGAGTTAGCTCGTCCTGGATAGTATCCACAGAGGACCGGAGTCCGAGGCTGTGGGCATTGCATACCCAGCAGCAGATACCTCAGGGCAGGAGATTGCAGGTCTCCTGGCCCAACAGAAGCCCGGAGGCTCAGCCACACGAAAGGACCCGTACCGCCACAGAGGAGTGAGGAATACACAAGGCCCGAGTCGCCAGCCATACGGGTGAGCGCAGCATGTTACACTCAGGGACGTGGGCTACAACACGACTATAAGCGGGATAGCCCAAAAAGTATAGTCTGAACGGCAGGCCTACAACTTCACCTGGCCAGGAGGACTCTAGGATTGTTCCCAGACTGATCAGGCCCTCATCACTAGCCGGTACTCCCGTTGGGGCCCATATAATTGCCAACAGTAAAGACCCTGGGACTGCACTGCAAAGACTCCGTGTTGTCATTACTGATACCTTGCACTACCACCACCATCATCCATACACGCTGCCCTGAAGCTCCACTCTTCCTGTGGGGAGTTACATCACCTTGCTGCACATACCACCAGCTTCAGCGGACTGCTTCGCAGCGGCGGTTCCCAATAACCGCATTTCACAGGTGGCGTAGTCGGACTATACATAACAGATATACAGAAACTACCCTTAGATTGACCACCTGCGTCACGGACCGGGTCACCGCCACGGTGACTACAACCCCCAGCATCTACAGGCTCTGGGTACCCCACGGCCCAGGGGGCGCATCACCGGCTGTTCATCTATAGAGAGAAGCTGTGCCGGAGGTACGTCAACCCTAAAACCCATGAGATGGTATGGCAGATCGTAGTGCCCAAGACAGACATCCAGATGGTGTTGGAAGCCTACCACGATCAGGCGGGGCACTTTGGCTGGAAGAAGATAGAAACCCTGCTGAAGTGTTGGTTTTATTGGGTAGGAATGCGCAGTTCCATTGAGAGGTGGTGCTGGAATTGTGGACCCTGTAGCCTCAGAAGAAATGACTACAGCAGCCAGAAGGCACCCCTGCAACCCATCAAGACAACTAGACCTTTGGAGATCGTGGCCATGGATCATGTCAAGCTGTCACCCAGCAGGTTAGGATATTCCTATGCCCTGACCATGGTAGATCACTACTCTCGGTTCCTGGTGGTCGCCCCCGTCAAGGATCTAACGGCAGAAACTGCGGCGAAGACGTTTCAGGCGTACTTCTGCAGGCCCCATGGAAACCCGGAGCAGGTGCTGACGGATCAAGGCCCAGCCTTCGAGGCTGAATTGTTCAAGGAGTTCTGCCATGTGTGCGGGTGTAAAAAGATCCGGACCACACCGTACCACCCCCAAACCAACGGTCTCTGTGAAAAGATGAAGAACATCGTCATCGACCTGCTGAAGACCTTACCACTAGAGGAGAGAAATCAGTGGCCAGACGTACTACTTGACCTGGTAGATCTGTACAACTACATACCTGTGAGTTCCACCAATTGTACTCCAGCATATCTCATGCGAGCCAGACCCGGGAAGTTGCCCATGGACCTGGAGCTAGGTGTAGTGGAACCAGAAGCAGATATGTCCACTGAGGACTGGGACACGACCAGACAGGAGCAGTACAGAAGAGTACAGGCCTGTGTCGAAGACAGTCTCACTCATGTGAGGGACAAGCAGGAAGCAAACTACAATAAAAGTGCGCCCACAGAACCCTTCACACCAGGAGAAGTGGTGTTAAAAAGAAAAAGGAGAAACCACAAACTTGATGACCAGTGGGAAAGAGAACCCTACACTGTGTTAAATTCAAGATTTGGTAACAGGAAGACCTGTCTAATTACTAAGGACGGAGGAAGAACGACTGCAATGCTATCTAGAGACCATCTGAAGTTGTGTCCAGACCTGCTAAAGCCCCAAGAAGAAGTGCCTCTCACCGTACTGGAGGAGCCTAAAGAAGCAGTACTCCATACTGACTTAGGAGATTTCCCGGCAGATTGGCCTCAACTAGGAGGAGCAGTAATACCTGTGATCCACTTCTTTCAACAGGCAGAAGACCCTCCATAGCAAGTAGAGCCTGTAAGTGCTTCAGAAGAGCCTGCTCAAGAAGAATCCCCGGTTGGAGCAGAGCAAGAAGGCCCAGCCAATGGTATACTTGCCAGTCCCTTAGAGAGGTTAAGGCAACCCTGCAGTTCCCCAGCACTTAGAACTGACAGAATGGGAGGTAGTGCAAATACTAGTGCCTCACGCATCCCAGTACCACGTAGGTCGACACGTAGCACACGAGGTCAGACCCCTGTCAGATACAGAAAGTAAAGAAGGAAACTCTGACAGTGTAAATAGTGCCCCTGGGGTATTATGTTGTGTATTTTCATGTATGTATTTATTAACTTGTGTTTTGCTTTATAATGGACAATTTAAGTGAAATGGACACTTTTCCTGGTTGCCTTTAGTTACCCGTAAGGGTACATACAGAACTTAGTGGCTGAGGAGTATGTGCAGCCCAAAAACTGATTCTTGTAAATAATTGCACTCCCTGGAGTGCCCCTTTATGTGACCTCAGAAGAAAAACCTGTCTGGAGTGGCACTAACGGAGGTCCAACTCAGGATCGCCATGCCCTGCAGCCACCCCAGGGCCTATGTTGAGGGTTTGGGACAGGTCCCTCAAGCTATCAAATACTATGCCCTGTGAGATGGACATTCTGTCAGGGAACCTCACCAAAAGAGACTTGAATTCTGAGGTTGCTTATTGTACATATGTCTATTTATTATTTATAATGTTTATTATGTAACGTTCAAGCAAGTGCCTCCCATAAAGGGAAGATTGTTATTATTGTTGTTATAAAAAGTACTTCAGTCCGGGAATACTGAGCTTTGCTAGGGGGGAATGTGGCACCCTGCTGTGCATTGGTGCCACAGATTCTAGAGGGGTGCATGAACAGATTCCTCCACAAGAGGCCCTCATAGCATACACACACCTCCACCTTCCACCTCAGACCACCAGAGGGAGCCGTTAGGGATATAAAAAGGAAAGGTGGAGCTAGGCAGCCAGTCTGGAGAACAGTTTCCTCTGGGACAGCGCTAGTTCCAGTCTGTGAGGATCCAGTCTGTAGAAGGAAGCCTGTTGAGAGGAGCTCCTGCAGTAGCCATCCTGCAGTGGAGCACAGTCCAGACTTATTGAGCTCAGGTAGTGAGCCCAAGGTGTGCCGACGCCATAAGAGCGGTGAAAAGTAGCGAGGCCTACAGGCAGTGTGAAGCCTAGTGAGGGCCCCAAGCAGGCCGAAGGCAAGTGGAGTAAGCGAGCTACATAGGGGGCAGAGGAGCTTAGCCATCTCACCCCACAAGAATTTACCAGACACCGGGTCCGTGGCTGCAAGGATCTCTAGGACCAGCAGAAACAACCGGGATCCCTGGCGAACTACATGTCCCAGGAATACCAAAAGCTGACCGTAATACCAGGGTCAGGAGTCACTGAGGCCCAAGAAACCAGGGAGTGTGAACTCCAACAGAAGGCCCTACCACCAGGTCAGCAGGTGCAAGACAGAGACCAAGTTAGGCCTAGCTTCAGGCAGGTCATAAACTTACTAGGAAAAGGCAAGAAACAGGAGGCCCCACACCCGCTCACTGGGGAGAGTCCTGAAATGCACCCTTCACCCTACAGTACCCCGGATCGTGCCTGAAAACACCACCAGTAAAGGTACTGAAGTGAACTGTCGTGTGTGTGCCTATTCTTCCTTTGACCCGGCTGGGTCCCCTCTGTCCTGCATCCCTTCTCCTACGCTGCCCTGAGGCCCCGCTCCACCTATGGGGAGCAGAACCAACTAAGCTGCCCGACCACCGGCCTCAGAGGACTGTAGCAGCGCTGGTGAGTCTCACCAGACACCACAGGTGGCGTCACAAACTTTCCCCTTTTCCCATACACCTTTCCCCCAATTCCTTGCTTTTTTTTACGGCCACCGCGGCATCCCCCAAAACTAACAGCAAGGCCAGGGCGCCGAGTCTCCATCCCTTGGGGGCGTCACAAATGTTCATCACAATTTTCAGATTTTTAAAATAATTAGAAAACCATGTGTCATTTCCTTTACACTTCATAAATACTTGCTATTTTATGTTGGTATATCACATATAATCCCAATCAAATGCATTTAGGTTTGTGGTTGAAATCTGAAAAAATGTGGAAAGGTTTGACTAGCCCAGGGGAAGGGGATGGGGATAAGTCGGTACCCGGGCCTTTACATCGCCTTGGTGATGTCGCGGTGGTCGGCTCCCGGGACCGTACTCTGGGGTCACTCTTTAAAAGCGTGGATATTTGTTTATTTTATAAAAGTTCGTGACGCCACTTGTGGTTTCTGGTGAGAATCACCAGCGCTGCGGCAGCCCACTGAGGCCGGTGATAAGGCAGCTCGATGGTATAGCTCCCCACAGGTGGAGCTTGGCCTCAGGGCAGCGTATGGAGAGGGAGATGCAGGACAGGCGAGACTCAGCAGTGTCAGAGCAAGAACGTGGACGGACACGATAGTCACTTCAGTACCTTTTACTGATGGAAAATCAGGCACATCCCGGAGCACTGTAGGGTGAAGGGTGCATATCAGGATCCTCCCCAATGAGCAGGTGTAGGGCCTCCTGTTTCTTGCCTCTGCATAGTAAGTTTTTGACCTGCCTGGAGCTAGGCCTAACTTTGTCTCTGCCCTGCGCTGGCTGACCTTGTAGTAGGGCCTTTTCTCGGAGTACACGCTCCTCAGCTTGTGGGGCCTATGAGTCTCCTGGTTCTGTTACGTATCAGCACTTTAGCGGTCCTGGGACTTGTAGTTCTCCAGGGATTCCGGTTATACCTTACTGGGTCGTAGAGATCCCGGCAAGCTTCGGACCCGGTGTCCGGTAAATTATTCGGGGTGAGCTAGGTAAGCTCCTCTGCCCCCTATGTACTAACTCTACACTCGCCTTCGGCCTACTCGGGCCCTCACTAGGCTACTCAGACTAACGGCAGCTTGCCGCGCTTCACCGATCTTATGGTGCCGGCACACCTAAAGCTCACTATTCTGAGCTACAACTGAGTCTGGACTATGCTCCACTGCAGACTGACCTCTCTCAGGATTCTCTTACTGCAGAAACTCTCTCAACAGACTGACTGAGCTCGACTCTGTATTCAGATGTGTATTAGCTGAACTGTCCAGAGGAACTGAACTGCCTGGCTCCACCTTCCCTATTTATATCCCTAACGGGCTCCCCCTGCTGGTCTGAGGTGGAAGGTGGAGATGTGTGAATGTTTATGGGGGCCTCTTGTGGAGGAATCCATCAATGCACTCTTCTAGAATCTGTGATACCAAGCGCAGCTGGGCGTCACAGGTTCACTGGGTATGAATACTTTTTCAAGGCACTGTATATCGGTGACCAGATGTTTTGGGTGACACACAGAATAGCATTGTGGGGTGCATTTGGTTCTCCAGGTCACAGGTTGTGTTCATCTCATTTAAAAAGAAGATAATCATTAGATAATACTAGTCGGTAGAAAGGAACTAGTTGGTAATTGGCAACACATCAACACAGTTATTATGTCATTAATTGCAGTGGAGGAGTGTGGTTTGGGATGTAAACCCCTATAAAAAAACTGTGTCAGATCAGGCAAATTAGAATATATTTGTCATTCGCATCAGTGATTTCTATGAATGGATGCGATTGCTTAACCAAGACTGTGGCGACTGTGGTGCCTCTGGCTAATGATCAATGTGAAATGATATGACCACCCAAATCAGTGTTTTCTTAGTAGAAGGAGACTGTCCCTAGATATGGGTGTCTCTTAGAGACCTAATAAATTGACAACTTGGCTTTGCAGATACAGTTGAAACCAGAAGTTTCCATACAGTACACTATATAAAAAGACACATATGCAGGTTTTTCTCAATATCTGACATGAAATCAGAATAAACATTTCCCGTTTTAGATCAATTAGGATTACCAAAATTTTTAATATTTGCCAAATGTCAGAATAATGAGAGAGAGAGAGAATGTTTTAAGGCATTTTTATTACTTACTACAAAGTCAAAAGTTTACATACACTAAGATTACAATGCCTTTAAACACTTCTGGATTGCCCATATGGTGATGTCATGTGTTTGGAAGATTCTGATTTTTTTGGCAACATCTGAGTTAATCAGAGACACGCCTGTGTCTTCTTTTCTCATGATGCCATTTATTTTGTGAAGTGCACCAGTCCCTCCTGCAGCAAAACAACCCTACAACATGATGCTGCCACCCTGATGTTTTACAGCTGGGATGGTGTTCTTATTTAGAAGGTGTGTATAAGGCTGCGTGCACACGATCCGTTTTTCATGCGTTTATGCTGCGGAATTTCCACAGCGGAAATGCATCAAAAACGCATGGTAATCCGCACCCCATGGTCCCCAATGGCATTCCGCAATGTCAATGCACATGCTGCGGATTTTTCCGCAGCGTTTCTGCAGCGCAAATAAATCCGCAGCATGTTCATTAATTTTGCGGAAGCGCAGCGGAAGCGCCGCCATTGACTTGCATTGAGACGCATAATATCCGCGTCTGTACATTTGTACAAGCAGATAACATGCGTCTCAATGTGCGGATGGTACCCAGTTCTGGAGGAGAGGAGACTCTCCTCCAGACCTGGGTACCATTGTACCTGTAAAAAAAAGAATAAAATAAAAAATAAAGTTTATATTCACCTGTCCGGCGGCTTCTCTCTGCTTGACGGCAGCGCTTCTCCTTCCAGGACCTGAGATGATGTTGTGTCATGTGACCGCAGGCTATCTCGCGATGTGCCGGCAACCCGGAAGAAGCCAGGACGAGCGCGGCAGCACACGCGGCGGGGGATCGGGGGTAAGTATAGCTTTATTTTTTTTACGGTCACACTGTATAAATCCATGCCGTTTGCATGGATTTATACAGTGTGACCTAGTTGTCAAGCACTTTCCAAGTGATGCTATCGCCTTGTCAGTCCGCATACGGAAACACATGCGTTAACGCATATGGATACGCATGTGCATCCGCATGTATTCTGCAGGAAAAACGCATGCACAATCTGCATGCGTTTTTCTGCCAGGGAGATGCAGAAATGCTGCAGAAATTTTCTGCTTCATTTCTGCATCGTGGGCACTTAGCCTAGCAGTTTACACTTTCAACATGTCAAATAATTGTGATCACCTAGGTCTGCTGCCTCTTGAATCTGATGAAGGAGAACAGCAGTAACCATTTCATAACAAAACGCCTGGGTCAGTCCGTTCTGTATATTGCCCTGGATTGTGTTTTTAAAGGTGCCATTTGTATGGCACCGGTAATTCCACTAGTGTAAAACCAAAATGCTGCAAAGGTCACTGATATAAAAATGTTACATTCTGGTCTGAAACTGCCCCAACTGCAACCTCTTTCATCAGGCGTCACCACTCTTACACTGTGGATGGCACTGTTGACGCAAGTGTGGTGCATGCATCCAAGCATATTAGTGAGGCTGGGGCTGGTGGTGATGTCCAGCTGAAGAGTCTGTGGACCCAGTTCATCAAAGCTACGCTAAGTGGCTAGCTCCAAGAGTGTTTGTGAGAGCCCTTTTAAAAGTTGCAAAAACTCCATGAACCGTCCCCTGTAACAACTTTTTCTAACTTTGGAAAACCAGAATTGGTTACCTCCATATAATAAAATGTTGAATTCACAGTTTCACTGCCAGTCAAGAGCTCATGTACTATGGTATCTAATTAATACTTTTGAGATATGCTCTGGCAGTTTTAAACAGGAGCTGAAAAGGAGCTTAATGTTTTCATATTTTAGCAAAAAATTTTTTTTTCTAAAAACTACTTTAATCATGCCTTAGACTAAGTCCACTGCCCACAGCCCTGCTCACCGCAGCTGTCCTCCTCAGCCCCTCAGCTTCCTACCTCTTCTCCTTGCCCACAGCCCTGCTCACCGCAGCTGTCCTCCTCAGCCCCTCAGCTTCCTACCTCTTCTCCTTGCCCACAGCCCTGCTCACCGCAGCTGTCCTCCTCAGCCCCTCAGCTTCCTACCTCTTCTCCTTGCCCACAGCCCTGCTCACCGCAGCTGTCCTCCTCAGCCCCTCAGCTTCCTACCTCTTCTCCTTGCCCACAGCCCTGCTCACCGCAGCTGTCCTCCTCAGCCCCTTAGCTTCCTACCTCTTCTCCTTGCCCACAGCCCTGCTCACCGCAGCTGTCCTCCTCAGCCCCTCAGCTACCTACCTCTTCTCCTTGCCAACACCCCTGCTCACCGCAGCTGTCCTCCTCAGCCCCTCAGATTCCTACCTCTTCTCCTTTTTTTTTTTGCATTCTTATTCTTTTTTTTAACTAACTTGGTCACACTATATAAAATCCATGCCGGTTGCAAGGATTTATATAGTGTGACCAAGTTGTCAAGCACTTTTCCAAGTGATGCTAAAATCGCTTGGAAAAGCGCTTGATAACCCGCATGCAGAAATGCTGCAAAAAACGCTCGACAAACGCTTCTACCTGGCTGGAAAAACACATGAAAAAACCGCATGCGTTTTTCCTGCAGGGAGAAGCGTAAAAAATCTGCAGCATTTCTGCATCGTGGGCACATAGCCTCATAAACCCCTTGATTGCTGTAGGGATAGTAGGTGATAGGCGGGTGGTTTGTAATTAATGTTTGTATGCTTTTAGGCAAGTGGGTGGGAAGTATAATTAGGTTATTGGTGGGGTTAATTGTATATCCGTATTGTGTGCTATTGTTAATATTATTGTGTACTATGGAAATTGGTAGTATATTAACTGTAGACTTGTGTGTAATAAATGTATTTTATTGATACACGGTTTCGTCTCAGTTAGTCGCCGTTAGTATCGCATATAGCAAAGGAATCAGAGTAGTAACAGGTGAGGTATTAGCCGGATATCGATTATTAATAGTCAAGCCTGACATTAATAATTAATATACGGAACACCACCCTGTAACATAAGGGCAGATATTATGGCGCCTATACTTACATCCAGCTCATAGGTGGATCTGCCGGCTCTGCCATCCTCAGGGTCTTAATGAAATGTACTTTTTAAGACTGCGGCTCTCATTTTACACTTACATCTGGAGGATGTGCAAGTCCACTAGCTGTAAGCTCTTGTGTTCTCCATAGGCCAAATTTTCCCTGTTTAAAAGGGAAAAAAAAAAAAATCCGGCCTCCTGCCACCCCTTAATAGCCGGCCATCTCTCACCTTTTTCCCCACTCCTATGACAACACTGTCATAAGTATGAGGAAATCCAACTGCCGGTAATGGTAGATTTATCATAGGCAAGTGCAAGATGTTGTTAAAAAAAAAAATCCGGCCTCCTGCCACCCCTTAATAGCCGGCCATCACGCACCTCAGTATTTCATCATTGCCCAAGACAGCACCAAAAATTGGAGCTAAAATGAGCAGGAGGAAATCCTATTACCGGTCAGTGAAAAATATTTGGCACATGCCTATGATTGGAATAAAATGCAGATATTAGTAACATTGTAACGTAGGTTGAAGAAAGACCTCGGTCTATCAAGTTCAACTTTCCTCCCCCACTGGTACTCCGTACACTAACACTACACTAACTTACTAACTAACTGGCACTAGGCCTCACAAATGTATTATTATTATTATTATTATTACCATTTTTATCATTGCTGCACTATAACAATTAAGAATGTACCCATTTATAATTTAATTTTTTAAATTAATTTTATATTTTGTATTACTCTTGTGATTCTAATAATGGTATTACCAGAATCCCTATGCCTAAATCTGTTGATCCAGAAGAAGGCAAAAAACCCCAGGACACCTAACGCCAATTTGCATCACAGGGAAAAATTCCTTCTTGACCCCGAGAAAAGGCGATCAGTCCTAGGACCCTGGATCAAACCTAATTATGTTATTACTAGTTACATATATAATATTACACTACTTATTGTACTACTGCAGTTATTAATTAATTTGTTTTTATTTTTATAAATGTGACTATTTGATATCGTTACTATTATTAACATCCTGCTATCTTATTACAGTATTATTCTAACTTTCCTATCACTACTAATACTACCCTATGCCTACATTGTTGATCCAGAAGAAGGCAAAAACCCCAGGACACCTTCAGCCAATTTGTGTCACTGGGGAAAAATTCCTTCTTAACCGAGAAAAGGCGATCAGTCCTGGAACCCTGGATCAAACCTAATTATCATACTAGTTATGTAATTACCGTACTCCTCACCACAGTACCGCCCTCCTCACCACATCTCCACAGTCACTTCCACCTCCTACCCACGATCTATCCCAAACTCTCGTAACCCTTCTAACCTTATACCCATCCGCCCAGCCCCCGCTTCCCCAGTCCCCCTAACAGGAGCTCTATGGAACGCTCGCTCTCTCTGCAACAAACTTTCCTACATTCACGATCTCTTCATCACTAACAAGCTTTCCTTCCTCGGCATCACTGAAACCTGGCTCACCCCCTCCGACACGGCCTCTCCTGCTGCACTTTCGTACGGCGGATTCCACCTTTCCCATGCCCCCCACCCCACCGGCAAGCACGGTGGAGGAATAGGTTTCCTCCTCTCAGATAACTGCTCCTTCACCCATATCCCTCAACTGCCCTCAATTACTGTCCGCTCTTTTGAAGTGCACTGCGTGCGCATCTACTCCCCCTCCAACCTCCAACTGGCTGTCATCTACCACCCCCCAGGATCAGCCACCACTTTCTTTGACCACTTCACCACTTGGCTACTTCATTTCCTCTCTGTTGACATCCCCACTATCCTCATTGGCGACTTCAACATCCCCATTGACACTTCCCTCTCAGCTGTCTCTAAGCTCCTATCCCTCACTTCCTCCTTCGGTCTTTCCCAGTGGTCTTCCACACCCACCCACAAAGACGGCCACACGCTGGACCTCATCTTCACCCGCCTCTGTTCCCTATCTAACCTCTGTAACTCACCTCTCCCTCTCTCTGACCACAACCTACTTACATTCTCTACCCTCTCCTCTCCAGGGCAACAATCCCCACTCCACAAACTTGCATACCCTCGCAGAAATCTCAAACACCTTGACCTACAGTCACTCTCTGAATCCCTTCTCCCTCTTACAGACATTAGTTCCTTACATGATGCAGATGTTGCTGCCACTTTATACAACACCACAACAGCTGCAGCTCTCGATTCAGTCGCCCCCCTCACACTTACCAAAGCTCGCACAACCAACAGACAACCCTGGCACACCAGCCTAACTAAAGAACTGCGATGGCCCTCCAGGGTTGCTGAGCGTAGATGGAAAAGGTCCCACTTCAATGAGCACTTCATCGCATTTAAACAGTCCCTCACTACCTTCAAGTCCACACTCACTGCAGCACAACAAACATACTTCTCATCTCTCATATCCTCCATGTCTCACAACCCCAAACAACTATTCAACACCTTCAATTCTCTCCTCCCTCAGTGCCTCCTCCCTCTCCTCTTATTTCAGCCGAAGACTTTGCCTCATTCTTCAAGCAGAAGATTGACACCATCAGACAAAGCTTTTGCCTAAAGCCCCCACAGCCCCTCCCCACACCTACTCAACCCTCCTCCTCCAAAACCACATTCTCCACCATTACAGAAGATCAACTTTTCTCTTTACTCTCCAAATCACACCTCACCGCCTGTAAACTTGACCCAATCCCGTCCCACCTCATCCCAAACATTACCACTATCTTCATCCCACCCCTAGCCCACCTCTTCAACCTGTCACTAAAAACTGGTGTCTTCCCCTCATGCTTCAAACATGCCTCAATCACACCAATCCTCAAAAAGCCCTCCCTTGACCCATCCTCTCTGTCTAGCTATCGCCCTATATCACTTATCCCTGAAGCCTCAAAACTACTGGAACAACACGTCAATTCTGAGCTGTCCTCCCACCTCTCCTCCTGCTCCCTCTTCGACAGCCTACAATCTGGTTTCCGACCGCACCATTCTACTGAAACTGCACTGACTAAAGTCACCAATGACCTACTAACCGCCAAATCTATGCGACACTGCTCTGTCCTCCTCCTCCTAGACCTGTCATCTGCCTTCGACACAGTGGACCATTCCCTCTTACTACAAACTCTCCCATCTCTCGGCATCACAGACTTGGCCCTATCCTGGATCTCCGCATACCTAACAGACAGGACATTCAGTATCTCTCACTCACAGATCACCTCCTCATCTCGCCCCCTATCTGTCGGTGTCCCCCAAGGTTCAGTTCTAGGACCCCTGCTCTTCTCCATCTACACCTTAGGCCTGGGACAGCTCATAGAGTCTCATAGCTTTCATTATCACCTCTATGCTGATGACACACAGATCTACCTCTCTGGACCCGATATCACCTCCTTACTAAACAAAATCCCACAATGTCTGTCTGCTATTTCATCCTTCTTCTCTGCTAGATTTCTAAAACTTAACATGGACAAAACAGAATTCATCATCTTTCCGCCAATTCATTCAACCCCCCCAACTGACCTATCCATCATAGTCAATGGCTGCCCACTCTCCCCAGTCCCTCAGGCTTGCTGCCTTGGGGTAACCCTGGACTCTGAACTTTTCTTCAAACCACATATCCAAGCCCTTTCCACTTCCTGCCGACTCCAACTCAAAAATATCTCCCGGATCCGCACATTCCTCAACCATGAATCTGCAAAAACACTAGTGCACGCCCTCATCATCTCCCGCCTCGACTACTGCAACCTCCTGCTCTGTGGCCTCCCCTCTAACACTCTCGCACCCCTCCAATCCATCCTAAACTCTGCTGCCCGACTAATCCACCTGTCCCCCCGCTATTCCCCGGCCTCTCCTCTGTCAATCTCTTCACTGGCTCCCCATTGCCCAGAGACTCCAGTTCAAAACCCTAACCATGACATACAAAGCCATTCACAACCTGTCTCCTCCATATATCTCTGACCTAGTCTCTCGCTACATACCTGCACTCAACCTCCGATCCTCACAAGATCTCCTTCTTTACTCCCCTCTAATCTCCTCCTCCCACAATCGCATACAAGATTTCTCCCGTGCTTCCCCCCTACTCTGGAACTCTCTACCCCAACACATCAGATTCTCGTCGACCGTGGAAACCTTCAAAAAGAGCCTGAAGACCCACCTCTTCCGACAAGCCTACAACCTGCAGTAACCACCACTCCACCAATACCGCTGCACGACCAGCTCTACCCTCACCTACTGTATCCTCACCTATCCCTTGTAGACTGTGAGCCCTCACGGGCAGGGTCCTCGCTCCTCCTGTACCAGTCGCCGTCACATTGTGTTCAAGATTATTGTAATAGTTCTTGTATGTATACCCCTTCTTGACATGTAAAGTGCGATGGAATAAATGGCGCTATAATAATAAATAATAATAATACTATTACCGTACTACATGTACTACTATAGTTGTAACATTTTGTCTAATTTAACGGTAACCCTCAATGTTATGTGTATCGAGGAAATCGTCCAGCCCTTTTTTGAAAGCTGTTATAGTGTCTGCCATCACTACTTCTTGTGGTAGGGAATTCCACAGTCCCACTGCTCTGACTGTAAAGAACCCTTTCCTGTTTAGGTGCCTTAAAAAATGGGAATATTCAAAATCAACTTTTAACCCACTTTATTCATTATTTACAGATATAAGAAACATGTAAGAGGTTTTAGTTGCATTAAAAAGCTTTGCAGGTTTTTTTGTTTTGTTTAACTATATAGATGTTCCATGAGAAGGCTCAATGGCTTCTGGAATAGGTACCCCTGGCATGGACTGGAATGACATTGGCATGGGTGTCTTCACGGGACTTTGATGAAATAGTCCTCCATTTGGCGATCTGGGTTTACATATTATGGCGCCTATACTTACATCCAGCTCATAGGTGGATCTGCCGGCTCTGCCATCCTCAGGGTCTTAACAAAATGTACTTTTTAAGACTGCGGCTCTCATTTTACACTTACATCTGGAGGATGTACAAGTCCACTAGCTGTAAGCTCTTGTGTTCTCCATAGGACAAATTTTCCCTATTTAAAAAAAAAAAAAAAATCCGGCCTCCTGCCACCCCTTAATAGCCGGCCATCTCTCACCTTTTTCCCCACTCCTATGACAACACTGTCATAAGTATGAGGAAATCCAACTGCCGGTAATGGTAGATTTATCATAGGCAAGTGCAAGATGTTGTTAAAAAAAAAAAAATCCGGCCTCCTGCCACCCCTTAATAGCCGGCCATCACGCACCTCAGTATTTCATCATTGCCCAAGACAGCACCAAAAAATGCAGCTAAAATGAGCAGGAGGAAATCCTATTACCGGTCAGTGAAAAATATTTGGCACATGCCTATGATTGGAATAAAGCGCAGATATTAGTAACATTGTAACATTGGTTGAAGAAATACCTCGGTCCATCAAGTTCAACTTTCCTCCCCCAATTGTACTCCGTACACTAACACTACACTAACTTACTAACTAACTGGCACTAGGCCTCTCAAATGTATTATTATTATTATTATTATTAATATTATTATTACCATTTTTATCATTGCTGCACTATAACAATTAAGAATGTACCCATTTATAATTTCATTTTTTAAATTAATTTTATATTTTGTATTACTCTTGTGATTCTAATAATGGTATTACTAGAATCCCTATGCCTAAATCTGTTGATCCAGAAGAAGGCAAAAACCCCAGGACACATTCAGCCAATTTGCATCACAGGGAAAAATTCCTTCTTGACCCCGAGAAAAGGCGATCAGTCCTAGAACCCTGGATCAAACCTAATTATGTTATTACTAGTTATATATTTAATATTACACTACTTATTGTACTACTGCAGTTATTAATTAATTTGTTTTTATTTTTATAAATGTGACTATTTGATATCGTTACTATTATTAACATCCTGCTATCTTATTACAGTATTATTCTAACTTTCCTATCACTACTAATACTACCCTATGCCTACATTGTTGATCCAGAAGAAGGCAAAAACCCCAGGACACCTTCAGCCAATTTGTGTCACAGGGGAAAAATTCCTTCTTGACCCCGAAAATAGGCGATCAGTCCTGGAACCCTGGATCAAACCTAATTATGATACTAATTATGTAATTACTATTATGGTATTAAATGTACTTCTATAGGTGTAACATTTTGTCTAATTTAACTGTAACCCTCAATGTTATGTGTATCGAGGAAATGGTCCAGCCCTTTTTTGAAAGCTGTTATAGTGTCTGCCATCACTACTTCTTGTGGTAGGGAATTCCACAGTCCCACTGCTCTGACTGTAAAGAACCCTTTCCTGTTTAGGTGCCTTAAAAAATGGGAATATTCAAAATACACTTTTAACCCACTTCATTCTGTTGTTATTTACAGATGTAAGAAAAATGTAAGAGGTTTTAGTTGCATTAAAAAGCTTTGCAGGTTTTTTTGCTTTGTTTAACTATATAGATGTTCCATGAGAAGGCTCAATGGCTTCTGGAATGGGTACCCCTGGCATGGACTGGAATGACATTGGCATGGGTGTCTTCACAGGACTTTGATGAAATAGTCCTCCATTCTTACCCCCAGCTCATAGGTGGATCTGCCGGCTCTGCCATCCTCAGGGTCTTAATGAAATGTACTTTTTAAGACTGCGGCTCTCATTTTACACTTACATCTGGAGGATGTGCAAGTCCACTAGCTGTAAGCTCTTGTGTTCTCCATAGGCCAAATTTTCCCTATTTAAAAAAAAAAAAAAAAATCCGGCCTCCTGCCACCCCTTAATAGCCGGCCATCTCTCACCTTTTTCCCCACTCCTATGACAACACTGTCATAAGTATGAGGAAATCCAACTGCCGGTAATGGTAGATTTATCATAGGCAAGTGCAAGATGTTGTTAAAAAAAAAAAAATCCGGCCTCCTGCCACCCCTTAATAGCCGGCCATCACGCACCTCGGTATTTCATCGCTGCCCAAGACAGCACCAAAAATTGGAGCTAAAATGAGCAGGAGGAAATCCTATTACCGGTCAGTGAAAAATGTTTGGCACATGCCTATGATTGGAATAAAGCGCAGATATTATGGCGCTTATTCTTACCGCCAGCCCATAGGTGGATCTGCTGGCTCCGTCATTCTCTGTGTCTTCATTCGGGGTCCCTCGACGTCTCCATGGTCACCTTCATTCTTGCAGCGTTTGTTCCAGTGAAGTCCAGTCTTCTGATTTTCAGTCTTCCGGAGGCTCAGGTGGGCCGCTCGCTCTGATGACTATAGAGCTGGGGTCTGCTCAAGGGTTTCCAAGTTGACAAATGAAAATCCCTCAAACAATGCCTGGTCCTTTGTTGATATAGGTGCTGTGGCCTCTGCTGCTTCTAGTTTCTCCAGATGGAATGGTTTATGACGACGGGGAGGCTCAGATGGCTATAAAGGAAAAAAGGAATTATAACATTAAAATTATGACTTTATATCAGAGTCTCCGTTAAAAACAAGTTGTGTTGATTGAAAACTAGTAAAAGAATAGACACAAAGATTTTAATACTAAGAAACCATATCTGCTCATATACTTACCACAGGGACGTATGGTGGAGGCAGTTTCAGGGCTTCCACAGAGACCCAGTCGATACGCTGAAAAAACCTGTGCTTTCTGATGTTACCGTTGGCTCCTAAGCGACTGGCAGGATCTTTCTGAAGGAGCTAATAAAGATAAAACCAAAATCCATGAATGTAAACTGGAGAGAAAATGATGACTACTATGCAGAGATGAGCAAATCCACTTGATGCAAACTGAATTTGTGTTGAATTTTTGTGAATCTGCTGAACCCGGTGAATTTCAACAATTTGTGATTTGCTTCTTGGGAATCACCTAAAATAATTGCAGCCAATTTTCATACAGTATTACTAAAAATTACATCAGCCAGAGAAGACTTATAGGACCTCTGATGTAAGCCGTCCAGGCTTCACCATAATGCTTTAAGGTGTCACATCACATGTTATAGCACAATCAGGAGGGACTATCATAGCCTGTATGAAAGCCAAAGCAATGAATGTAGGAGTCATTTTGTGGTGAATCTGGATAGGGAGAGCACATCAGAGCTTAGCAGTAGAGATTGAGAGAGAAAGACATAAAACAGTAAAAGCCTGCACAGATAGTATGTGACAGCACAGCAGTAAAGAACGGTTACCACAAGTTTACCCATTTATGTTGAGTACTTGCGATTTTAACATTTTTGGGAAAAAATTGGAACAAGCTGGTTAATTTGAATTTCAAAAGGTTTGCTCATCTCTACAACTATAACATTGTATACATCATAGTACTAATGACTGTTAAGACAACTGACCTGTTTAATGATGTTCCTGATGCCGGAGGATTTATCGTTGAGTGTCTGATGGTAGGCGCACTCATCGGTAACCATTTCTTTTAAGATGACACCAAAAGAATACCAGTCTACTCCGGCGTTATACTCCTTCCCAGCCAAAATCTACATAAAGAAGAAGAAAATAGATAAAGAGTTGGTCAAAAAGTTCCATATCTTCAGTGTAACAAAGTTCTCAGCATAATAATTGTAAGACTATGTAATATAGTGAGAGTGGATGATTCCTCTGGTTGTGGCATCACTTGAATATTATGATTACTACACTAATGACTGAAAGGAGCCATGCTGCTCTTCTGAGCTCCAGAACCTTTATGGGCTGACTTGTAACTCTTTGGGTCTCTAATGCTGGCAAAACATATAGCATGATCATGTATTGTGGCCGGAGTCACAGATTCCGGAGAGATCATCTAATGTGTATGGAGACATCCCAATTCAGCTCAAACACTGGATGCTGAATTTCAGTGCCCGATCCTTTGTGTCTGGCATGGTCATACTCCCCCCTCCCATTCAGAACGCATGTACACTCAGCTGAGGCAAGCTGCCTATCTAATGTGCATGGCATGCCAGATGTCAATGTCAGAATGTCCCATTTACTGTAATGGACATTTGTTGGATTATGTGTGTGATCCAGGCAGACATACAATTATAGTATGAAAAAAAGAGAAAATCCTTGTTCTTCTCACCTCAGGAGCCATGTAGCCTGCAGTTCCAGCGTATTCGGTGGCTGTTCGGTCTCCATGCATGTTGTCAATTGAGAGACCGAAATCTGTGATCTTAATATGGCCCGTTTCAGCCACCAAGATGTTCTCGGGCTTGAGGTCTCTGTGGATGACGCCCTTGGAGTGGAGATGTTGAATTCCACAGACGAGTTCAGCGGCATAGAATCTGACAGAGAGACAAGAAATTAGTGACGGTCTACAGAAATACAAGAAATCCTGCCCTATCCATAGTGTAATAAAGTGGCCGGTCAGGATTCTGTCCAGGTTCTGATGACTAATATATTGCTTTAGTCTAATCCATATTGCCATCAAAGAGCAATCAATACTGATGACAGAACTGCTGTTTATATATACTGTATATTTCTATTTGTGTATAATTACATAAAAATAAAACTTTACCTTGCACTGGGGATGTCAAGCTGCCCCTTCATCAGTAAGTAGCTGTAAAAGTCCCCGCAGCTCACGTATTCCAGACCAAGGAGCAAATGCAGCTGTTGTACAGAGCAGAGATATAGGTGAATTGCCAGATTATTACAGTACCTACACATCTACTACAGAATAGGACAGAATAACTATAGGCTACATGGTAAATGCCTGTCTGATTGTCCAGATACAAACATAGAGACATAACTATAGTAGGTACATGTGTTGCAGTCGCACTTAGCCCTGGAGCCTATGGGGCCAAAATATCCTTTTGGCCCATAAGAGAACACCAGTACTATTAAAGATCTGTAATGGTTGGGGGCCATGTTGGAAATTTTTCATTGGGGCTGTAATGCAGCAGCTTGCGGCATTACTGTAATGGTCCAGGGTGTGTTTTGGCCGACCATGTACCTCCCGAGGTGACTGATCACATGACTGTGACATCGCACAGGTCCTGTGCATACAGAAGGTCTGATCACATGACTGTGACATCAGCACAGGTCCTGTGTGAGCACTAGAGGATATATAAACTCTGGTAGATTTGAGACAGGTGTGAAAGGCGTGAGGCCTGTTCCCGTGTGTGGGACACCGTTAGCCTGGAGAGGCTTAGTGAGGCCTAGTGAAGCCTGAAAGGCAGAGGCTGGATCCTTACGTGTAAGCGATACCAGTAGCCTTGGAGGGCCAGAGGCTTGGAAGGCAAGAGTCCTGGAAGGCAGAGGCTGGATGTTAGGTGAGAAAACATACCAGTAGCCTTTGAAGGAACGAGGGCTGGAGACCCCCATCTGGGAAGCCGTAAAGCCACAGTGGTGGCAGAACAAATCTGACTGAAGCAGCTAAAACCCGGCAAAGGTAAAGCACTGCATTATATGGACGTTGATATAAGTGACTTTGCTGATGGCTGTAACTGGAGCCAAGTGGGCCTGTCTGCCACTTGAAAGGCTCCTGGACATTATATGTGTATGTCGGCGAGCCACTGAGTTGGACTCGGTGATAAGCAGTAGTGAAGTGTAATAAACTGCTGGATTGTGAAATCCTGGAAAACGTGGCTGGTGTGCTTTAATTGACCCGATGCAGCGAGTGTCCCCCAGCATGATGACTAGCGCTGCCTTACAGGGTCTATAAACTTCAAGCAACGCCACTATACACATATACACATACTGTATATACTCACACACATGCACATGTACTGTATGTACACACCAATGTGTAAGTGTGTCTATATACAGGGTCGGACTGGGGCACCGGGACACCGGAGAATTCTCCGGTGGGCCCGGGTCCTCAGCGGGCCCCCGAGCAGGACACACGGGTGCCCCTGGTTAACATGGCCGCCGGTGCTCTGCACTGCAAGGGCCTGGAGGGTCAGGGGGGCCCTTGCAGTGCGGCTGATGAAGGCAATCTGGCCTGCTTCTCGGTCCCATGGGCAGATTGCCCTCATCCTGTGTGGCAGGCAAGGAGCGATCCCTCCAGCTCCACTGCCGACAGGAGGAAAATGGCAGCGTAGCTGCAGGGATCCGTCCTCGCCTCTGCTTTCTGCCCGGCGTTTCCTCCCTCACACAGGCTCGCGCTGCTTGATGACGTCATCATGCAGCATGGGCCTGTCAGGGAGAAAGATGCCGGGCAGGAAGCAGAGGACAGTGCTGCGGGGGAGCGCGCTGAGAGACAAGTTTTGGGTTTTTTTGAGGGAGAACAATGGTGATTGAGCAGGTGCGGCGAGATATGACATGGTGGGGGATATATGGCATGGCAATGGGTGAGGTGGGGGGAGATATGCATGGCATGGTGATGGAGGAGGTAGGGGGAGATATGACATGGCATTAGTGATAGAGGAGGTGGGGGAGATATGGCAATGATGGTGGAGCAGGTGGGGGGAGAAATGGCAATGATGATGGAGTAGGTGGGGGGAGATATGGCAATGATGACGGAGCAGGTTGGGGGAGATATGGCAATGATGACAGAGCAGGTGGGGGAGATATGGCAATGATGACGGAGCAGGTGGGGGGAGATATGGCAATGATGATGGAGGTGGTGGGGGGAGATATGGCAATGATGGAGTAGGTGGGGGAGATATGACAATGTTGGAGAAGGTGGGGGAGAGCAATGATTGGGATGGGGAAGAGCAATTATGGAGGTAGGAGAGAGAAATGATGGGGAATTATTTGGACGCTATTTGCTGTTAATATCTGGTCTGGTCATGGCATGGTGGTATTTCTCCCTTGTATGTAGTATTATTCGGTCACTATGTGGTGGTAATATGTGGTCTGGTCATGGTTTCGTGGTATTTCTCCCTTGTATGCGGTATTATTCGGTCACTATGTGGTGGTAATATGTGGTCTGGTCATGGTGTGGTGGTATTTCTCCCTTGTATGTAGTATTATTCGGTCACTATGTGGTGGTAATATGTAGTCCAGTCATGGTGTGGCAGTATTTCTCCCTTGTATGTGGTACTGTTTGTGTTGGTACAGTGGATTGTGTTGTGTATGACAGTCATCTGTTCTCTCTGATATTAATTAGGAGAAGATTCTTTGTTTCCATTAGTGATTAATTAAATACTTGGAACAAGATGCACTTACAGGGGTTCTCCGATGTATGTACATCAGCCCTAGTGTATCCTACTGTATATGATGTGTATACATCAGCCCCAGTGTATCCTATGTGATGTACATACTGTACATCAGCACCTGTATATCCTATATGATGTATATACATCAGCCCCAGTGTATCCTATACGATGTATATACATCAGCCCCAGTGTATTCTATACGATGTATATACTGTACATTAGCTCCAGTATCTCTTATATGATATATATACATCAGCCCTAGTGTATCCTATACGATGTATATACATCAGCCCTTAGTGTATCCTATATGATGTATATACTCTACATTAGCACCCGTATATCCTTTAAGATGTACTATATATACATCAGCCCTAGTGTATCCTATATGATATATATACATCAGCATGTCACAAGGAGGTTTTCTCTAACATCATAAACTGTGATGGCGGCGTCCAAGTCTGTGGATTCCACAGATTCATATACTGCTCCTTGTAACTCCATTGATAGCTATGGTCAGTGCAGGGTGACTAGGGCATCGACTCTTAGAGCTGCAGCTCCTTGGCAGGTGAGCAAAAGTTAGTCTTTGCTGGGCTGAGGTTGTTGACTGCCTTTGATCACATGCTAGAGGAGAACCAGTCGTGTCTGCTGTTTCTCCATTTAAGCCGGCTGTGCTTTGCTGGCAATGCCAGTATCGTTTTTCTCTATCCTGTTCTGGAAAGGTGAACACATACTGGTTTAGTGGTTATTGCTAAAGTTGTTGCAAGCGTTGTTTGGTAACCCTTTCCTTTTTCCCTAGGTGTCTTTATATTACTTTGTTGCCTCTCAGGTTTTAGACTTTATATTCCTTTGTGTATTTCCCTGAGAGCGTGTTGTGTGACTGTGCTTCAGTTCTGTCCTATCTTGTTTTGTATTCCCCCCATACACTGTACAAACTAGTGCTGCTTAGGAGGATAGTAAGGAACGAGGCTCGGGCATCTCCACATTCAGGAGTAATCCTGGGAACAGAAATAGCTAGGGACCCCTAGCCTGAGGGTCAGAATAGGACCACACTTGCTATCCCACAGTCACACCATGACACAGCCCCAGTGTATTCTATATGATGTATATATATCGGCCCCAGCATATCCTATATGATCTATGTACATCGCTCCCAAGGTATCCTATATGATGCACATACACTGGCACAAGCGTATCCTATATGATGTATATACATAGTCTCCAGCATATCCTATGTAATGTATGTACATCATCACCAGTGTATCCTACATGACGTATATACATCAGCCCCAGTGTATCTTATATTATGTATACTGATCAGCCCCAGCATCCTATATGATGTACAGGTGCATCTCACTAAATTAGAATGTCATCAAAAAGTTAATTTATTTCAGTTCTTCAATGCAAAAAGTGAAACTCATATATTATATAGAGTCATTACACACAGAGGGATCTATTTCAAGTGTTTATTTCTGTTAATGTTGATGATTATAGCTTACAGCCAATGAACAAAAGTCATTATCTCAGTAAATTAGAATACTTTACAGCAACAACAGCTTGAAAAATGTTTTTAAAATCCGAAATGTTGTCCGACTGAAATGTATGTTCATTAAATGCACTCAATACTTGGTCGGGGCTCCTTTTGCATCAATTACTGCATCAATGCGGCAATGTGGCATGGAGGCGATCAGCCTGTGGCACTGCTGAGGTGTTATGGAAGCCCAGGTGGCTTTGATAGCAGCCATCAGCTCGTCTGCATTGTTGGGTCTGGTGTCTCTCATCTTCCTCTTGACAATACCCGATAGATTCTCTGGCCAATCAAGCTCAGTGATACTGTTGTTTTTAAACCAGGTATTGGTATTTTTGGCAGTGTGGACAGGTGCCAAGTAGGGTTGAGTGAGTATGTTCTGACCGAGTATGCTCGGGCCGAGCTCCGAGTATTTACAGCTGCTCGGTGATGAGGTTAAATCGCTCCCGTGTGCATGATTTGCAACTGTTTGACTGCTTTATTACATGTGAGGAATGTGTAAGAAATAGACATTCCTCACATGTAATAAAGCTGTCAAACAGTTGCAAATCATGCACACAGGAGCGATTTAACCTTATCACCGAGCAGCTGTAAATACTCGGAGCTCGGCCCGAGCATAGTCGGCGAAAGGGTTAATAGAACATACTCGCTCAACACTAGTGTCAAGTCCTGCTGGAGAATGAAATTTCCATCTCCAAAAAGCTTGTCGGCAGAGGGAAGCATGAAGTGCTCTAAAATGTCCTGGTAGACGGCTGCGCTGACTTTGGTCTTGATAAAACACAGTGGACCTACACCAGCAGATGACATGGCTCCCCAAACCATCACCGATTGTGGAAACTTCACACTAGACCTCAAGCAGCTTGGATTGTGGCCTCTCCACTCTTCCTCCAGACTCTGGGACCTTGATTTCCAAATGAAAATAGGAACTCTGGGACCTTGTGGAGTGTGTCAATGACTGCCTTCTGGACATCTGTCATGTCAGCAGTCTTCCCTATGATTGTGGAGCCTTCTGAAACAGACTAAGGGACCTTTTAAATGCTTAGGAAGCCTTTACATGTGTTTTTTTGTTAATTATTTTAATTCACTGAGATAATGGCTTTTGTGTTTTCATTGGCTGTAAGCCATAATCATCAACATTAACAGAAATAAACACGTGAAATAGATCACTCTGTTTGTAATGACTCTATATAATATACTAGATGGTGGCCCGATTCTAACGCATCGGGTATTCTAGAATATGTCTCCCGACGGTGGCGTACTTATTTTAAATCAGCCGCCAATTGGCCGGAGACCGTGTTTAAATTTGGCGCCACAATCGCAGATTGGTCGCCGCAGGCGGCCACGAGCAATCAGCAGAGCGGTGTTTAAATTTGGCGCCGAAATAGCTGATTGGTCGTGGCCGGTGGCTGCGACCAATCAGCGAACCGTGTTAGTGAGGACCGGGGAGCATCCACCTGCCTTATAATGCCCCATGCAGGTTGTCACTTCCCCCCCCCCATATAATGCCCCATGCAGGATGTCACATCCCCACTCCCTTATAATGCCCCATGCAGGATGTCACCCCCCCTCCCTTATAATGCCCCATGCAGGATGTCACCCCCCCTCCCTTATAATGCCCCATGCAGGATGTCACTCCCCCCCCCATATAATGCCCCATGCAGGATGTCACACCCCCCCTCCTTTATAATGCCCCATGCAGGATGTCACATCCCCCCCTCCCTTATAATGCCCCAAGAAGGATGTCACATCCCCCCCCATATAATGGCCCATGCAAGATAATGCCCCATGCAGGATGTCACATCCCCCCTCCCTTATAATGCCCCATGCAGGATGTCACATCCCCCCCTGTATAATGCCCCATGCAGGATGTCACATCCCCCCCTTTCTTATAATGCCCCATGCAGGATGTGACATCCCCCCTTCCTTTATAATGCCCCATGCAGGAAGTCACATCCCTCCTATAGAATGCCCCATGCAGGAAGTGACATCCCCCCTATATAATACCCCATGCAGGAAGTGACATCCCCCTTATATAATGCCCCATGGAGGAAGTCACATCCCCTCCATAGTGCCCCATGCAGGATGTCACATCCCCCTCCCTTATAATGCCCCATGCAGGATGTCACTCCCCCCCCACCATATAAATGCCCCATGCAGGATGTCACCACCCCCCTTATAATGCCCCATGGAGGAAGTCACATCCCCCCCTCCCTTATAATGCACCATGCAGGAAGTGACATCCCCCCTATATAATGCCCCATGGAGGAAGTCACATCCCCCCATAGTGCCCCATGCAGGATATCACATCCCCCCTCCCTTATAATGCCCCATGCAGGAAATCACATCCCCACTATATAATACCCCATGCAGGATGTCACATCCCCCCCATAGTGGCCCATGCAGGATGTCACACCCCCCCCTCGCTTATAATGGCCCCTCCACGATGTCACACACCCCCACACCACCATTTAATGCCCTATGCCCCCATACAATAAAAAAAAAAAAATCCAATACTCACCACACTTCTCAGCTGCTGCTCCGGACTCCAGCGTAGCCGGCATCTTCACGCTGCGCGCTGTGACCGCTCAGGAGAGAGTGCAGTGTAAAGATGTCACCGAGCCCTCTGACCTGAGACGTCACAGAGCAGCAGCGAAAGACACAGGAGCTGCTGCGGAGGCACAGAGAGGGGTAAGTATGGCGCCGGGTGCTGGGGCCCTGAGCAAGCGGGGGGAGGGGAGGGGGGGAGAGGGGAGAGGAGAGGGGAGAGGGGAGGGGGGCGTCACACTTGCCGTCGGGAGATAAGAGGCCGTAGTCGCTGATCTCCTGACGGTAGCTGCATGGAGGTCAGCGGCGCCTCCGGTCGCCGTTAGCGGCGCAGATGAGCCGCTAACGGCCGCCATCTTTTTCTGAAATGCTGCGTCGCTGATTGGTCGCGCCGGACCAATCAGCGACGCGGGATTTCCTGGACAGAAGGACAGACAGACAGACAGACGGGATAAGACAATTATATTAATGACTCTATATAATATATGAGTTTCACTTTTTGTATTGATGAACTGAAAAAAATTAACTTCTTGATGATATTATAATTTAGTGAGATGCACCTATATATACATCGGCCCCAGTGTATCCCATGTGATGTATATACATCGTCCCCAACGTATCCTATGTGATGTATATACATTGTCCCCAACGTATCCTATATGATGTATATACACAGGGGTGGATTAAGAGTAGCCAGGGCCCCGGGCAGTTTAAAAGGTGTGCCCCCCCCCGCAGGTACCGGATGTATCACGTGACTTGTCACATGATCCCCTTTGATAGATCATGTGATCAACACACAGATGTTCTGATCACATCTATAGACAGAGAATGAGGAAAACAAATTTCCATAACATAGCACTATATATAGTAGATCAGGGTGGCAGATTAATTTTCCCGAGGGGCCACATGAGAGATCGTGACTGTTATGGAGGCCGATCCAATAGGCCGAAATTAATTCTGCTCCATATTAATATTAACAAAATAATAAAAAAAAATTATATTAATGGTATGACTTAATATTGAGCAGAATTAAGTATGCTGACATCCCTCTAGATACAGTATGAGCCCCCGCATAGCTCCCTAGATACAGTATGAGCCCCCGCATAGCCCCTCTATATACAGTATGAGCCCCCACATAGCCTCCTATATACAGTATGAGCCCCGCATAGCTCCCTAGATACAGTATGAGCCCCTGCAGAGCCCTGTACATATAGTATGAGCCCCCACACAGCCCCCTACATACAGTATGAGCCCCCACATAGCCCTGTACATACAGTATGAGCCCACACACTGCCACCTACATACAGTATGAGCCCCTACAGTTATTTAGATACAAAATGAGTCTGCACATAGCCCCTATATACAGTATGAGCCCGCACATAGCTCCTTATATACAATATGAGCCTGCACATAGCTCCCTATATACAGTGTGAGCCCGCACATAGCTCCTTATATACAATATGAGCCCGCACATAGCTCCCTATATACAGTATAAGCCCGCACATAGCTCCCTATAAACAGTATGAGCCCGCACATAGCGGCCTAGATACAGTATGAGCCCCCGCAGAGCCCTGTACATATAGTATGAGCCCCCACACACCCCCCTACATACAATATGAGCCCCCGCATAGCCCTGTACATACAGTATGAGCCCCTACATAGTTACTTAGATACAATATGAGTCTGCACATATCCCCTATATACAGTATGAGCCCGCACATAGCTTCCTATATAAAATATGAGTCCGCACATAGCTCCCTATATACAGTATGAGCCTGCACATAGCTCCCTATATACAGTATGAGCCCGCACATAGCTCCCTATATACAATATGAGCCCGCACATAGCTCCCTATATACAGTATGAGCCCGCACATAGCTCCCTATATACAGTATGAGCCCGCACATAGCTCCCTTCTCTGATCGACTGTCGGTTCCACAGCAAGCTCAGAGAATGGTCGACTCCCACTCTGGGGGCGGCAAATTGCAGCTGCCTGGGAGACACCTCTGACCACCGCATGAGGTGGCCCGAAGGCCCCCCCCTGACGGCTGTACCCAGGTCACATGCCCCTCCTCTTCCCCTAGGTACGGCCCTGTAGAGTCTATATGAGAATACATGACTATCTATAATATAATCAGGGATGTGTCCATCTGTCCGAAGCCTCTATAGACTGTGCACGCAATGCGCCTGCACAGTCTGGCCGGAGACAGAAGAACACATCAGATGTTACAGGTGACAGGGAGGAGGACGAGGATAAAGGATTGTAATGACGGAGATCACGGGGTGCGTAAACGCTGATTTCATACTGCCATCTTCGGCGCCATTAGGACACATACCTTGATGTCCGGCGAGGTTGGAGGAGTGTGGCGTTGTGGTTCATGCATGCGCAGGTGCGAACTCTGGCGCCACACTCCTCCCGCCTTGCCGGTGTTCGAGGATGCGCTGCAAGCGAGAGGGGAAAAGGCGAGTAGGAGTGTTGTTTTTTTTTTGTATGGATGGAAGAACATCAGAGAAGGCAAGATGGGGGAACATATACCAGGATGGGGGATAAGGATGGGGAGGGAGCATATACCAGGATGGGGAGGGAGCATATACCAGGATGGGGGAGAATTTGGTTTTAGTAATGGGGTCTGGCCCGACGCCGGTTCAGTCATTACTTTGAGTATACAGAGCAACCCCTGTAATCCTGGCCCTGACTGACAGCCGGTCTCAATGTAGAGTCAGTGTCAGTCAGGGCCGGGGGCTCGGTTGCAGAGGACGCTCTGTATACTGAAAGTGGTGACCGAACCGGCACTGCCCTCATGACTGAAACCGAATGCTGGCGAGGAGAATAAAGATCATTTTCTCCCCACTGCATTCAGCTACTGGGCAGTATAAAAACGCTGTTTACCTGAACGCAGGTTAATAGCGTTATTTACGATGAAGGGAACCCTTTAATTTTGTAGCACATTACTTCAATGAAATGGTGCCGGAGTCAGTGCATGCGCTTACCATGCTATCCAGCGCCATTTTATTGAAGTGTTTATGAGAATTCGCAGACACAGTGTCTTAAAAAAAATGGCGCCAAAAATGTACCACTAAAAATGCTTGTGACCCGGGTGTAAAACGGGTTCAATAGCTAGTATAATATACTGTGATACAGACATTAGATGTTATACTATACACATTGTTATATCCCATCTGATGTCTGTACCACAGTATAATATACACTAATCTGTTTACTGGATGTGACATTTTGTACAGGGATATACACTGTACTGATCACACCTGCCTACAGGACCTCACATATCATATATGGATCAGTACAGTATGTGATGTCCTGCAGGTTCAGGGTTGATCAGTCAGTGCAGGATCCTCTATGCAATGTCTGTGGTCGCTCTGCTGGGGCTCAGTGGGATTTATTACAGGACTCTGAATTTTCCTGCAGATCTGGTGATGCTGGAGCCGATGACCCAGAGTGACCTGATCTGCAGCAACGATGAAAGTCCTGCAATAACTTATACAGAGCCCTATCAGAGCGGCCTCTGAACTGACACTATGGAATCTTATGCAAACTCATCAGGAGGGGAGCAGCATCCT
This sequence comes from Phyllobates terribilis, assembly GCF_046119375.1. Lineage (NCBI taxonomy): Eukaryota > Metazoa > Chordata > Amphibia > Anura > Dendrobatidae > Phyllobates > Phyllobates terribilis. Next base: position 662,505 of record NW_027363383.1, on the reverse strand, counting down.
GCAGCCCCCTCCTCACTCCAGACATCCTCTCCAGACCTCATATTTACCGCCATTCACTGACCTGATCCACCAGCTCCTCTCCTGCAGGATAAAGAAGCTCCAGGCGCTGCTGTGTGATGTCAGTCCTGGAGACGCAGCACACAGCGCGCAGGGTGCGTGTCTGCCTCCCTGTGATGTGGCCGGCGTCTAAAAGGTACAGTGCGGTCCCCCTGCCAAACCTGCCCCTGCCTCTGCACAAAACATTATAATGACGGCAATCTGGCCATGGGTCCCCCTGAAGCCTCGGGCCCCGGGCGGTAGCCCAAATTGCCCTCATTATAATCCGTATATACATCAGCCCCAGTGTATCCCATGTGATGTATATACATCGTTCCCAGCGTATCCCATCTGATGTATATACATCGGCCCCAGTGTATCCTATGTGATGTATATAGATCGCCCCCAGCACATCCCCTCAGAAGTATATACATCGGCCCCATTGTATCCTATGTAATGTATACATATCATCCCCAGTGTATCCTATGTAATGTATATGCATCGGCCCCAGATTATACTATCTGATGTAAACAGCATAATTAAGTACTGTATATAGTGTGGACCTGTGTATATAGCATGTAGTGAGGTGCTGTGTGTAATATATAGTGTAGATGTGATGTGAATATAATATGTGTGTATAGCATATAGTGTGGGCTGCACATTTTATATAAAAGGCACATCTCTACACTATATAGTAGACACACAGCTCCATACCATCTTTTATAACCCAGTATATAGTGTGGAGCTCTGTATATGGTGTGGACTTCCCACTAAAAGTTATGTACTCAGGCACAGCACCACACTAAATAACTATATACACAGCTCCATAGTTCATACTATAATATATATACTATAATATTTACTACATGTATATACAATGGTCCCAGTGTTTGTGTGGGTATATATATATATATATATATATATATTTAGATGTTTGTAGCATATATTTTGGAGCTATGTATGCTGTGTATAATTCTCCCTATGGCCACGGCCCCACTATCAGTATTTGGTCAGTATTCGGTCAGTATTTTTTCTCAGGAGTTGGAGACAAAACCAGGAGTGGGTGATAAATCCAGAATTGGTGACTTGCTTCTATTATACCTTTTCTCTGATTGTTCCTTACCTGGTTTTGGCTCCCACTCCTAAGAAAAAATACTGACCAAATACTGATAGTGGGGCCGTGGCCTTACACACAGAATATATAGGACATGAGAAGTGGTACTTTGCAGTGTACTGTATATATACAGAATAATACGGATACTGACAATTGCAATCAGCATACAGACAGAAGTGGTACTGTGCAGTGTATACTGTATGTACAGAATAATACAGATACTGCGGAAATAATACTGACCAAATACTGATAGTGAGGCTGTGGCCTAAGTCTCAGTATATGTATTATTCTGCATATTTACACTGCACAGTACCACTTCTCCTGCCCTGTATACTGGGTGTAATTCTCAGTATCTTTATTATTCTGTATATGTACACTGCACAGTACCACTTCTCCTGCCCTGTATACTGATGTAAATCTCAGTATCTGTATTATTCTGTGTATATAAATTGACTGCAATATTCTCAGTATCTGTATTAATCTGTATATATACACTGCACAGTACTACTTCTCCCGTCTTGTATACTGGTTTTAATTCTCAGTATCTGTATTATTCTGTGTATATACTGTATATAGACTGTATATACACTGCACAGTACCACTTCTCCTGCCCTGTATACTGATGTAAATCTCAGTATCTGTATTATTCTGTGTATATAAATTGACTGCAATATTCTCAGTATCTGTAGTAATCTGTATATATACACTGCACAGTACTACTTCTCCCGTCTTGTATACTGGTTTTAATTCTCAGTATCTGTATTATTCTGTGTATATACTGTATATAGACTGTATATAGACTGCACAGTACCACTTCTCCTGTCCTGTATGCGGAGTGTAATTTTCAGTATTTGGATTATTCTGTATACATATAGACTGCACAGTGCCATTTCCTCTGTCCTATTGTTGGAGAGGCTGTATTACAGTTAGGTAGAGTCATTATTGGTTTATAATTTTCTACATTCCTATGGGCAAATAAAAATACATTTTGAAATCCTGTTTAAATGGGTTATCCCAAGTTTGGAAGTTATCCCCCTTCTTATAGATAGGGGATGACTTTCTGATCACTGCGGACCTAACCACTGGGACCACCATGATCCAGAGAAACGGAACTGTGAAAAGATAAATGGAGCTGTGGTTGATGATGCGCACTGCTGCGCCATTCACGTGGGGCTCTTCAAATAACTCCTTTAAGAGAGTGCTGAGGGGCATGACCAAGAAAAGTAACACATAGGTGCGCTTGTACACATCTGTAGATGGACAAAGACAGCGGTGCACACAGCGCGCAGCGCAAAGTTTACCCTTATGTACAGCACCATACATAAAATGGCACTATATAAAATAGAGCAGGGGTGGGAGATTAATTTTCCCAAGGGGCCACATGAGAGACCATGATTGTTGTGGAGACCAAACCAATAGGCTGAAATTAATTCTGCTCAATGTTAATATTAACATATTAATTATAATTATTTTTTATAATATAATATTTAATAATAATAAATAATAATAACTTAATATTGAGCACAATTAAGTATGCTGACATCCCCCTAGATACAGTATGAGCCCTCCCACATCACCCCCTACATACAGTATGAGCCACCACATAGCCCCCTACATACAGTAAGAGCCCCACATAGCTCCTTATATACAGTGTGAGCCCCCAGATAGCGCCTTAGATACAGTATGAGCCTCCATATAGCCTCCTATATACAGTATGAGCCTCCACATAGCCTCCCATATACAGTATGAGCCTTGCGCATAGCTCCCTAGATACAGTATGAGCCCCCATATAGCTCTCTAGATACAGTATGAACCCTCGCATAGCTCCCTAGATACAGTAGATACAGTATGAACCCTCGCATAGCTCCCAGGATACAGTAGATACAGTATGAACCCTCGCATAGCTCCCTAGACACAGTAGATACAGTATGAACCCTCGCATAGCTCCCTAGATACAGTAGATACAGTATGAACCCTCGCATAGCTCCCAGGATACAGTAGATACAGTATGAACCCTCGCATAGCTCCCAGGATACAGTAGATACAGTATGAGTCCCCGCATAGCTCCATAGATACAGTAGATACAGTATGAACCCTCGCATAGCTCCCTAGACACAGTAGATACAGTATGAACCCTCGCATAGATCCCTAGACACAGTAGATACAGTATGAACCCTCGCATAGCTCCCAGGATACAGTAGATACAGTATGAACCCTCGCATAGCTCCCTAGACACAGTAGATACAGTATGAACCCTCGCATAGCTCCCAGGATACAGTAGATACAGTATGAACCCTCGCATAGCTCCCAGGATACAGTAGATACAGTATGAACCCTCGCATAGCTCCCTAGACACAGTAGATACAGTATGAACCCTCGCATAGCTCCCTAGATACAGTAGATACAGTATGAGCCCCCGCATAGCTCCATAGATACAGTATGAGCCCCGTGCATAGCTCCCAAGATACAGTATGAGACCCCGCATAGACTCCTAGATACAGTATGAGACCCCGCATAGCCTCCTAGATACAGTATGAGCCCCGTGCATAGCTCCCAAGATACAGTATGAGCCCCCGCATAGACTCCTAGATACAGTATGACACCCCGCATAGCCTCCTAGATACAGTATGAGACCCCACATAGCCTCCTAGATACAGTATGAGACCCCACATAGCCTCCTAGATACAGTATGAGACCCCGCATAGCCTCCTAGATACAGTATGAGACCCCACATAGCCTCCTAGATACAGTATGAGCCCCTGCATAGCCTCCTAGATACAGTATGAGCCCCGTGCATAGCTCCCAAGATACAGTATGAGACCCCACATAGCCTCCTAGATACAGTATGAGCCCCTGCATAGCTTTTTGGTAATAATCTAAATTGCATACATTTTTAATTTTTAAATGGATAAATTTGTTAGCTAGTTATTACTAATCCTCAGATATACATCAGTTTTTTGTACACTGGTCCACACGCACATGTAGACACACACACAGGCAGTCATGCACAAACACACACGCAGTCACACACATACACACACACATGCAGTCAAGCACATACACACACATGCAGTCATGCACATACACACACATACACACACATGCAGTCACACACATACACACACACAGGCAGTCATGCACAAACACACACGCAGTCACACACATACACACACATGCAGTCACGCACATACACACACATGCAGTCATGCACATACACACACATACACACACATGCAGTCACGCACATACACACACATGCAGTCACACACATACACACACATGCAGTCACGCACATACGCACATACACACATGCAGTCACGCACATACACACACATACGCAGTCACACACATACACACACATGCAGTCACGCACATACACACACATGCAGTCACACACATACACATGCATGCAGTCACGCACATACACACACATGCAGTCACGCACATACACACACATGCAGTCACACACATACACACACACGCAGTCACACACATACACACACATGCAGTCACACAAATACACACACATGCAGTCACACACATACACACACATGCAGTCACACACATACACACACATGCAGTCACACACATACACACACATGCAGTCACACACATACACATGCATGCAGTCACGCACATACACACACATGCAGTCACGCACATACACACACATGCAGTCACACACATACACACACACGCAGTCACACACATACACACACATGCAGTCACACAAATACACACACATGCAGTCACGCACATACACACACATGCAGTCACACACATACACACACATGCAGTCACACACATACACACACAGGCAGTCACGCACATACACACACATGCATTCACACACATACACACACACGCAGTCACACACATACACACACACGCAGTCACACACATACACACACACGCAGTCACGCACATACACACACATGCAGTCACGCACATACACACACATGCAGTCACACACATACACACACATGCAGTCACGCACATACACACACATGCAGTCACACACATACACACACATGCAGTCACACACATACACACACACGCAGTCACGCACATACACACACACGCAGTCACACACATACACACACACGCAGTCACACACATACACACACATGCAGTCACGCACATACACACACATGCAGTCACGCACATACACACACATGCAGTCACGCACATACACACACATGCAGTCACGCACAAACACACACATGCAGTCACACACATACACACACATGCAGTCACACACATACACACACATGCAGTCACGCACATACACACACATGCAGTCACGCACATACACACACATACAGTCACGCACATACACACACATGCAGTCACGCACATACACACACACGCAGTCACACACATACACACACATACAGTCACACACATACACACACATGCAGTCAGGCACATACACACACATGCAGTCACACACATACACACACACGCAGTCACGCACATACACACACATGCAGTCAGGCACATACACACACATGCAGTCACACACATACACACACACGCAGTCACGCACATACACACACACGCAGTCACGCACATACACACACACGCAGTCACACACATACACACACACGCAGTCACGCACATACACACACATGCAGTCACGCACATACACACACATGCAGTCACGCACATACACACACATGCAGTCACACACATACACACATGCAGTCACACACAGACACACACATACGCAGTCACACACATACACACACATGCAGTCACGCACATACACACACATACGCAGTCACACACATACACACACACGCAGTCACGCACATACACACATGCAGTCACACACAGACACACACGCGCAGTCATGCACATACACACACGCGCAGTCATGCACATACACACACATGCAGTTACGCACATACACACACATACGCAGTCACGCACATATGCATGCAGTCTTGCAAATACACAAACATGCAGTCAACACTCAGTCACGCACACACGTAGTCTTGTATACACATGCAGTCTTTTACACAAGCAGTCACACACACGCAGTCACATGCACTCACGCGGTCATGCACACAGTCAGACACCAGCAGGCATGCGCACACATGGTCATACACACACGGTCATGCACATGCAGTCACGCATATACGCACACGGAGTCACGTATACACATGCAGACTTAAACATATTTGAAGACATACAGAAAAATACATGTAAACAGACATATCACATATTACAACTGCGCTGGTCTCAGAGATGGTCTTCAATGTCCAAGGGCTACTAAATGGATTTGATGCTTACATTCATGTGATAATTTACCCCATACTGTAAATAATACTAATATTAGTGGTTTCCCTGGGAAGAAGCTAAACCACCCTAGCCACCGGTCTGAGGGTCCTTGGGATACTACAATTTAGGGTAAGCGGTCATAGGCCCTTTGGTCCATTATTCTGATACTTATACATTTGCTGATGGTGGCCCTGGGAGTTGGTATTTTAGTGGCACACTTAGTGCTTATACTCTCACCACTTGCCCTATATAGATTACCTGGGTCAACCTGTTACCACTAGCCTAAAACACCCCGCTTTTCCCAGCCTATACCTTGCATAGAGCTATATATAATCTCTGATTGGTTTTCCCCTGGGGGGTTTCCTTACACTTACCCCTATGCACACTGTTTTTGTCTTTATTGTCTATTTGCTATTATGTATACATGTGTATTTAATAAAGATTTTGTCAAATCTTTGCATAAGAAACTCCTAGTTTCTCTGTTTTTTTCCAAATTATACTAATATTAGTGGTTTCCCTAGGAGCATCAGGACCTAAGATGTTATTATATAGATGAGGGAACACTGTGAAAAATGTAATAATCTATAGTAAGGGGTATATTGGGCCTCATTTACCCCAAAAATGTCCTTGTTACCCATCCCAAGAAGTCAGAGCTCAGTGTAATGAGTACAATGCCGCACGTTACTAAATCATTGTGACGTCTATAAACATGGACCAGTGCATCCTACTGTAAACTCTAGACATATTAGCTGTCATCCAAAGAGCACCATGACCTAAAGAATCAGGGGAATCTTGGGGTGATGGCTGATAAATCTGCTTTTTAACAATAAAATAAAAAAAATAAAAAAATTGAGGTTTTATTACTATTGATAACAAAGCCAATTTTAATATTAGACAGTATATCTGAATAAGGCCTAATGTTACCCCCACTATTGTTAAAATATTAGCTGTCACCCCAAAGCCAAAACCAGGTGAGGAACAATCAGAAAAAGGTATAATAGAAACAAGTCACCAATTCTGCATTTATCACCCACTCCTGGTCTTGGCTCCCACTCCTGAGAAAAAATACTGACTGAATACTGACCAAATACTGATAGTGGGGCCGTGGCCTAAGAGCTAAAGTCGGTCTCAGGGGGTAGGTAAGCCTTTTTATCATGCTCTCCCACTGCTAACTTATAAAGGACGCAGAAAAGCGTTTGCCGACATATGATGTAATGGCTCCTCCAATGTCAGGTCTCTATGTATGGAGCAGGTTCAGGAGCTGAGCCCGCATCATACTGGGCAGATGCCTGTACACATAACACCGACAATGAATGGGGTATAGCTGCACATTCAGGAAAAAAAATACATGTGTAGAATCATTAAGGTCCACTGGACCACAATTCAAGTATGAAATGACCTACAACAATCCAGTAAGGATTAAATAATACAGCAGACATAATGGAGTAAATTCTTTATTTGGATAAATCAGTGATCAGACATAGAAAAATACGTTAAAAAACATGTAATTGACAACTATACATTAAAACACACGTGGGCTGTAGAGACACAGCCTATGTATTGAATAGTGGTTCTCCCTAGGATGCACATATATTGGATTTCATCCAGTAAATACATGAATACAAGTAAATTAACACCATCGATATATTAAATACATAAAGTGCATGTGCAGATATATATATGTATATACCAGAATAATATCAAAGAGAAAAACAGTACATCTAATATAACAAATAGGAAAAATCTCATATAATTCTTGTGACACATAACTTGAATATATGGCCGTAATAATGTACATAGTGCAAAAGTCATTGGCCAACATAAGAATAAATATCAGGATATAATGAAGAAATAAAGATGGGATGAGCCAAATCCAGAGGCAGTATGGCATGAGCGGGGTAGGGCTGTGTGACCTCCACCCACAGGCGTTCTGCTCGCGGTTCTACAGGGAGATGCCTGTACACAGCCGGCATCTGTAACCGCAGCCATCAGAGATTGTTCTGATCGCTGCTGTTACACTGATCACTGGCTGCGGATGGGTTATCATGGCAGCTGACTATGAGAACTACTAGGATGAGTGTAAAAATAAATGTTCCTGTGCTGAGATAATCTTATAAATGTGCCCCTGCTGTGTACTGTGTAATGGCCGTGTCTGACCGTGCTGGACAATGGTCTGATCATACCACAGCTCCTGGGCAGGAGGAAGCAAAAGAGGATACAGACAGGATCACAAAGGATTATTTCTTTCAGGAAAAATATTGCTTAAAAACAGACAGCAAAATGTTTTGCCTCACAAAATGAATCAGCTGTGATCCCGTGTTGTAATGTCTGTATACTCTTTTGTGTCCTCCCCTGCCCAGGAGCTGTGGTATGATCAGAACATGGCCCTGTAAGGTCAGACACATCCATTACACAGTACAAACCAGGGGCACATTTATAAGATTATCTCAGCACAGGAACATGTTTTTAACACATCCAATTGTAGAACTTATTTTTACTCCAAGATCTATTAGTTAAAATGTACTTTGTTTGTGGGAAAACCCTTTAAATTCCATAAGAGGACTGAAAAAATAAAGTAAACATACATAAAAACGTGTTAAAAATATAAACCAAATAAAAACGTATAATAATTTGAATCAACCCTTTTCCTTTATTAAGTATAAAAAAAAATAATTATATTATTATCAAAATATTCAATTAAGTGTGTTTTTGGCCGACACACTTTCCTAACAAAAGGCAATAAAATGTGATCAAAACATCTCCCCACCTCACAAAAAAAGAATAAAACATTTGCAGGTCTTAGAAAATGGACGCACAAACCCAATGTTTTTTTATTTACAAATGTTCACATTTTTTTCATCACTAGTGTTGAGCATTCCGATACTGTAATATCGGGTATCAGCCGATATTCGCGGTATCGGAATTCCGATACTTAATTCCGATATTTTTACAATATCGAATACCGGAATCGGAAGTTCCCATAATGCCTGCGCTCTGCAGTGTCTCTGAAGGATGACAAGCTGGATGGCAGCGCTCAGCTGAGATCCAGCCTCTCATCAGAATGCAATCCCGGTGTGGGAGAATTCTCCTGATCGTTTAAAAGCCGGCGGGCGGTAAAAAGCCGCCGGCTTTTAAACAATCACACAGCCCCATACTGCTTCCCTGCAGCCTCCCACCCGATCCTCCGCTCCCCTCGCCACCTCCCATCCCGATCGTAAGTTAGGACCGGGCGGGGAGCGCAGCACCAAGGAGCGGGGAGCGAAGGACCCGGGCGGGGAAGTCGGCAGTGAAAAGACTTCACCGCCGGCTTTCCCGTTCTGTGCTGCGCTTTCCCGCCGGTTATTTCAAATGAACAGCTGAGGTATCAGGTGATGCTGATCAGCTGTTCATTTGAAGTAGCCGCTGCCCTCAGAGGGTTCATGTGAGTTCATGCTTGACTGCATTGCATGAACTCACATGAACTTTCCCACGGTCGCACAGGTCAGCCTCACCTCCCAGACGATCAGCCCGTCATGATTGGTGTGTGTGGGTGTCTGTGCGTGTGTCTGCGAGTGTGTGTGGGGTGTCTGTGCGATGTCTGCGGGTTTGTGCGATGTCTGCGGGTGTGTGCGGTGTCTGTGCGATGTGTGCGGGTGTGTGCGGTGTCTGTGCGATGTCTGCGGTGTCTGTGCGATGTCTGCGAGTGTGTGCGGTGTCTGTGCGATGTCTGCGAGTGTGTGCGGGGTGTCTGTGCGATGTCTGCGGGTGTGTGCGATGTCTGCGGGTGTGTGCGGTGTCTGTGCGGTGTGTGCGGTGTCTGTGCGATGCCTTCGGTGTCTGTGCAAGGTCTGCGAGTGTGTGCGGTGTCTGTGCGATGTCTGCGAGTGTGTGCGGCGTCTGTGCGATGTTTTCGGGTGTGTGCGGTGTCTGTGCGATGTCTGGGGGTGTGTGCGGTGTCTGTGCGATGTCTGCGGGTGTGTGCGATGTATGCGGTGTCTGTGCGATGTGTGCGGGTGTGTGCGATGCCTGCGAGTGTGTGCGGTGTCTATGCGATGTCTGCGGGTGTGTGCGGTGTCTGTGCGATGTCTTCGGGTGTGTGCGGTGTCTGTGCGATGTCTGCGAGTGTGTGCGATGTCTGCGGGTGTGTGCGTGCAGGCAGACATAGGCCGATGTGACACTACTACTCCCATCGGCCTATGTCTGTCCCCCGTCCACTCGTGCCAGCAGGATCAGCTCGATGGGAGCAGTAGTTCCCATCAGCCTGATCCTGCTATTTAAATTGCCCTACTGTGTCCCCAATAAATTTTAAATACATGTCATTGGTGGCCAGTGGTTGCCTACAATAAATTAGTTCATACATTACCTGTCCCCGCCGATCGCCACCTAAAATAAAGTAAAAAATAAAAAACTACACCTATACTCACCTAGACACCTAATTCCCCGAAGCCATCGATCTCCTGTAATAAAATATAAAATAATAAACCACAACCTTATCCTTACCCCTCCGTAGTAGTCCACGAGTGTCCCACGATGATCTCCAGTTTAGAGCAGCCACATAGAATGTGACCGCTCTGAACCGCTGCCGCTGCTAGAATGATGGGGCCGTAAAGCAGCCCCGTCATTGCATAAGCGGGTTCGCCGGAGTTCAGGCAGCGCTGCTCCGGTTAGCTGCTTTACGGCCCTGCTGTATCGTGAGAAATTCCCACGGTACAGCACTGCCGTAAAGGAGGTCTCCGGAGCTGCGCTGCCTGAATGCACTCCGGTGACCTCAGTCAGTGGCTCCCGCTGCCGGGAGCGGACGTGTTCCCGGCAGCGTGAGCTTACAGCAGCCATGCACAGCTGTCACCATCTCCAGATGTGACAGCTGTGCATGGGAGATCAGCGCAGGAACGTGGACAGGTAACTATTTTTTTTTAGTAAACTAAGAATTAAATAAAATTGTGTGTTTTATTTCAAATAAATTATTTTTTTCTGGGTGTAGTGTGTTTTTTCTTTTTAACACTTTGTAGGTTAGTAATGGGGGTGTCTTATAGACGCCCATCATTACTAACCTGGGCTTCATGGCAGCTGGCGGTGACATGAACCCCAACCCTATTACCCCCTGCCACCGCACCAGGGCAGCGTGGAAGAGCGAGGCTAAGTGCCAGAATTGGCGCATCCTATGGATGTGCCATTTCTGGGGCGGCTGACGGTTGGTGTTTCTAGCCTGGGAGGGGGCCAATATTCATGGCACCCTTCCTGGGCTATTAATATCAGCCCCCAGCTGTCTGCTTAGCCTTTGCTAGCTATTAAATAGGGGGTCCCCCATTTTAATAGCTAGTAAAGGCTAGGTATTCAGCTGGGGGCTGATATTAGTAGTCTGGGAAGCTCCGTGGGTATTACCCACTTCCCAGGCTTCAAACATCTGCCCCAGCCGTCTGCTTAACCTCCGCTAGAGCCTAAAATTATGGGGGATCCCACGCCAATTTTATTTTAAATAAATCCTTTATTTTAACACTAAATGACATTTGAGGAGTTAATAAAGATGCAGTCCCTAAATTATTATTTATTTTTTAATTAATTTTTCCCAAAAATTTTGACGTGGGCTTTGCCATATTTTTGTATGCCAGCCAGGTACAGCATCCAGCTTCTATGAACGCGCCATTTTCCGGGGTGGCTGCGGACTGCAATTTGCATCAGGGGGGGGGGCCCAGAAAGCTTGGGTCTCCCTGCGCTGCAGATTCCATCCCCCAGCTGCCTAGTTGTACCTGGCTGGACACACAAATAGGGAGAAGCCCCACGTATTTTTTTTTTAATTATTTCAGGAAATTCATGAAATAATTAAAAAAAAATTGATGTGGGGCTTCGCCCTATATTTGTGTCCAGCCAGGTACAGCAGGCAGGAACGGGCTGCCCCCAACCACCAGCTGCCTATTTGTACCTGGTTGGATGCAACAATATAGGGAAGCTCTTTTTTTCTTAATTATTTCATGAATTTCATGAAATAATAAAAAAAAAAAATACGTGGGGCTTCACCCTATTTTTGTGTCCAGCCAGGTACAACTAGGCAGCTGGGGGCTGGAATCCGCAGCGCAGGGAGGCCCAAGCTTTCTGGGCCCACACGCAGCAAATTGCAGTCCGCAGCCACCCCGGAAAATGGCGCGTTCATAGAAGCGCCATCTTCTGGCGCTGTACCCAACTCATCCAGGGCCCTGGTGCGGTGGCTCACTGGGTAATAAAGGGGTTAAGGCCAGTTTGGCATTATCAGCTGGCCCTAAGCCCGAAATTCATGGGGTCACGCCAATATTAGACATGACCACCATGAATTTCTAGTAAAGTATTTAAAAAAAACACAACACCCAGAATAAAGTCCTTTAATTGAAATAAAGACACAATTCTTTATTGTTCTAAATTAAACTATTCTTACCATCACGCCTATTCCAGCTGAAGCCAACGATCTCCTGCAATAAAAGTAAAATAATAAAGCAACCTCATCCTTACCTTTCCATGGTTCCCAGGACAGCTTCAGCTCTGCTACATCGAGATGACAGGCTGGACCGCAGCAGAACGCTGCCATCCAGCCTGTCATCCCGCGGACACTGAGAAGCGCAGGCATGCTTGCGCTCTTCAGTGTCTCTCTGTGACGGCATCCAGATGAGCCGAGGTCATGTCCAATGAACTCAGCTCACCTCATGCACGTCACTGACAGCGTGGGAAAATTCTCCTGCACTCAGCGCTTCAGCGTGAGAATTTTCCCACGCTGTCAGTGACGTGAATGAGGTGAGGTCATGTCCAATGAACTCAGCTCACCTCATGCACGTTACTGACAGCGTGGGAAAATTCTCACGCTGAAGCGCTGAGTGCAGGAGAATTCTCCCACGCTGTCAGTGACGTGCATGAGGTGAGCTGAGTTCATTGGACATGACCTCGGCTCATCTGGATGCCGTCACAGAGACACTGAGGAGCGCAAGCATGCCTGCTCTTCTCAGTGTCCGCGGGATGACAGGCTGGATGGCAGCGTTCTGCTGCGGTCCAGCCTGTCATCTCGATGTAGCAGAGCTGAAGCTGTCGTGGGAACCATGGAAAGGTAAGGATGATGTTGGTTTATTATTTTTCTTTTATTGCAGGAGATCGTTGGCTTCAGCTGGAATGGGCGTGATGGTAAGTAGAGTTTAATTTAGAACAATAAAGAATTGTGTGTTTATTTCAATTAAAGGACTTTATTCTGGGTGTTTGTGGTTTTTTTTTTAACTTTGACTATGGGGTTAGTAATGGGGGTGTCTTATAGACGCCTCTCCATTACTAACCTGGGCTTGATGTCAGCTGGCATTATAAGCTGACATCAACCCCAAACCTATTACCCCACTGCCACCGCTACAGGGCAGTGGAAAGAGCGAGGCTAAGTGCCAGAATTGGCGCATCCTATGGATGCGCCATTTCTGGGGCGGCTGACGGCTGGTGTTTCTAGCCTGGGAAGGGGCCAATATTCATGGAACCCTTCTTGGGCTATTAATATCAGCCCCCATCTGTCTGCCTAGCCTTTGCTAGCTATTAAATTAGGAGGGACCCCACGTCATTTTTTTTGGGGGGTCCCCCATTTTAATAGCTAGTAAAGGCTAGGTATTCAGCTGGGGGCTGATATTAGTAGCCTGGGAAGCTCCGTGGGTATTACCCCCTTCCCAGGCTTCAAACATCTGCCCCAGCTGTCTGCTTAACCTCCGCTAGAGACTAAAATTAAGGGGAACCCCACGCCAATTTTTTTTTAAATAAATCCTTATTTTAACACTAAATGACAAGTACAGTAATCAACACTGTCACTGTACTTCATATATATGTGACTGACATGTTTCTATCTATCTAATCTATGTGTGAAGCTCTATTCTTTCTGTTGTAAATTGTCGGGTAAAGGTGTATGCCGCTGATGAATTGCCGGCTTTTCGCATAATACATTCTACATTATTCTTAGTTGTTTTACTTCATGTAGAATTAACCTACAAGGAAAGAAAGGGTTTATTTTCATTCCGATATTTGTGTCCCATTGACTTGCATTGGTTTCCGGTATCGGAATCGGCGATATCCGATACTTTTTGGGTATCGGTCCGATCCAATCCGATACGATATTTCCTGATATCGGAAGGTATCGCTCAACACTACTGATAAGTCCAAATTTGAGATCTTTCGTTCCAACCACCGTGTCTTTGTGCGACGCAGAAAAGGTGAACGGATGGACTCTACATGCCTGGTTCCCACCGTGAAGCATGGAGGAGGAGGTGTGATGGTGTGGGGGTGCTTTGCTGGTGACACTGTTGGGGATTTATTCAAAATTTAAGGCATACTGAACCAGCATGGCTACCACAGCATCTTGCAGCGGCATGCTATTCCATCCGGTTTGCGTTTAGTTGGACCATCATTTATTTTTCAACAGGACAATGACCCCAAACACACCTCCAGGCTGTGTAAGGGCTATTTGACCAAGAGGGAGAGTGATGGGGTGCTACGCCAGATGACCTGGCCTCCACAGTCACCAGACCTGAACCCAATCGAGATGGTTTGGGGTGAGCTGGACCGCAGAGTGAAGGCAAAAGGGCCAACAAGTGCTAAGCATCTCTGGGAACTCCTTCAAGATTGTTAGAAGACCATTTCCCGTGACTACTGTACCTCTTGAAGCTCATCAAGAGAATGCCAAGAGTGTGCAAAGCAGTCATCAAAGCAAAAGGCGGCTACTTTGAAGAACCTAGAATATAAGACATATTTTCAGTTGTTTCACACTTTTTTGTTAAGTATATAATTCCACATTTGTTAATTCATACTTTTGATGCCTTCAGTGTGAATGTACAATTTTCAGAGTCATGAAAATACAGAAAAATCTTTAAATAAACTTTTGGTCTGTACTGTATATATAATATAATGCTACATGTCTCCCTCTGTCTGAAGCCTTTAAAGACTTGGCAAGTGCTACATGCCTGCGCAGTCTGGCTCTAGACAGAAGAACCTATTACGTTACAGGTAAGAGGAGTGTATGGCGCCGGAGATTGCGGTATGCGTAGACACTGAACACATACCGCGATCTCCGCCGCCATACTTACCTGACCGGGAGGAGCGTTGCAGCGGCGTTTCTCTTCTCGCCGGAGACCAGGGCAGGAGTGAAGGTGTTGGAATCGGCACATGTGCATAACTCTATCCGGCGCCATTTTACTGAAGACATATTTGCAGTGTGTCTTCAGTAAAATGGCGTTGAACAGCACGGTATGGTCACGCGCGTACTCTGGCGCCGCACTGCTCCCCCGGCAGAACAGGATACAGTAGCACTGGAGCACAGGGAAGAAAGGTGAGTATGTGTTTATTTTTTTGTATGTGTGCACCGTGAAAGGGATGAGGGGTGCCATACATACCAGGAATGGGGTGTGACGGGTACCATACATACCAGGAAAGGGGTGTGAGGGGTACCATACATACCAGGAAAGGGGTGTGAGGGGACCATGCATACCAGGATTGGGGGATGAGGGGTACAATGCATACCAGGATTTGGGGGGTGACTGAACCATGAAAACCAGGATTGGGGGGTGAGGGGTGCCATACATACCAGGATTGGGGGGTGAGGGGTGCCATACATACCAGGATTGGGGGGTGAGGGGTGCCATACATACCAGGACTTGGGGGGTGACTGAACCATGAAAACCAGGATTGGGGGGTGAGGGGTGCCATACATACCAGGATTGGGGGGTGAGTGGTGCCATACATACCAGGATTGGGGGGTGAGGGGTACCATGCATACCAGGATAGGAAAGTGGGGTTCCATGCATACCAGAATAGGGATGAGTGGTACCATGCATACCAGGATTGGGGGATGAGGGGACCATGCATACCAGGATTGGGGGATGAGGGGACCATGCATACCAGGATTGGGGGATGAGGAGGCCATACATACCAGGATTGGGGATGAGAGAGTCATGCATACCAGGATTGGGGATGAGAGAGCCATGCATACCAGGATGGGGGATGAGGAGGCCATACATACCAGGATTGGGGGATGAGGGGTACCATACATACCCGGATTGGGATGAGGGGTGCCATGTATACCAAGATGAGGGGTACCATAAATACAAGAATAGGAATGAGGGGTACCATGCATACCAGGATGAGGGATGGGTTGCCATGCATACCAGGATGAGGGGTAACATACATAACAGGATAGGGATGAGGTGCACCATAAATACCAAGATGAGGGATGGGGTGCCATGCACATCAGGAAGAGGGATTGAGTGCCATACATACCAGGATTGGCGAATGAGCAGTGCCATACATACCAGGATGAGAGATGGGGTGCCATGCATACCGGATTGGGATGAGGGGGTGCCATGCATACCCGGATTGGGGTGAGGGGTGCCATGCATACCCGGATTGGGGATGAGGGGACAGGATGGGGACAGCACAAATACCAGGATGGGGGGCAGCACATACCAGCATGGGAGACCATATACCAATAAAAATGCTCGCCACCCGGGCGTAGAACAGGTTCAATAGCTAGTGTGTGTGTGTGTGTGTGTGTGTGTGTGTGTGTGTATATATATATATATATATATATATATATATATATATATATATATATATATTTATAACATGGTTGCCAAAAATAAAAAATCCTAGTGATTGCACAGATACGTAGCACAATGTGAATGTTAATCTATATAATTGACATTAACTAAGGGGAAATGTAAGCGTCTGTAGAACTATTAAAAGGATATCTTCATAGTGTGACAAAGTCTCTGGTAGTGTGTCAGAAGGGAGGTATGTGTCGCTGAGACTCTTAGACTCAGTGATGTGAAAACATACAAGTTCTCATGCACAAGTAGGTGCAGAGAGAGTTAATAGAACGATATTTACAAGGGAATGTTTTCAGTGGATAACGAAAGTGTAGGGAGGAACGTTATCCACCTTCATTCCAATCAGGGGAGTGTCTGGGCTTTAAATAGTCAGCCCTGACACTCAGGTGTGTTCAGTACCTGGGGAAACTTTGTTCCAGGAAGGAGCTAGCACATGCTGTGATGAACCTGTGTGTAGCTAATTGTGAGTGGCCAGACCTTGGCCGAGATAAGGACTCTGCTGAAAGTTCTGAAAGTTTTGCATTTAGTTTTGTCTCTTTAGCTGAATGGGCTGTGTTTTTATTTATGGACTCAAGGGTAGTTTATGACTGCTAAATAAACTAACCTGAGAATTTAAAGAGACAGTATCTTGTGTTTTACCTACGCATACAGCCGAGCTTGTCGCTATACCACAATAGACTCACAAGCCCAAGTGGGTACTCATATATAGTATATAATATTAAGCTCTATAAGGAATCGCCTATAAAATAAAACATCCAAAATGGATGTTTTCGGGGCCCCTGATGAAGCAAGGACGAAAGGTACATTGGTGCACATAGGACCACATCCCACATTTACTCACTTGGACATTTAAGTTGCCTTGTAACTACTGCTCCTCCATTTTGAATGTATTATTTTATAGGAGATTCTTTACAGAGTTTAATATTATATACTATATATGTGTACTCACTTGGGCTTGTGAGTGTAAGAAGCTATCTTCTTAGTAGTTCTAAAGACACTTACATTTCCCCTTGGTTATTGTCAACTATATAGATTAACATGCACATTGTGCTACATATGCGTGCAATCATTAGGATTTTTTTTGGCAACCATGTTATAGGCATATATCTAATATATATAATTGTCTTATCCCGTCAACCTGTCTGTCTGTCTGTCCAGAAAATCCCGCGTCGCTGATTGGTCCGCGACGCGGATGGCGGCCGTTAGCGGCTCATCTGCTGCACGGAGGTCAGCGGCGATGCAGCCGGGATATGACCGGCGGTGCCGCTGACCTCCATGCGGCTACCGTCGGGAGATCAGCGGCTAGGACTGCTGATCTCCCGACGGTAAGTGTGAAGGGAGGACCGGGGAGCGGCGCCGCCGGTCGGGATACTTCTGCTGCGAGCAGCCGGTCATCTCCCGCAGCGCCGCTCCCCGGTCCTCACTAATACAATTCGCTGATTGGTCGCGGCCAATCAGCGATATTGGCGCCAAATTTAAAACCGCTGTGCTGATTGCGCCCGGTGTACCGCATTCATATTCTAGAATACCCGATGCGTTTGAATCGGGCCACCATCTAGTATATATATATATATATATTCACTAATGTCTCTATATATGTGATACTCATGAGTTGGTGACTTGGGGTCCTCCAATGTTATACTCTGTAGAATTGTCTTTTAATTTTTGCAATATTTATTTTAGCATCAATAAGCACCTATTGTTCCATTTTGGTGGTATCTACAGTCATATATATGTATATACATACAGCAATATATATACTGTATAAGATCTGATGTCTGTAGTCACAGTATGTCAGCAATGTACAGTATGTACTTTATTGTGCACTGACATTAGATCATATATGCCCTGGACTGATCCTGCACCGACTACCAGACATCACATTGTATAGATGGCAGTATAGATATAATCTGTGACGTCCTGTACAGGGCCGGCTCCAGGTTTTCGTAGGCTCAAAAGAGTCTCAGTGGCCCCTTTAACACATACCACAATTCATGATGCACAGATAAGGCGGAGAAATATAGATATAGTACAATGCCAAAGATTTCACTTACCTTATTTTTCGGACTATAAGACGCACTTTTTTCCCTCCAAAATGTTAGCTACGCTGTGTGCCGGCTATGAAGGAGAGTGAAGTCACTGCTCCCCGCGCACACAGTCCCGGCATGGGGAGCAGTGACTTCTGGCAGCTGATCTCTCCTTGTGAGCCACGCATGGCAGTCATATCATGCGCGGCTCACATGGAGAGATCAGTGCGGGCAGACAGGACGCAGCGCTGGAGGAAAGAAGAAAGGTGAGTATCAGTGGTTTTTTTTTTTTTTTTTATGTGCAGCATGATGGGGATTAGGGGGACCATGCATACCAGGATAAGGATTAGGGGCACCATGCATACCAGGATAAGGATTAGGGGGACCATGCATACCAGGATAAGGATGAGGGGGCCATACATACCAGGGTAACGCTGAGGGGCCATACATACCAGGGTAAGGCTGAGGGGGCCATACATACCAGGGTAAGGCTGAGGGGGCCATACATACCAGGGTAACGCTGAGGGGGCCATACATACCAGGGTAACGCTGAGGGGGCAATGTGCAGCATGATGGGGATTAGAGGTGCCATACATACCAGGACAGGGATGAGGGGTGCCATGCATACCGGGATAGGGATGAGGGGTGCCATGCATACCGGGATAGGGATGAGGGGTGCCATGCATACCGGGATAGGGATGAGGTGTGCCATGCATACCGGGATAGGGATGAGGGGTGCCATGCATACCAGGATGGGGATGAGGGGTGCCATGCATACCGGGATAGGGATGAGGGGTGCCATGCATACCAGGATGGGGATGGGGACTACGTATAAAAGGGGGGGGGCATATATACCAGGATGGGGGATATTGTCAGAATTGGGGGACATTACCCCTATACCAGTGTCAGCAGAAGACCCCCTCCCCCTTAAAAGTGCATCATGAACACATTTTTGGCTTAAATGTTTTTATTTTCCTCCTTTAAAACCTAGGTGCGTCTTATGGTCCTGTGCATCTTATAGTCCGAAAAATACGGTACTTCATACATTACATGAGTGATATCTATTGTAAATTCTATAATAGCTCAGAAACCGGCGAATCCTCACAGTGCATGGGGCGTGTCATGGGGGGATTCAAAAGTTTTCATTTTAGACTGTACATTATAGTCCTCCATACAGTATTATGGGCACCACATAGTCCTCCATACAGTATTATGGACACCACATAGTCCTCCGTACAGTATTATGGGCACTACATAGTACTCCATACAGTATTATGGGCACTACATAGTACTCCATACAGTATTATGGGCACCACATAGTCCTCTATACAGAATGGGCTCCATACTGAATAATGGACCCCATATAATGTTCCATACAGAATAATAGGCCCCATATAATGCTCTATACAGAATAATGAACCCCATATAATGCTCATTACACCATAATTGACCCCATATATTACTCCATGCAGAATAATGGGCGTCATGAAATATGCCATACAGAATAATGGGCCCCATATAATGCTCCATAGAGAATGGGCCCCATATAATGCACCATAGAGAATGGGCCCCATATAATGCACCATAGAGAATGGGCCCCATATAATGCTCCATAGAGAATGGGCCCCATATAATGCTCCATAGAGAATGGGCCCCATATAATGCTCCATAGAGAATGGGTCCCATATAATGCTCCATAGAGAATGGGCTCGATCCATAAAAAAATAAATAAAATACTCACCTCTCCTCATACCCTGCTGGCTACAGGTCCTGTCTCTTCAACACTGAGACGTCACAGAGTCAGAAGACGCAGAGGAGACTGGACCTGCGGCCAGCAGGGTATGACGAGAGGTGAGTATTTCACATAATGTAAAGCACGGGGGGGGGGGTTACACCGGGCCCCCCCAATTCACAGGCCCAATAGCGTTCCAGTGTCCCCAACTGTGAGTGGGGCCCCCCTCTTGCCCAGGGCCCTGGCACTTGCCCTGGTGCAATGGGTGGTTATGCCGGCTCTGGCCCTGTAGCTGGTGCAGGATCAGTCTGGGGCAGGGGTCTGTATAGTAAGATCTGAAGTGTCTCGATCTCAGGTCCGATGTGATTTGAACATTCATACAGATCGAGAGCCGATGATCTCACACTGACAGCATGACCCCAACCTGCTTGAAGGGTCCATCTGCTACAATAAATCTTTCTGATCCTCAGCAGAGCGACCATAGATAACATTCAGGATCTGGCCCTGGACTTGTCAGGAGGTGAGCAGCATCCTGCCACTTCCACACTCTACAAAAAGTATAAATCTCCTGTCCTGACCACTATCCGGAGCTCAGGCTAAGGCCACGGCCCCACTATCAGTATTTGGTCAGTATATTTTCTCAGGAGTGGGAGCCAAAACCAGGTCAGTAACAATCAGAGAAAAGGTATAATAGAAACAAGTCACCAATTCTGCATTTATCACCAACTCCTGGTTTTGTCTCCCACTCCTGTGAAAAAATACTGACCGAATACTGACCAAATACTGATAGTGGGGTCGTGGCCTTACAAGAATCAAAGATGTCTGCCCTCTCGTACTGCTCAGCGGCTGAAGCTTCTCTCCGGCAGGCATAAGAACGTGGCCTGTGCCGGCTGTTCTGGGCTGCAGATGCCCAGCTGGCACATGTACACAATGAAAGATACAGGGCCGCCCTGCAGTCTGTAAAGAAGCAGCTGCTTGGCGACCGGCCTGGAGGGCATGTGCCCCTCTGGCCCACCTCGCCCCTGGTCAATATGATACCATCTTTTTCATTACTTGGTGAGGTTTGAAGAAATTTCACTCCAAGACAGTGGATTTTGTACTTTATTCCAGTATATTTATACATAGAAAACATGGCAATGAAAAACAAGTAGATGCACGTGCATAAAAATGTCCCAACATTAATTAAAAAAAGCCTTTAAGATACAGATAATACTTGTATACAAAAATATTAACACATTTTCAAATTGTATATAAAGTGCACAAAAGTCAATAGCCCTGACATATAGTGTACACAGGGTCCCGTCCCCCCACATGGTATACACAAAATACAATGTCATCCAGGAAATAACAAAAATAACAAATACATTTAATCTATTCTGAAATCCCATGTCTATACAAGATAATAATATGTAACATTCTACAGTGTCAAAGAAATGAGCTAGAGACTACTACATGGCGATGATGCCTCCAAACAAGATAATGCCCAGCTAATGCTGTAAATGATACAAATATTACCAGTCACCCAATTAGACACATGAGGTCCGGGCAAGTGATTTTCTACAGTTCATTGACCTCTATGATGACATCTAATATTTTCAATCATTTATAGAGCGGGGTACATTGGGCCTCATTAATAAATCTGCTCACTAGAAAACTAGTTACCCATACTAACCAATTAGAGCTCAGCTAAGGTTGTTTTAACTGACCTGGAAAAGTAAAAGCTGTTCTGTGATTGGCTGGGATAAGTAAAAAGGCTGTTTTAATAAATGATTCCCAATGTACCAAGCCCCGCCATAAATGTTATTGATTACAGTAGGGGCCACAATATCCCATGTGTATAGTCATCACATTCATCTTATTGTCAGCGGTTACCTTGGGACATGCTATATTGAAATGTAAGATGATATCAGTGGGGTCCATGAGGCAGAGCAGTGTGTGGTACGTGTGACATTTCCTAATATCGAGCAATCAATACTGTACCTTGGTCTGGAATGCAAAGTCTGCGTGGACAAGGAAGGGGCTCCCAGATGCCAGCTGTAAAACCCGTCGCTCCACCATCACACGCTCATCACCGTCAGCAAGCAGGGCTCTTTTGCCGATGATCTTAACAGCAAAATGTTTGCGGGTAGATGAATCTTCCGCCAGCAGGACCGTTCCATAGCATCCCCGGCCAAGCACTTGATGGAATAATAATCTCCTCTTGATGGTATCAGAGACTGTGCTTTTGGAGCTGGTTGGCCGAACACCGCTGCTTCCTTCAGCTTCTTCAGCCTTCTGCTTTAGATCCATGGGTTTCTGTCCTAATGTAATCCTTCTTCTTTTCTTCTCCTTTTTGTCCCCTGATGAGATGAAGATGGCTCCTCTCTTCTTGGCTCCCATCTTCTGACTTTCTACCTTCTCCTTTTCTTCCACTTCTTCTTTCTTCTGGACTGGTTGTTTTGTCCTGTTGACTGAAGACTTCCTCTCATCATCAGATGTGTCATGGGAAGGTCTTAGTCTCTTCGCTCCTTCTCTCCTCACCACGTTCTCCTCTACTTCTTCTTTCTTCTGGACTGGTGGTTTTGTCCTGTTGACTGAAGACTTCCTCTCATCATCAGATGTGTCATGGGAAGGTCTTCGTGTCTTCACTCTTTCTCTGCTCACCACAATCTCCTCCTCTTTTATATCCATATTATTGCTTTGCTTAGAGTTAGCCGACATCTCCTCCACTGTTGTTGGTCAATTCCAACTGTCACTTCCAACTGTCACTCAGTGCACTTCATATGGAATCATCATGCATGCACCACCACTGGTCATGTGATCAGAATCTGACCAATGATATTTAAGAGATAAATGAACATTAGCTGAGATTAAATATTCAGGTAATATTCAGATATTCTGTGGAACACAAGGTCCCACATTTACTATTAGTAATAGAACTGCACTAAGTCGACAATTTAATTTACATTGTTACTACAGAGCATCAGATGAATGTAATATAATAAATATTAGCAAGATGTATGATTTCCATCCACTCTACGTATCATAGAAATACAGATGTACTATCTTTTTATATAGAGATGTAGCAGAAGCCATCCTGATTGTTTGCAGCATGCTATGGTGATAGAGAAGCATGCATGACTGTGCCATGCAAATGGTGAGGAGCACCAAAATGGGACATATGATTCACGTAGCCAGGGGCGTAATGTCCGCGGTCGCAGTGGCAGTCACTGCGACCGGGCCCAGGGGGGGTTGGGGCTTGTAAACGCCAGCAGAAATTTCAACAGAATGTGTGTATCGCAGTGCACAGTCGCTTCGGGTCCGTGCGTGACAAATCAGGGGCGGGCTGGGGCGGGGGCAGAGCCGGACTGGGGTGTCTGGGGCCCACCAGGGACATTGACTCCAGGGGCCCACCCACCCTTCAGCTATTTGCAAATACC
This sequence comes from Phyllobates terribilis, assembly GCF_046119375.1. NCBI lineage: Eukaryota > Metazoa > Chordata > Amphibia > Anura > Dendrobatidae > Phyllobates > Phyllobates terribilis. Next base: position 638,329 of record NW_027363383.1, on the reverse strand, counting down.
AGTTAGCCGTTATACCCATTATATTGGCGGCTCCTGCCCATCACTGTGCGCTCACCAGAACTGCGATGTACAATTACTGTAGTTTGCATTAATGGGTTTTTATTGGTGAAAACAAGTTCTCAGCGATGCACAGGTTGGGAAGGGGATCACTTATTTATTGGTGGAATCCGCACTGTCAGAAGATTGTGGCACTTTGAGTATTTGGTGAGATTTTTACCTCTGTATTTATAAGACAAAACCAGGAGTGGAGCAATCCGAGGTCATGTTTTATGCATTTCTCACCCACTCCTGGTTTTGTCTTATAAATACAGAGGTGAAAATCTCACCAAATGCCAACTTGCTTTCTCTGGTGAACCTCTGTAACTGCATCTCTGCTGCTGTGTAATAGTCACAGGGCAGGGAGGGGTTAAACATCTAAGTATTTAATATCTATTGGAAATAAAGAGGTTTCCCCTTATTGATATCAGATAAAACAAATGACCAACCACAATCCACTCTACCAAGACCAATATTACCAGATAGAAGGCAGAAATACCACCACACCGTGACCAGATCACATATTACCACCACATAATGCCCAAATAATGCCACATACAAGGCACAAATACCGCCACACCATGACCAAAGCACATAATATCACCACATAGTGATCAAATGCTACCAGATACAAGGTATAAATACTGACACACCATGAGACCACATATTACCACCACATAGTGACTGAATAATACCACATAGAAGGGACAAATATCGTCATGTCATGACCAAAGCACATAATGCCACCACATAGTGACAAATAATGCTAAAATAATAAAAATGTAAAAAAGCTCAGTATATTGGGTCAGTGTACAGGTTATACAGTGATCACCAGTGACATTATGCACAGGAGCTCTGTATATAGTGTACAGGTTATACAGTCATCACCAGTGACATTATACACAGAAGCTCTGTATATAGTGTCAGTGTACAGGTAATGCAATGATCACCATTGATATTATACACAGGAGCTCTGTATATAGTGTACAGGTAATACAGTGATCACCAGTGACATTATACACAGGAGCTCTGTATATAGTGTCAGTGTACAGGTAATACAGTGATCACCAGTGACATTATGCACAGGAGCTCTGTATATAGTGTCAGTGTGTGTGTATAGGTAATACACATACTCACCAGTGATGTCTCTAGGTGAAGTTCTTTATCTGCAGACCGATATATCACATCTTCTATGCAGGACTTATCTCTGCAGAAAATAACATAGTTAGCTATAACTGATCACTTCCAGAGCACAAGCCACACTTTTCCCAAGATTTCTACACTGAATGAAATGACAAAATGCAACATAGTGCCGCACTACACAGTAAAAATAAAACACAAAATACATTTAGGGACTCCATCTTTAATAAAAAAAAAACATCATGAGAGATCAGAGATTATGGGGCCCAGTCAGGGATCGTACATAGAAATCATGTGGCTCAGTCAGGGGCGTATACAGAAATCATGGGGCCAATCAGGCTAGGGGTGTACATAGAGATCATGGGGCCCAGTCAGCGGCGTACATAGAGATCATGGGGCCCAGTCAGCGGCGTACATAGAGATCATGGGGCCAATCAGGTTAGGGGTGTACATAGAGATCATGGACCCCCTCAGCGGCGTACATAGAGATCATGGGGCCCAGTCAGCGGAGTACATAGAGACATGGGGCCCAGTCAGCGGCATACATAGAGATCATGGGGCCCAGTCAGCGGTGTACATAGAGATCATGGGGCCCAGTCAGCGGCGTACAAAGAGATCATGGGGCCCAGTCAGCGGCGTACATAGAGATCATGGGGCCGAGTCAGCGGCGTACATAGAGATCATGGGGCCCAGTCAGGGATCGTACATAGAGATCATGGGGCCCAGTCAGCGGCATACAAAGAGATCATGGGGCCCAGTCAGCGGCGTACATAGAGATCATGGGGCCGAGTCAGCGGCGTACATAGAGATCATGGGGCCCAGTCAGGGATCGTACATAGAGATCATGGGGCCCAGTCAGGGATCGTACATAGAGATCATGGGGCCGTATGAGGTGAGGCTCTCACCTCCTCAGGGAGCTCTCACAGGGCATCACAGGCCTTAGTATGAAGCATTACTAGAAGACTTGTGGAATTGCTTCATACTAAGGCCTGTGATGCCCTGTGGGAGCTCCTGAGGGCACCATACTGGCGAGGTGAGATCCTCACTTGGCAGTAGTAGGAGCAGCATCTCCATAGTGTGGCATTCACATCACACTACATGCTGCACTGTACAGGACTCCCAGCCGGCAGCAGGACAGATGAGGAGGTAACTGTCTGGGACCAGCGCCGCACTGGAGTACCTGGGGCCCACCAGGAAAAAATCAATCTTGGGGCCCACCAGCACCATGCAGTTACCGTATATAGGAATAACATAAGTCCACAAACTCTTTCAAAATGAATCAACTTTATTAACCAATAAATCTCTGCTGCTGTGTAGTAGTCACAACACAGGGAGAGGTTAAACATCCAAGTATTTAATATGTATTGCAAATAAAGAATGTTCCCATTCTTAATATCCGAAAAAACAAATGACTGACAACAATCCACTATAACTAGACTAATAATACCATATAGAAGAGAGAAATACCGCCACACCATGACCAGAACACATACCACCACCTAGTGATCAAATACTACCAAGTACAAGGTATATATACTGCCACACCATGATAAGACCACATATTAGCACAACATAGTGACTGTCTGAATAATACCACATACAAGGGACAAATACCGCCACGCCATGACCATGGCACATAATGGCACCAGATAGTGACTGATAATGAAAATGTAAAAAAGCTCTGTATATAGAGTCAGTGTACAGATAATGTAGAGATTATCAGTGACATTATACACAGGAGCTCTGTGTATAGTGTCAGTGTAGAGGTAATACAGTGATCATCAGTGACATTATACACAGGAGCTCTGTATATAGTGTCAGTGTACAGGTAATACAGTGATCACCAGTGACATTATACACAGGAGCTGTGTATATAGTGTATAGGTAATACAGTGATCACCAGTGACATTATACACAGGAGCTCTGTATATAGTGTATAGGTAATATAGTGATCACCAGTGACATTATACATAGGAGCTCTGTATATAGTGTCAGTGTACAGGAAATACAGGGATCACCAGTGACATTATACACAGGAGCTCTGTATATAGTGTCAGTGTACAGGTAATATAGTGATCACCAGTGACATTATGCATAGGAGCTCTGTATATAGTGTCAGTGTACAGGTAATATAGTGATCACCAGTGACATTATGCATAGGAGCTCTGTATATAGTGTCAGTGTACAGGTAATATAGTGATCACCAGTGACATTATGCACAGGAGCTCTGTATATAGTGTCAGTGTACAGGTAATATAGTGATCACCAGTGACATTATACACAGGAGCTCTGTATATAGTGTCAGTGTACAGGTAATATAGTGATCACCAGTGACATTATACACAGGAGCTCTGTGTATGGTGTCAGTGTACAGGTAATACAGGGATCACCAGTGACATTATGCACAGCTCTGTATATAGTGTCAGTGTGTGTGTGTATAGGAAATACAGGGATCACTAGTGACATTATACACAGGAGCTCTGTATATAGTGTCAGTGTACAGGTAATACAGTGATCACCAGTGACATTATGCACAGGAGCTCTGTATATAGTGTCAGTGTGTGTGTGTATAGGTAATACACATACTCACCAGTGATGTCTCTAGGTGAAGTTCTTTAACTGCAGACCGATATATCATATCTTCTATACAGGACTTATCTCTGCAGAAAATAACCTAGTTAGCTATAACTGATCACTTCCAGAGCACAATCCACACTTTTCCCAAGATTTCTACACTGCATGAAATGACAAAAAAAGAAACATAGCACTGCACTACACAGTAACAGTGCTCCAGTGTCATTCTGTGCCTGCTCATCTGTCAGCAGACATATTTGTCTGATGGCAAAGATCTAAGAGAGATGAAGACAGAAGACCTATGGATTCCGTTGGGAGTGAGGATTTTTCTTTATTAAAGATGGAGTCCCTAAATGTGTTTTATTTTTAATAATAAAAAAAAAAAATTGTCTTTTTTTTTTCTGTTTACTAGAAATTGATGGTGGCTATGTCTAATTTGGCGTGAAACCATGAATTTCGGGCTTAGTACCAGCTGATAAGGCAAAGATGGCCTGGTACTAACCCTATTATTACCCAGGTTGCCACTCACCACCAGGGCCGCTGGAAGAGCCAGGTAAAGCACCTGGAAATGGTGCCATGATGAATGCGCCATTTTCAGGGGTGGCTGTGGGCTGCGATTTTCAGCGTGGAGGGCCAAGAACGCATGGGCCTTACCATGCTGCGAATCCCAGCCCCCAGCCAGTCACAGACGCCCATTCTCTGTGTCAGCATCTGTGATTGGCTGTTGGGACTGTCACACATATAGAAGTGTGAAAATAAATAAATAATAAAACAAAAATGACATAGCACTCTGCAGAAATTTTGATTCTCAGCGCAGATAGAGGTGGCAGCCCGTAGCTGTCTGCTTTATCTGCCTGGTTTTACCTTGACTGGCGATCAAAAGTCAGGAAAGCCCAATGTTTTTTTTAAATTATTTAAAAAAATAATTAAAAAAAAAAAATGCGTGGGCTCCCGCCATATTTTGATCGGGGGGCTGGGGGCTGGGATTCTCAGCATGGTAAGGCCCAAGCATTCTGGGCCCCCCACGCTGAAAATGGCAGCCTGCAGCCACCCCTGGAATTGGCGCATTCATCGTAGCGCCATTTCCAGGCACTTTATCCGGCTCTTCCAATGGCCCTGGTGGGGGGTGGCACGCTGGGTAATAATGGGGTTAATACCAGCTTTGTATTATCAGCTGGAACTAAGCCTGAAATTCATGGAGTCATGCCAAACTAGACATGGCCACCATGAATTTCCAGTAAACAGAAAAAAACACAACACAGAATTTTTTTTTTTATAAAAATAAAACACAAAACACATGTAGGGACTCCATCTTTAATTAAAAACAAAACCCTTGCTCTGACGTAATCCACGGATCTTCTGTCTCCAGCTCTGCTACATCTTTGCCATCAGACAAATATGCCGGCTGACAGAGATGAGCAGGCACAGAATAACACTAGAACCCAGTTGTCAGAGAAGTGCTCAGCTGGCCTCCAGCCGCCGACCATGTTTTCCTGTGCGTTGCAAATAATGCATACTTTCAAACACATGCCTATTTTTGCTATGCAAGTCTACAGTACATTGCGTCTGCGCTGATTTACAACGGATGCGTTGTAAAGCACAGCATAAACGCAATGTTAACCCAGCCTAACAGCAGCGAGAAGGGGAGACGGAGCCCTGGAGACCACCTAGTCAGTCTACTGGTGGTACTATCATGCCCATTGCCCAGTATGTACTGCCAGCCTCTGTGGTATTAGCATTCAAGCTCACATGGCATGTCCTGCCAGCCAGCCACTGGTGTTAGTTGTAGCATGATAGTACCACACCACCAGTGGCTGGGTAATGGGCATGCATGATGGTACCACCAGTGGCTGGCAGGACATGCTGGGCATGATTCATGCCTAGTATGTCCTGCCAGCCTCCTTGGTACTATCAGGCCCACCCACTATGTCCTGCCAGCCCCTGGTAATAGTACATGCTGCTGGGCATAGTACCAGTAACCAGAGGCTGGCAGCAGGACATGCTGGGCAATGGGCATGATGATAATCATGCCCATTGCCCAGTAGTATTTACTGCCAGCCTCGGCCAGGGGTCCTCCCAGTAACCCCTCCCCCCCCTGCTTCCTGCTTTTCATACTGACGCGTCGAGATGAGCTGCAGCCGCTGCCTGGAGCGACGCAGGGTCCGTACTCCACAGCGCGCACAGGAAGCAGTCCCAGGGCAATGACGTCATCACCCTGAGACTGACCTCCTGCGCACGCGCCGGCAGTGTCGCGCTGCGCAGAGGAGGCAGAGGGCCCATCACTAATCATATCGGCAGTGCTGCGAACCGGGGGGGGGGGGGGCCCTCTGTTCTCTGTACAGGGCCCAGGGGTGTAGGGGGCGGGGCCATCGGGACCCGGGGTTTTCCCGATCCTCCGGTGGGCCAGTCCCCCCTGCAGAGGGGCATATGTATATATGCAGGTCGGCCACATCCCAGTGGTGCAGACACATCCACACTGCACCCTGTATACTTGTGCACTGCCGTCTGCTGCAGTGGTAGGAGCCGCCTGAATGCATCTTCTTCCTGCCGGAGAGGAGCTTGTGGGCCTGTGCGGTGAGGAGGTGGACGCTGCGCACCTCCTGAGAAGTATATGGCACTCCATGTATCTGTGCACATAGTATACCACTCTAGTGTATAGCAGAAAGGAGACATCGACCAGAAGAGTCCAGGCATGTGGGTGATGCACATAATTATTATATTGATAACCAGGTGGAAGAGGAGGAAATGCAGAAAAAGGGGGGAATTAACTATACGCAAAGGGGACGTCGAGACAGGAATTACAATTAACACCAGTGGGAATGGATCATGATTAGAACAGCAAAGGGATAATACAGAGAATCAAGCCACAAATTAATCCAGTATATAAAAATATATATACATATCATTAGTTAGATATATCTGTACATATGATTGTTTAATTATCATAAACTTTACATAAAGTGCAAGTGCCTCCAAAGAATAAATCTACATAAATTATATATCTCATATGTGAACAAATACAGGTGTTTCTCACTAAATTAGAATATAATCAAACAGTTATTGTTTATTTCTGTTAATGCTGATGATTATGGCTATACGAGTTTCACTTTTTTTATATTGAAGAACTGAAATAAAGTAACTTTTTGATGATATTCTATTTTAGTGAGATGCACCTGTGTATGTATATATACAAGGGCTGGTCCCTTATTATTTGGCTGTCGGTGTGAATCCTGTAGAGCAGTGGTCGGCAAACTTTTTTGCACCAGGGACCCGCTTTAAGCAAGACCAGTTTTCAATGGCCCGGTGGGGGCGGGGCTTTGGTCATATGTGGGTGGGGTTATGGAGGGGTGGAGCTTAGTGCATACTTATCATATAATTATGACATTTATAATGAGAATGTGATTCAACTTACCATAGGTTCAGAATGAGTGGGAGCACCAGGCTTGTTTCCCTGGATCAGTGGGAGCACTGGGCTTGTTTTCCTGCAACAAGACGATCCCATCTAGGTCCCATCTGATGATGATGACCACTACTACTGCTACTGGACACAGCCACTGCTGCTATGAATTTTCACTGTTATTTGCTTTTTTCACTTTAACCAGAAAATCTGCTGCTGGGCCGCACGACACCAGAACACAGCTACAGGAGTCATAAGGGTGGGACACCTGACGTCATATCTAGCTGCCCATTAGCATCCAGAGCCCCTCCCCCTCCAACTCGCAGCTAGCAGGAGGGGAAGGAGCGCTGGACACACATGACCTGCTTGTCCCTGCTCCTGCCTGAGCACATTCTGCGAGTAGGGCCGCATGGCTAATTATCTATTCACTGCCAGTCCCTCCTCCTCTTTTCTTATAGGCTACTGATCACATGCTGGCTTTCTCTCTGCTGATCCTCTACAACTGTCAGCGGCGCTGCGGACCGGCTGAAAAACCCCAACGGCCCGGTTCTGGTCCGCGGACCGGCGGTTGGGGACCTCTGCTGTAGAGAGTAGTGCACTGACTTGGGCATATGTGCTGTTGACAGATATGTATTTGTATCCACTTTAAGCGTTTATAAAAAAGGTGACCACATGTGCATTGTACTCGCGCTATAGCAGATGCAGATCCCACTCCTGATTGGCGTCCACCCGATGTATGTTTCGGCTTCTTGTCTTCGTCAGGGGGTGGCATCATTCGGAAAGAGCTAAGAGTTAAACGGCCAACTATAGCCAATCAGGATGGAGGTATGTCTCCACCAACCAATGGGTGCTGAGGAGGCGTGGCTCGATACACAACGCGCACCAACGCTACGAGGAAACTATGTGACCTGTGATGCTGAGAGCACGTGATGGAGACACTTGATCGGGGGTCACGTGGCACATATAGATACAGTCGGGGAGGATGATGTGGAGACGTTCATGTGTATTGCCTCTTCAGCAGACATCTAATCTACTGATTGAGTGTGGATATATCAGATAAAGTGGAAAATCTTCTTAATTTATAATGATGGATAACGAGTATAGGTTATATATTACAGCAATACACAGGAATAGGGGGTAGTGAGTGTTACATGTATATAAGCATAGGCGGATTATAATGAGGACGATCTGGGCTACCGCCCGGGGCCCCGAACCTCCAGGGGGCCCGGGGCTCCGGGGTGTCTATGGCCAGATTGTCCTTATTATATGTGCGGCGCCACGGCACATACCGGCAGACAGTGGGGGGGGGGCCCAAGGATCGCTCCCCCAGCAGCGGCACACAGCCGCTGCTTCTTCGGCCGGGCCAGCACTGCAGCAGTTAACTTCCCTGTGCTGGCCCGGCCGCGTCACTGCTAGGAGACACGGCCCTGTGCACGGCCGTGTCTCCTAGCTGTGACGTCACGCAGTGTGCACCCGGCCTGCAGTGCTGCACCGGAAAAGAGCTGGAGCCGAGTCGGGGGATGGTGAGTGTGTGTGTGTGTGTATGTATATGTATGTATGTGTGTGTGTGTGCAGGCAGATGTCATTGTGTGATGTCTGTTTATATGTATTTTTGTGTTTCAAATGTGTTTATGCGTGTATGTATATGTTTGTGTGTGCGTGACTGCGTGCGGCCTCCTGCTGAGTATAGATGGCGCCGTGCGGCCTCCTGCTGTCTCTGGGGGGGCGCCGTGCGGCCTCCCGCTGTGTATAGATGGCGCCGTGCGGCCCCCTGCTGTCTCTGGGGGAGGCGCCGTGCGGCCTCCCGCTGTGTATAGATGGCGCCGTGCGGCCTACTGCTGTCTCTGGGGGGGGGGGCGCCGTGCAGCCTCCCGCTGTGTATATATGGCGCCGTGCAGCCTCCCGCTGTGTATAGATGGCGCCGTGCGGCCTCCCGCTGTGTATAGATGGCATTGTGCGGCCCCCTGTGTATAGATGGCATCGTGCGGCCTTCCGCTGTTTATAGGTGGCGCCGTGGGGCCTCCCGCTGTGTATAGGTGGCGCCGTGCGGCCTCCCTCTGTGTATAGGTGGCGCCGCCCGCTGTGCATAGGTGGCGCCGTGCGGCCTCCCGCTGTGTATAGGTGGCGCTTCCCGCCGTGTATAGGTGGCGCCGTGCGGCCTCCCGCTGTGTATAGGTGGCGCCGTGCTGCCTCCCGCTGTGTATAGGTGGTGCCGTGCGGCCTCCCGCTGTGTATAGGTGGCGCCGTGCGGCCGCCCGCTGTGTATAGGTGGCGCCGTGCGGCCTCCCGCTGTGTATAGGTGACGCCGTGCTGCCTCCTGCTGAGTATAGATGGCGCCGTGCGGCCTCCCGCTGTGTATAGATGGCGCCGTGCGGCCCCCTGCTGTCTCTGGGGGAGGCGCCGTGCTGCAGCCTCCCGCTGTGTATAGATGGCGCCGTGCGGCCTACTGCTGTCTCTGGGGGGGGGGCGCCGTGCAGCCTCCCGCTGTGTATATATGGCGCCGTGCAGCCTCCCGCTGTGTATAGATGGCGCCGTGCGGCCTCCCGCTGTGTATAGATGGCATTGTGCGGCCCCCTGTGTATAGATGGCATCGTGCGGCCTTCCGCTGTTTATAGGTGGCGCCGTGGGGCCTCCCGCTGTGTATAGGTGGCGCCGTGCGGCCTCCCTCTGTGTATAGGTGGCGCCGCCCGCTGTGCATAGGTGGCGCCGTGCGGCCTCCCGCTGTGTATAGGTGGCGCCTCCCGCTGTGTATAGGTGGCGCCGTGCGGCCTCCCGCTGTGTATAGGTTGCGCCGTGCTGCCTCCCGCTGTGTATAGGTGGCGCCGTGCGGCCTCCCGCTGTGTATAGGTGGCGCCGTGCGGCCTCCCGCTGTGTATAGGTGGCGCCGTGCGGCCTCCCGCTGTGTATAGGTGACGCCGTGCTGCCTCCTGCTGAGTATAGATGGCGCCGTGCGGCCTCCTGCTGTCTTTGGGGTCGGGGGCGCCGTGCGGCCTCCTGCTGAGTATAGATGGCGCCGTGCGGCCTCCTGCTGTCTCTGTGGGGGGGGCGCTGTGCGGCCTCCCGCTGTGTATAGATTGCGCCGTGCGGCCTCCTGCTCTCTCTGGGGGGGGCGCTGTGGGCCTCCCGCTGTGTATAGGTGGCGCCGTGTGGCCTCCCGCTGTGTATAGATGGCGCCGTGCGGCCTCCCGCTGTGTATAGATGGCTACGTGCGGCCTCCCGCTGTGTATAGATGGCTACGTGCGGCCTCCCGCTGTGTATAGATGGCTACGTGCGGCCTCCCGCTGTGTATAGATGGCTACGTGCGGCCTCCCGCTGTGTATAGATGGCTACGTGCGGCCTCCTGCTGTGTATAGATGGCTACGTGCGGCCTTCAGCTGTGTATAGATGGTTACGTGTGCTCAATATTGAGTCATACAATTAATGTAAGGCTATGTGCCCACGATGCAGAAATGCTCCGGATTTTTTTTGAGCGTTTCCGCGTCTCCCTGGCAGAAAAAACGCATGTGGATTGTACATGCGGATTGTACATGCGGATTGTACATGCTTTTTTCCTGCCTGGGACTTGCTGATGTGAAGCGTTCTTCACTTGCATTTCCGCATGCGGGTTGACAAGCGATTTTAGCATCACTTGGAAAGTGCTTGACAACTTGGTCACACTATATAAATACATGCAACCGGCATGGATTTATATAGTGTGACCATAAAAGAATGGTAAAAAATAAATATATAATTACCTTCTGATGGCCTGCCGACGTCAGCGGTCGCGTGACCCGTCACATGACTAAATGACGTCATGGCAGGTCCTTTGAAGACCATCGCGAGCTGCTGGCAAGCCAGGACGCATCGGATAAAGACACCGGGGGCCATCAGAAGGTAAGTATAATATTTATTTTTTATTTTATTCTTTTTTTACAGGTGCTATGGTACCCGGGTCCGGAGGACAGTCTCCTCTTCTCCAAACCCGGGTACCATCCGCACATTGAAGCGCATGGATTCTGCATGTACAGATCCAGTGATGCGGATTCCATGTGTTCTAATGCAAGTCAATGGCGGCGAAAGCGCCACGCTTCCGCAAAATAATTGGTAGTGCAGCGGATTTTTCCGCAATGATAATCGCAGCGGAAATTTACACAGCATCTGTACAGCACATGCGGATTATCATTGGGGAACATGGCCGACCTTCTACCAAGCGTTTTTAAGCGTTTCTGCAGCGGAATTGCCACCGCGGAAACGCTTAAAAAACGCATAGTGGGCACACAGCCTAAAAAAAATTATTATAATTAATATTGTGTTCTCCCCGCCTCAGTCCTCACAGCACAACGCAGAACACGAGCTCCTCATCACCAGTCCTCCTGTCCCGGCACAATGTGCACACTGCTGCAGCAGCAGGTGGAATAGTGTCCACTGGACTGAGAAGGCCCCGCCCCTTCCGGTGACGTCATGGTTCCATGAAATCACTCCTCCCCCTCAAGAAATCAACTCCAATCTAGACGCTCCCCTGTTGCTGAGGCGCGGTGACGCTGTAGCTGGGTGATTGCAGTCAGAGTAGTGGTGTTTGGTGTCTGCACTACAGGTAAGAAGATGGGAATGTGCCAAGGTGATTACTACATTCAGGACAATAAGTAGCTAGCTGTAGGTGTGCAGAATCCCACTCCCAATATTGTCAGGGTCTCGCACCCCCTCATGTCGTGGGCTGTCAGGCTCCCGCACCCTCTCATGTCGTGGGCTGTCAGGCTCCCGCACACTCTCGTGTCGTGGGCTGTCAGGCTCCCGCACCCCCTCGTTTCGTGGGCTGTCAGGGTCTCGCACCCCCTCGTTTCGTGGGCTGTCAGGGTCTCGCACCCCCTCGTTTCGTGGGCTGTCAGGGTCTCGCACCCCCTCGTGTCGTGGGCTGCCAGGCTCCCGCACCCCCTCGTGTAGTGGGCTGCCAGGCTCCCGCACCCCCTCGTGTCGTGGGCTGCCAGGCTCCCGCACCCCTTCATGTCGTGGGCTGTCAGGCTCCCGCACCCCCTTGTGTCATGGGCTGTCGGGGCTCCCGCACCCCTCGTGTCGTGGGCTGTCGGGCTCCCGCACCCCCTCGTGTCGTGGGCTGTCAGGCTCCCGCACCCCCTCGTGTCATGGGCTGCCAGGCTCCCGCACCCCCTCGTGTCGTGGGCTGTCAGGCTCCCGCACCCCCTCGTGTCGTGGGCTGCCAGGCTCCCGCATCCCCTCGTGTCATGGGCTGTCAGGCTCCCGCACCCCCTCGTGTCGTGGGCTGCCAGGCTCCCGCATCCCCTCGTGTCGAGGGCTGTCAGGCTCCCGCACCCCCTCGTGTCGTGGGCTGCCAGGCTCCCGCACCCCCTCGTGTCATGGGCTGCCAGGCTCCCGCACCCCATCGTGTCGTGGGCTGTCAGGCTCCCGCACCCCCTCGTGTCGTGGGCTGTCAGGCTCCCGCACCCCCTCGTGTCGTGGGCTGTCAGGCTCCCGCACCCCCTCGTGTCGTGGGCTGCCAGGCTCCCGCATCCCCTCGTGTCATGGGCTGTCAGGCTCCCGCACCCCCTCGTGTCGTGGGCTGCCAGGCTCCCGCATCCCCTCGTGTCGAGGGCTGTCAGGCTCCCGCACCCCCTCGTGTCGTGGGCTGCCAGGCTCCCGCACCCCCTCGTGTCGTGGGCTGCCAGGCTCCCGCACCCCATCGTGTCGTGGGCTGTCAGGCTCCCGCACCCCCTCGCGTCGAGGGCTGTCAGGCACCCGCCCCCCGTCGTGTCGTGGGCTGTCAGGCTCCCGCACCCCCTCGTGTCGTGGGCTGTCAGGCTCCCGCACCCCCTCGTGTCGTGGGCTGTCAGGCTCCCGCACCCCCTCTTGTCGTGGGCTGCCAGGCTCCCGCACCCCCTCGTGTCAAGGGCTGTCAGGCTCCCGCACCCCCTCATGTCGTCGGCTGCCAGGCTCCCGCACCCCCTCTTGTCGTGGGCTGTCGGGCTCCCGCACCCCCTCGTGCCGTGGGCTGTCGGGCTCCCGCGCCCCCTCCCTCGTGTCGTGGGCTGTCAGGCTCCCGCACCCCCTCATGTCGTCGGCTGTCAGGCTCCCGCACTCTCCCCCTGTCGTTGTCTGTGGAGAAGATTAATACATATTTTCATTTTTCAGGTTTTCTCTTATAAAACAAGATCCCTGAGCTTCTGTCTTTGACCGAAAAAATGGCGTCTGACAAGTCGCTGCTGTCTGCAGAAATGAACACAAACATGGAGGAAGCGCTGTATGAACAGATGCTGATGAAGGTACGAAGATGAATTGGAGAGGCCAGCAATCACCGGGTGAATGTCTCCTCCGTCAGCTGCCGGGGGCGCGGCAGTCTCCAACATTTACCTAATGTGTATTGTTGGCTTTAGACCCCTCACAGTTGTACTATTTTGGTGCAGGAAAAATCAGTTTGCAGAACCATCCTGTTCATGTTACTCACTGATTCTCACTTGTTGCCTCATTTCAGGCCAAACAGGAGATACAGAGCAGAATACCGATCTTACCAGAAAGCAGAGAGATCAGACCCCAGCCGGGTGAGATGGGCGTCCTCTGATTATTATCCAGATTACTTTGTGCATATTATGTGACAGATACCACAGTGGGGCAGTGGGGTCTTATTGACTGCAATGGTCACATGATGCAACCAACGTGGGGGGTCACATAATTTCTTATGCAGTTGATTACATGTAAATGCTGCTTGGCTTTTGCCGATTTTATTGTGTTTTTGTTCACTTTTTGTTTTTATTTCTGTGTTAGGTTTCTGCATTAAAACTCGCACATCCAAAAATACCAAAATCTTTATTAACATCTGCAAGTCGAACCAGGTCCCAGCGGCCCCGGACCTGACGGAGCAGGAGTTAGTCAGCATCCTGGAATCTGATGATCCCTCCGGCTATCGAGTCCCCATGAGCCTTGGAGAGCCCCACGTTGAAGTTGATAATAGTACGTTTTTTTTTAATACAGCGCTTCTTTTTTTAAAGGGATAGTCCAGAGATATCCTTAAAGGGGTTAAAATAGCAAGTATTACAACTTACTAATCCTCAATGGTCAAAGGTGCCATCTCCACAGGTTCTGGTAGGTCCACTTCCAGTCTGCGGAATAAAGTTTGACATCTTGTTGTTGACTTTTGAACTTTTTTGGTTTAGATTTGGGACTTAGAGGGATTGTCCACTACTTGGATTCCCCTTTAAGAACTTATACCACTTATTCATAGCAGCCCTACTAAGGTCAATGGATTGAGTCGGCACCGCAAAGTATCTAAGTCCTGGTGCACTTTGTCCTACAGGTGGAGGCAGCTGCACGGCGTACGACATAGTGATTAATGGCACCGTCTTTGAGAAAATTACGGTAACTGCAATTGCTTATTCCGACATACGAGCTGTCTGCTCTCCTTTGTGTCAGCTCCTTACTTTGTATTTTTTTTATTAGAATAATGAGCTTTTCAGGGAATTTTTTATCACCGTGGCCATGGAGGGACTAGAGAACAAGTACGAAATGGAGCTGTCAAGAGGTAACGACCGCATCACTGATATTTTCCTTGATTTTTCCATCGACCACACAAGGACTTGTTCTTTCGTGGAGCAAGTTTACCATATAATATATTGAACATTTTTATGTACCAACCTGTTGTATGGCACCGTATCAAATGCCTTTGAAAAGTCCAGATAGACAACATCCACTAAGTTTCCCTGGTCCAACCTGAACTTACCTCCCCATAGAATCTTTTCAGATTAGTTTGCAGGACAGATCCCTCATAATCATATGTTTAGGTTATTCTTATTGAGGTGCTCCAGGTTAGTATCTCTTAGAAAACCCTCAAAGTTGTTGCCCACAGTACAAGTTAAACTTACCAACCTATAAATTCCAGGCTCAGATGTTATCCCCTTCTTGAATATTGGTACCACATTTGCTATGTGGGTGTAACCCTGGTGGATATGGACCCACTGCCCCACGGGAGGGTTGTGACTAGGTGTCTACTGGGTCTCCACTAGAACCTCTGGTGGTGAGGATAGACTGGGCCGCCGGTAGACACCAGGTACCACTTCAGTGCAGTTCCCGGGACTGCAGCAGCATTCCGGAGGTACCAGGGTACCAGACTCAGGAGAGCGAAGACAAGGACTAGGTCAGACAGTCTGAGATCAGGGCAGGAAGCACAGGTTCAGGATAGAGAAAAATGGCAAGGGGGACAGGGGTTTTTGATACCAGAAAACTCCTTTAACGCTTGCAACCTCTGTTGCTTGACTGCTACTCAAATAGTCAAATCAGTCAGTAAGAATTTAGGGAACTTCCATGGCGATATTTTGCATCAGTATTTGTTAGCAGACGCCAGGAGTGGATCCAAAACAGAAGAGGTGAAAGTGTTTCAGTTACTATTTTTCACTGTGTTTGTTCCCCTCTGGTTTTCAGCTTACAAATACTGATGTAAATTAGTGCCCAAAATACTCACTGTGTGAATGAGGCGAGGAAGCTGCTTGTAGTACTGTAATAGAAGTCCTTATTCTGAAGATGAGTTCTGTAATTCTTGTCTTCTCTGCTCCATCAAACTCCCCAGAGCAGGGGCAACCCCTGGAGCAAAATTTCTGGCGGCAGATGTCCAGACGTATGACTCAGTGATGTGTGATGGACCCCGACTCCCAAACAAAATGAATCAGACACATACAAAATAAATACACAAATCATTGCAATTAGGTGTCAAACGTTCTCAACTTTATTTAAATTTACATGACACCGAAAATGGCACAACCCTCGACTCACGAAGAGTCACCCTCCAGCGCTCAGGAGAGGAAAACCCCCTGTGGAGGAAACCTCTAGGGAACCATGGCTGGAGGGCTGCCCTTCCCTTGGGCTTAGAGAGTTAGTGCCGATATATGACGGAGTTTTAGAATTTCTACATATTTACAGAGAACGACATAACAAATATAGACTATTAATGTGATAAACTGGATGTGGGAGAGATCTGGCTGCGATATCTGTCACCACATTTATTGCTGGAACGAATTTAGTTGATCTGATTTCCCAGGTGGATCTACCACTTCTCCCTTACAGATCCAGCTCCGTCTCTCAAGATGTTGGGTACTTGATTACAGGGGTTGCTCATTATGGATAACCCCTAATAGGATGCGTATCCCCTCCCCCTCCCAATTTATCACCCATTAAAGTCAACGATCCATCCATGAACTCCCAAAGAAGACCAGCTCTTTGTACATAGTAACAGAAGGGGATCCTGTTTTGGGGACCCCCCCTCTGTTACCTTCCCTTCCCCCCGGGGTGTCTAAGAAGACAACCCCTTTCCCTGCTAGAACCTCCAAATTACACCAACATTGGCACATTACGTGGGGTGGTCAAGCTCAAGGTCCTCAGGCGCATCATCAGTAATGGCGCTGATCATGGCAGCGCGGCATTCTTTTATGGAATCTTCTTTATGACACTTGTTTATGCCCTCACAATAGTTGTCATGGTTACTACAAGGGCTATTACTGATGCAGGGTCCAAGTATTAACCCTTTCATCATTGGTAATTCACTTTCATTATGGAGGCAAATAACTGCACTTGTTACCAAGCAGGAGTCTTATCATTACGGCTTCCCTTAGGCACCATAAGAAATAAAGATTATAGAACATACGTACAAGTGTTTCAGGAGTGTTTTGCACTTTTTAGATCCATAGATTGGGCTTATAAATAGCACTTTACAAAGCGGAAAATTAAGAGGAAATTACTTGTAAAATAATATTATAGGGAATTGCATTTCAAGCATTTTCCTAATGTGCATTCTGCATACTTGCATAGTTACATAGGTTGAAAAAGTTTTAACTTTAATGTCCTTGGTCTATCTCCAAAGTTATACATTTTCTATTACTAGATTATTTATAACCCACAATGTCATGTTTTGTTAAAAAAGTATCCAGCCCTTCTATAAATGCTGTTATGCTATCTGCCATTACTATATCTTGTGGTTGGCATTCCACAGTCTGACTGCTCTAACTGTAAAGAATCCTTTCCTATTAAGTTGCCAGAATTTCTTCACCTCCGCTTCTTATGAATGTTCCTGGTGCTTTGTAAGGTCCTGGAAAGTGATAAGTCATGTGCCAGTACTATGCATTGACCACATATGTATTTATACATATAAATGTATATTTATGAAGGAGATGATAATTACCCTTCATAGAGGTGTTACGATCATTCATAAATTGCTTTCATAGGTTTGATCTCCAGGATTAGGAGAGATTTGGGGTGTAAACGTAATAAACAATGAGTAAAACATCAAAGCAAACGAAAAAGGGTTTGTGACCCAAACTGGTAGGTGAGACCGGCTAGCCCCATATTATATCACAACCAGGTTTCGCCTGAGGAGGGCAGCACTAATGAGTCCTCAGGAGCGCATAACCCTGAAATATGCAGCCATTCTACACTACCCATTATAAAAGGGTTTAATATGCTACTTACTACCATGTTTTAATTAAGATACAAGGCATACTTGTAAGGAGAGATGAAAAAGGTGATGGGGGACAACATATACATATACTGAGGAACTCTATACACTAGTGGCCAAAATTGAGGCAACACCCCCAAGATTTATGAATTTTTAGCATTTTGCCAATACAAATACTAATTTCATGAATGTTTTTGATTTCACAGTAAAGTTTTTAAGTAGAAATAAAATCTCATATAGAAACACAATATTAGCTGGAAATTTGTTCATTTGTCAACAAATTGGACACTATTGTCACTCAGATGACTGTGGGAGAAAAGCCATTGATTTGTCCTATTTTCATATCTAACACTAAATGTTAATACTCAGTTGGATAGCCCTCGGCCTTGATGACTGCCTGGCATCTACTTGGCATGCTATCTACCAGTTTGTGTAAATCAGATGGTATGATGATATGAAGCCATGATTTGATGATGGCTGCAGTGAGTTCCTGCTTGTGTGAAGCCCGCTGTTTTGACACCGCTCTTTTGAGCCGAGCCCAGAGATTCTCAATAGGATTGAGATCTGGGCTGTTTCCTGGCCAATTCAATAGCTGGACATTTTTGTCCTTGAACCAAGAGAGACATTTTTTAGCTGTATGGCATGGGGCTCCATCTTAAAATAAACGGTGTCCCTTCACCAAATACATCACGTGCCGAAGGAATGAGTTTAGGCTGAAGGACGTCCTTGATGTACTTTTCAGCATTAACTGTTCCTTCAATTACCTGCAGCCGACCACCTGCATCTCTGGACACGCAGCCCCCTACCATAACACTCAGAGGAGGCTTCATGGTGGGTATTGTACCCTCTGACAACCAGTCCTCTCCAGGTCGTCGTCGAACGTAGCGGACACCGTCGCTGCCAAAGATGGATATGCGTGTCTCATCGCTCCATATAACATTTCTTCATTGTTCAATGGTCCATTTACAATGTTCTTTGGTCCCTGCAGACGTTTCTGACGCTGTGAGGCATTCAAAAATGGCTTTTTACCTGGTATTCTGGCTCTTAACCCCGCATTTACCAGTCATCGTCGAACCGTCCGATCAGACACTGTCACTCCGGTGTTGACAAGCTCCTTGTTGATGTTAACAGCCGTTTATTTCCTGTTATTTAGGGCGATTCTAACAATTCTTCTATCAGTCTGAGGAGTTGTAGCCTTCTTCCTTTCTCTACCTGGTTTATTCTTTATCGAACCAGTCTCTTGAAACCGCTTACACACTTTGAGAACGGAAACATGTAATTGCTTACCTTCTGATGACAAACTGGCTTTAAAATATAAAAACCGCATTTTAATCGCACAATATCTGTCTTACAACCCACACCCAGGTCACTATAAACCAACATAGAATACATATCGCAGAAGAGGGCGTGTGTACAAGTAAGTAGGTCAGTGAAAACCTCCATTAAATATTGGTGATGGTGAAAAACTGAAGGTGTTGCCTCAATTTTGGCCACTAGTGTATAACACAAAATATAAACAAAAAAGAAAGGGAAGAACATTTCTGCACAAAAAGCGTGTCGCTCAGCAGGAAAATCCCCTTGAAATTGCGTTTTTTGAGATTTTTTTTCCCGTTCTTTAGAAACGCTGCAAAAATACTGAAAGAATAGACATGGAACTGCTTCAAATCTGCAAGGATTCACTTTTCCTGCTTTTCCTGGTACTATCAAACATAGCATTTTTGGGAACTTGGAGCTTTATATTACAAATATGTCCGTCCCTCCAGTTGAAAGAAATTAACATTTTCCTGGAGGGAAGTTTATATTTTACATTATGTCAGTTTTTGTCTATCGATGATAAAGTGCAGTTTGCTGCAATTTTTATTGTGACATATACCCAAATCATTCTCGAAAATATTTCACATTCAACGCGCGTCGGGCGGGCCTGCGTGCTCTCACATGCCAGGCCTGAGTTTCAGTTCCAGTCCGACCCTGTTAATCATCTATGGTTTCCCTTCAGAGTGGAAAATGCTGAAAAATCGGAAGTTCCTGGGATCCATTTTTGAACAGAATATCAGAACCAAATCAAAACCGATGATTCAGGAAATGGACATAATGGGGTAAGTCCCAACTCTAAGGTACAAGTCTATGGCATACAGTCTGTAAAAGACGACAGAGTAGGCTGCTGTTGAGCATCGGCGGCTTCTTCTCTGATGTTCCTTGCTCATCCATGCAGTACATGGTCGGCCATTCAATTGATTGGATGTCTTATAATACCACATTTCCCCTAGGGACACAAAGTATGACGAGCGCCACTCCTCCTGGTGATAGGTTATACCCAACAGATGGGGCAGCGCCACTCCTCGTGGTGATGGGGTACACCCAACAGATGGGGGAGCGCCACTCCTCCTAGTGATAGGTTATACCCAACAGATGGGGCAGTGCCACTACTCGTGGTGATGGGTTACACCCAACAGATAGGGGAGCTCCACTCCTCGTGGTGATGGGTTACACCCAACAGATGGGGGAGTGCCACTACTCGTGGTGATGGGTTTTACCCAACATATGGGGGAGCGCCACTCCTTGAGGTGATAGGTTATACCCAACAGATGGGGGAGCGCCACTCCTCATGGTGATGGGTTATACCCAACAGATGGGGGAGCGCCACTCCTCGTGGTGATGGGTTATACCCAACAGATGGGGGAGCGCCACTCCTCGTGGTGATGGGTTATACCCAACAGATGGAGGAAGTTGCAGAATGGCTTGTTATGGTGCAAGAACAATGTGGACATTGTTTTTTTTTTTGTTTTAACTATTATGCCTTTATGGTCTTTATTTTTTTCCTACAGACCCTCCCAGCTAACTCCAAGCAAGTCCCTCATCTCAGAAGTTGAAAGGTTTGGGTTACTTTGAGGTTTAATGCATGCATTTACTTTTTTTAGAATCCCATCTTACAAAAGATATAGTATATCCAACTTCTTGGACTCCAAGAATAAGGGGGCTGCAGCCTGGAAGTAACCCCGCTGCCCTTTTTAAAGAATATGCTGGTGTGGGTCAGCTACCCGGATTTTCACTGTGCAGGAGAACTGCAGCTAAGCCCATTCACTTTGCTGGATCTATGCTGTCGTTCCGCTGCACAGTGGAGGCCATGATGCCAATGTGCAGGGAATGACTGTGAAAGGGGCTGTTCCTCTTTACCAGTATCAGTGCCCCTTTATTATATTAGAGATCGACCCCAACAGATCATAAATTGATGGTGTACCCTTGCAGTATACTGCTTCCTTCCTTTTTTTATCAGTTCACCCGTGAAACCAGATTACATGATTGTGGCGGAACCTCCTGTAGGACACCCAAGTTTTCTGGTGGCTGAAATCTCTTTACCTAAAGTGGTGAGACCCTCAGATGTGGTTTAGGATTGTGACCTTTTTGTATTTCATGTGATTTCCAATAGTCTTCCTTTATTAAAAGTCTATGCCAACCTCGTGCTACCGGTCCTCCTCTGCCAACTTTTATCATCACAGCTTTGATGTGTCCACAGTAGCCAATTGCTGGCAGCTGTGACACATTTGCTGGATGATGATGATATAATTTTTTTTTCATACCATGGTGGGTTGTTTGCAAGCTGTTGGAATGGGAAAGAAGATCTCTGTAAACGACTCTGTCAGCAGAGAACGACTGTTCAAACCAAGCACAGACGCCCAGTGCTTCACGGCGGGACCAGTCATTTATATAAGCCTCCCCCCTGCTTGTTTCCCCTCCATCTCCACCATCACCTCTTCTTTGACAGTTCTGGCTTCATAGATCCAGAGAGGAGATAGAGGGAAAACAAGCTGGTGGGAAGATGTATATATTATTATTATTATTTAATTATATAGTGCCATTGATTCCATGGTGCTGGTGCATATAAATGATGTTATAATGATGATAGAAATGATGAAAGAGGCTTGTTGCAATAGTGTAGAACACACCGCTCTTTATTTTTTCTATATTAATGCGACATTTGGAGGAATCGCACAGAAAATGCTTTAAATGTATTTATTTTTTAATTTGATTTTTCTCATGTCCATGATTCACATTGCGTTAAATGAGGCATAATGAAGATTAAGAATGTTTCAGCTAATGTAGCCTTCATCAGACAGGATAATGTAGCTTGAGGGGACCCACTTGGTTAAATATAGGGGTCAGTTCTGGTCTTCCCAAAAAGCAGATGAAGTAGTCACCACACAGGAATCTGGTGATTACGGAGTTTGCTTTTGGGGACCCCAGATTTCTTCATATAACCGAGTGGGCCTTCTGCCTAATGAAGGCTACATTATCTGAAATTCTGGTACCATTCATTATGCCTCACTTAAAGGGGTTGCCTGGCACTTTAATATTGATGACCTATCCTAAGGATATTCCATTAGTATTAAAGTGGTGGACAACCCCTTTTAATGCAGTGTGAATCCTAAAAAATATTTGAAGCCTTTTCTGTGAGCAGTTCCTCCACGTGTCAGATTTAATGTATGAGACGTGTGGAGCTACGCAGTAACTTCTAGTTGGCCACGTATCAAGATAAAAGTTTAGATTTTTGTGCACTTGTTGGTTACAACTTTCTTTCCCGTACAGAAGCATTCAGCGACATAAGCGTTGTTACCACGCTGGTCTTCTCTTTACAGTCTTCTGCTAGATCTCTTGTGTTGGACTTGGGTGAAGACAGAATAGTCAGACGTCCCGATTTGTATCATCTAGACGTCTTCATTCCTTACAATATCATCCAAGAACAAAGTGGAGCTCAGTTCAGCAAGGACAGTAAGGTGAGACAATTAAGCAAAGCTGGACATGTCTTATAGCCCATTCTGAAATCACCTTCTTAAAGAGGTTCTCTGAGAAAATGTATAAAATAAAATTGTAAAAAATGTATACATTTATTTAGCAAAAATAAATTCTTTTAATTAGGGGATAATTCTATGTGAATACTTTTATGCCCAAAAATGGCAAAAGTATTCTTGGAGTGATACCTTTATTGGCTAACCAGAAAAAAAAAATATATGCAAGCTTTAAGAGCACAGAGGCTCCTTCTTCAGGCAATATTACAAATGAATTCTTAACATTTGTAATCCTGCCTGAAGAAGGAGCCTGTGTGCTCTGTAAGTTTGCATATATATATTTTTTTTCTGGTTAGCCAATAAAGGTATCACTCCGAGAATACTTTTGCCATTTTTGGGCATAAAATTATTTCCATCAAATTTTCTGGCTAACACGGTACCACAATATAAATTTGTATTGTACATCACAATTAGGGGATAATAATTGCATATGGACATAATGGCCAACGATGTCAGCAGCCATCCATCCTAGATGGGTGAAGGTAAACTAATTGAGACGGACATCTCTGACCTACCTGTCGGAATCAAGAACGTGCATCTATGTCATTGATTGACTGACTGATCACGTCCATGAGTCAACATGCTGTAAACCTGTCATGATGAGTGAGCAGATAGGATGCTGCCCCTCATCCTGACAGGAACTTATCTATCACAACATATAGTTGCCCAGAGACATCTGAATGCATCGGCTTTCCTTTATGCCATTCATCAAACATGTCGTATATTTTGTGTATAGCGAGTCACAAGCCTCGCACTGCTCTGCGTCTTATCATTTGGTTCTATGAGCTGCAGTAAAACGTGACGTATATTCCAGGTGCTGACGATCACAATGCCGGTCCAGCCAGCATAGCGGTGGGCTCAGAAGATCAGCTTTGGAAAACGTTCCTCTTATATAGATCCAGTGGATCCTACTTACATTCGCTGCTGTTTACATTGTATGGTTACAATTCTATTTACACTTCAATATGACTCCAGAATAAATTTTTGTCTTTCTTATACTTGCCGTATATTTTTCCCAAGGAAGGGGTTTAGGTATTGTGCTTTTTTTTTTTTTATTTCTACTGTAATATTTCATAATATCTGTGAATAAGTCTTGAAAATAATTTGCATTGAAAAGGTTGAGATCCTCTGAATCTACAGGGATTTTTAGGAATTAAAAATCTACAGCAGTAAATCTGCAGCAGAATTTACATTTTGCACCATGTCTGGATTTAGTAGCAGCTGCCCCTTTAAATGGAATATGTCAGCAGGTTTTTGCTATCCCATTTGAGAGCAGCATAATCCGAGGCCCTGATTCCAATGATGTATCACTTACTGGGCTGCTTGGTGTTATTTTGATAAAATTGCAGGTTTTTTTTTCTCATGCAGATCTCTGAATGCTGAGCTCTGTATAATAACCCCACCCACACCACTGATTGGCCGCTTTCTGTCTACACTGTATTTAAACTGCCAATCAGTGGTGGGGGGCGTGGTTGGACTACCTGGCAGCAGGTTTACTAGTCCTCTAGTGATAATCTTCTGCTAATAAAAGACCTGTAAGGGGTCTTTGTCTCTACATCATGCTGCTCTCAACAACAACCAATATATAGTACATCCGACAAGGGGTCAATGTGTTAAAAAAGACCTTTATTATAATAATTTGGGTACATGGCGGCAAAGAAAAGAGCACACACACATATATATAGTAATACCATATAATAGTGAGGAGGTATAATGTAAATATTTGAATTGCAGAGACACCAGGGCTAAATAGTAGTAGCTCCAATTGTGCTAATGCATACTGATAGTATATCCTAGGTCACATAGTAAAAGGATATAATCCTAAATAATAAAAGCCAATATAGGCATTCCCAAGATAATGACCTTTTGGTATATACATATCAAGGGATGTATTATATCCAAGTAGGTTAATTCCTAAGTAACAATAATGTTGTATTGGATTCATTCATACCTGGTATATATTGTCTGCACGTCTTGCAATAGCTCTGGGCTCGGTGGTCCTACTCCTAGTGTGGCGCTCACCCCATCATGCTGCTCTCAGAATAGCCAAGAAAAACCTGCTGACAGATTCCCTTTACAAATAGCTGAAATGGCTCCTAGATACCAGAGAAGGAAAACGTTATTAAAACGGTTTTGTTTCCTAAATAGGAAAGCAAATTAAACACCACTGGATAATGTGGTGTGTGAAACCGTCCATTGGATTGCTGTTTCGGGTGGGCTCAGAAGCAGAGCCCCCATCCTACACAGCTGACATCTTGCTGTAACAGCAGCGGCCAGAGCGGAGCGTCAATCACTGCTGTTTAACCATTTATATGCCGTCAATCACTGATGGCAAAAGTTAAATAGCGCAATCGCCGGTACGCTATGCAATGTTACTAGAATTTTTTTTTGTTACTTTTCCATTTCCTTGAATTACTTGTTGTGATTTGCGGATCCATTGACTGGCCACGTGGAAGGGCTGCAGCCGATCATTCATGTCCGTAGCAGATACACATTTACATGTGTAAATAGGCCCTTATAGAAATCAATCAATAGAACGTATACCTGGATATCCAGGTTTATCCTTTGCATACATTTAAAGAGGTATAAGTCATGGCATATTACTAGGATGTCATTCTTGGGGGTCTGACAGCCTAATTTAGAAAGAAGTGGATGCATTATTTTTTTCACATTCCCAATTTAACAATTTGAGTACAGTTGGATCTATTGTTTTTTTTGTTTTTTGCACTATGGGTGGGTGGTTGGGAGCACAGCTGTGCAGGAAAAAAAAAGCTTACAGGTTCTCAATTCCTTCATTCTTGGGATCGGTGGCGGAACCACAGGTCGGACCATCGCCAATCAAGATATTATATCCCTTCACACTCATCATTGCTCCCAATTAACAATTTGAGTACGTGCATTTTTTTAGGGTATTTTTGCGCAATGGGTGGGAGCACAGCTGTGCAGGAAAAAAAGCTGATAGGTTCCCCATTCCTTCTTTCTCAGAATCAGTGGATGGAACATCGCCAATCACAATATTATATCCTTCACACTAATCCTTGCTCCCAATTATCAATTTGAGTACGGTTATACCTATTGTTTTTTTAGGTTTTTTTTTTGCACTGTGGGTGGTTGGGAGCACAGCTGTGCAGGAAAAAAAAAAGCTGATAGGTTCCCCATTCCTTCATTCTCAGGATCAGTGGTGGAACCAGAGGTTGGATCATCTCCAATCAAAATATTATATTATTCACACTAATCATTGCTCCTAGTTAACAATTTGAGTACGGTTGAACCCATTGTGTTTTTTTAGGGTTTTTGTTTTTTTTGCACTATGGGTGCAAGTTATCGTAATATGTGTCACCGTAAAAAAAAAAAACTAATAGTGTCTCCTGATTGTTCAGACACAAATATATCTGTTGAAAATAGTCTGGTATACACCAGTAAATTATAACTGTGGTTTTGCTGTTCCACGGTAAAAAATCTCTATTATCCTGCTTTTGGCATTTTTTGCCGCAAAGAAAAACAGTAGTAGTGTCTCCTGATTGTTCAGACACAAATATATCTGTTGAAAATAGTCTGGTGTAGGCCCGAGAAATACAAGTGTGGTTTTGCAGTTCCACGGGTCAAATCTCTGTATTATCCTGCTTTTTTGCATTTTTTGCTGTAAAGAAAAACAGTACTGTCTCCTGATTGTTCAGACACAAATATATCTATTTAAAAATTTCTGGTATACCCCAGTAAACAATAACTGTGGTTTTGCCATTCCACGGTAAAAAATCTCTATTATTCACCTTTTGGTATTTTTTCCGTAAAGAAAAACAGTAATAGTTTCTCCCTGATTGTTCAGATTGTTTAAAAGAGTCGGGTGTAGGCCAGAGAAATAGAACTGTGGTTTTCCTCTTCCACGGTTCTAATCTACTTTATTACCCTTTTTCCATTGATGGTGCGAGTGTAAGCTATTTTACTTACTTTACAATGGGCAAGGCGCGTGGCAAGGGACATGGAAGTGGACGTTCTGGTGATGGTGCATGCAGAGGACGGGGCCGTGGCCAAGGTGAAAATGTGCCACAACCAACAGCCATATCTTCTCGCTCCCACTTCTTGACCGAATTACTAGGGAAGCACAGAACAACACCAGATCAGTGTGAACAGGTTATTAATTGGATAGCAGATAATACTTCCAGTTACCTGGGCACCACCACCTCCGGTCTGTCTTCCACACGGTCAACTCTTAGTAGCCATGAGTCTCGACCGCATACTCCTCCTCACCCTGATGCTCCTCCCTCCCACCATGCCGAGTGTCGTCAGACAGCAACTGATCCCACACTTGGACACTCTGAAGAGCTGTTCACTGGTCCATTTCCAGATTTGTGCCCCTCGCCTGCTCCGCTTGAAGTGGTGGAAGAGGAGATCCCATGTAGAGATGCCCAAATATTTGAACAGCCACGGCCAGAGGAAGTCAACGCTGGCAATTTGTCACAAGAGGTTGACGATGACGAGACACAATTGCCAGGAAGTGAGGAGGAGGATCGTGGTGCGCAAGTGGAAGAGGAGGAGGTGGTGGATGATCTAGTAACTGACCCAATGTGGCAGGAGGACATGCAGAGCGAGGCCAGCAGCAGACAGGGTGAGGGAGGCAGAGTACCCCAACAGGCAGAAAAAAGCAGTGTGGTGGCCGCACACAGAAGGCCGGCAACAGTTCCCCGTAACACCAACACGAGGGACGTTGCCAGTACAACCTGTAGGTCTTCCAGAGTCTGGAATTTTTTTAAAGACTCTGCTGATATCCCCAAAAAGGCCATTTGTACCACCTGCCATGCCAGCATCAGCAGGGGTGACAAAACTACCAGCCTGACCACCACCAGCATGATCAAGCACATGGCAGCAAAGCACCCGACTTTGTGGGGCGAACCCCAGGGTCCATGACCAGTGTCAGCGGGTGTCACCTGTTGTGTGTGCATGGCAATCCCCTGTCCATACTGCATGCAAAGATGCCCCCTCCTCTCAGTCTTTATGGCAGTCTCTCAAGAGTGCAAAGCAGTCATCAAAGCAAAAGGTGGCTACTTTGAAGAACCTAGAATATATGACATATTTTCAGTTGTTTCACACTTTTTTGTTAAGTATATAATTCCACATGTGTTAATTCATAGTTTTGATGCCTTCAGTGTGAATGTACAATTTTCATAGTCATGAAAATACAGAAAAATCTTTAAATGAGAAGGTGTGTCCAAACTTTTGGTCTGTACTGTATGTACCATCTTGACAAACTTTGAGGAGTCCACCAAGATGGTGAGTGGCGATGACGCCATCATTAGCGTCAGCATTCCACTTGTCTTTCTTTTGCAATGCTCTCTGCAGAGAATTAAAGAGGAGGCATTGCAGCCAGAGTATGATGAAATGGATCAAGAAGCCGTAGCGGTCGATTACACACAGCCCAGCCTCATCTCATCCCAACGTGCATTGGGGGACAATGAGGGAGAGGAGGAGGAGGAAGAACAGGAGCTTGTATCATGCGCTGTAGATGGTAGTACCTGTACAACTGTCATACTGTCAGTTCAGCGTGGGTGGCCTGAGGACAGGGGGGGGGGAGGAGGAGGAGGAGGAGAGCATGGTCAGTCGTCATCTTGGTGAGGACACGGAAGTCTTGCCCGTTACCAGTCTGGCACGCATGGCTGACTTTATGTTACTCTGCCTTAACCGTGACCCTCGCGTTGTCAAAATGTTGGGTGACAGTCATTATTGGTTGGTGACACTTTTAGACCCCCGCTACAAGGAGAACTTTCACTCTCTTATTCCTGAGGTGGAGAGGTCTACGAAAATGGGGCAGTACCAGAAGGCCCTTGCTGCAGAACTGTTAAAAAAAAATTCCCATCTAAACACGCTAGCGGCAGAGGTCACAGTTCGTTGACCAACCAAGGCGTACAAGCGAGAGAGAGGCAACTCCAATCCAGCAGAGGCAGGGGAACACTGTCAACATTCTGGGACAGTTTTCTGAGACCTGCCCAGCTTACAGGCCCTGAGGCGCGGGGTACTCTCACAAGCAGTGGAAAGTTTCAAAAGATGGTGAGGGAGTACCTTGCCGACCGTACCAGCATCCTCCGTGATTCCTCTGTGCCTTTTAATTATTGGGTATCCAAGCTGGACACTTGGAATGAAATCGCTCTGTACGCCTTGGAGGTCCTGGCCTGCCCCGCCGCTAGCGTGTTATTAGAGCGTGTTTTTAGTGCTGCTGGGGTAATTATAACTGATAAGCGCACTCGCCTGTCAACTGACAATGCTGACAAGCTGACCCTTATCAAAATGAACAGTAGCTGGATTGGGCCAGACTTCTCATCACCACCAAATGACAGCAGAGTAACATAAAGTCAAATCCACTGTGTTATTTCGGAAGGTGTATTCACATGCACCGCTTCACACCCACACATGGGTATACGCTTCCTCATTTCGGCTGTTTTATGTTCTTCTCCTTATCCTCAGCCTCCACCACCACTATACCACTAGGGTGACCGTGGTCCGTGTTGCCATTATTGAAAGTTCCTCCGTCCTTATTTTTGTCAGCTTTTGCTTGGAAGGCATAAGCAAAGACTGTGGGAGACCCACTCCCCAATAATGGGAATAATATTTTTAAAATGCTGTACTGTATGGCTCTTGTAAGGGGCATTAAAAGCGTCTTGTTAAGCTACTGCGACCTCCACCACTTTTCCGAGGAGCATTAAAACCGTCTTGTTAATCTACTGGGACTTCCACATCTCTTCCAAGGGGCATTGAAACCGTCTTGTTAAGCTACTGGGACCTCCACCACTTTTCTGAGGGGCATTAAAAGCGTCTTATTAAGCTACTGGTACGTCCACCACTTTTCCGAGGGGCATTAAAAACGTCTTGTTAAGCTAGTGGGACCTCCACGTCTCTTCCAAGGGGCATTCAAACTGTCTTGTTAAGCTACTGGGACCTCCACGTCTCTTCCAAGGGGCATTCAAACCGTCTTGGTAAGCTACTGCGACCTCCACCACTTTTTCGAGGGGCATTAAAAGCGTCTTATTAAGCTACTGGGACCTCCACCACTTTTCCGAGAAGCATTAAAACCGTCTTGTTAAGCTACTGGGACCTCCACGTCTCTTCCAAGGGGCATTCAAACCGTCTTGTTAAGCTACTGGGACCTCCACGTCTCTTCTGAGAGGCATTAAAAGCGTATTGTTAAGCTACTGGGACCTCCACCACTTTTCCGAGGGGCATTAAAACCGTCTTGTTAAGCTACTGGGACCTCCACCACTTTCCGAGGGGCATTAAAACCGTCTTTTTAAGCTACTGGTACCTCCACGTCTCTTCCAAGGGGCATTCAAACCATCTTGTTAAGCTACTGGGACCTGCACCACTTTTCCAAGGGGCATTCAAACCATCTTGTTAAGCTACTGCGACCTCCACCACTTTTTCGAAGGGCAGTAAAAGCGTCTTTTTAAGCTACTTGGACCTCCACCACTTTTCCGAGAAGCATTAAAACCGTCTTGTTAAGCTACTGGGACCTCCACTTCTCTTCCAAGGGGCATTCAAACCATCTTGTTAAGCTACTGGGACCTCCACGTCTCTTCTGAGAGGCATTAAAAGCATCTTGTTAAGCTACTGTGACCTCCACAACTTTTCCAAGGGGCATTAAAACTGTCTTGTTAAGCTACTGGGACCTCCACGTCTCTTCCAAGGGGCATTCAAACCGTCTTGTTAAGCTACTGGGACCTCCACGTCTCTTCCAAGGGGCATTCAAACCGTCTTGTTAAGCTACTTGGACCTCCACGTCTCTTCCGAGGGGCATTAAAAGCGTCTTGTTAAGCTACTGTGACCTCCACCACTTTTCCGAGGGGCATTAAAACAGTCTTGTTAAGCTACTGGGACCTCCACGTCTCTTCCAAGGGGCATTGAAACCGTCTTGTTAAGCTACAGGGACCTCCACGTCTCTTCCAAGGGGCATTCAAACCGTCTTGTTAAGCTACTGCGACCTCCACCACTTTTCCAAGGGGCATTAAAACCGTCTTGTTAAGCTACTGGGACCTCCACCACTTTTCTGAGGAGCATTAAAACCGTCTTGTTAAGCTACTGGGACCTCCACGTCTCTTCCAAGGGGCATTCAAACCGTCTTGTTAAGCTACTGCGACCTCCACCACTTTTCCAAGGGGCATTAAAACCGTCTTGTTAAGCTACTGGGACCTCCACCACTTTTCTGAGGAGCATTAAAACCGTCTTGTTAAGCTACTGGGACCTCCACGTCTCTTCCAAGGGGCATTCAAACCGTCTTGTTAAGCTACTGCGACCTCCACCACTTTTCCAAGGGGCATTAAAACCGTCTTGTTAAGCTACTGGGACCTCCACCACTTTTCTGAGGAGCATTAAAACCGTCTTGTTAAGCTACTGAGACCTCCACGTCTCTTCTGAGGGGCATTAATAGCGTTTTGTTAAGCTACTGTGACCTCCACCACTTTTCCAAGGGGCATTTAAACCGGCCAGTTAAGCTACTGGGACCTCCACGTCTCTTCCAAGGGGCATTCAAACAGACTTGTTAAGCTACTGGGACCTCCACTACGTTTCTGAGGGGCATTAAAACCATCTTGTTAAGCTACTGGGACCTCCACCACTTTTCTGAGGAGCATTAAAACTGTCATGTTAAGCTGCTGGAACCTCCACGTCTCTTCTGAGGGGCATTAATAGCGTCTTGTTAAGCTACTGTGACCTCCACGTCTCTTCCAAGGGGCATTCAAACCGTCTTGTTAAGCTGCTGGGACCTCCACGTCTCTTCTGAGGGGCATTAATAGCGTCTTGTTAAGCTACTGCGACCTCCACCACTTTTCCAAGGGGCATTAAAACCGTCTTGTTAAGCTACTGGGATCTCCACGTTTCTTCTGAGGGGCATTAAAAGCGTCTTCTTAAGCTACTGTGACCTCCACCACTTTTCCGAGGGGTATTAAAACCGTCTTGTTAAGCTACTGGGACCTCCACCACTTTTCCAAGGGGTATTAAAACCGTCTTGTTAAGCTACTGGGACCTCCACATCTCTTTTGAGGGGCATTAATAGCGTCTTGTTAAACCACTCTGAACTCCACTGCTCTTCCAAGGGGCATTGATATGTTGTTTTTAATTAACTCTAACCTCCACGACTCTTCGAACGGGCATTGCAGTTCCTCTTAATTTTTGGCAGCTTTTTCTTGGAAGGCATAAGCAAATACTATGGGAGACCCACTCCCCAATAATGGGAATAATGTTTGTAATATGCTGTACTGCATGGCTCTTGTAAGGGGCATTGCAAGCTCCTTCGTCCTAATTTTTGGCAGCTTTTGCTTGGAAGGCATAAGCAAAGACTATGGGAGACCCACTCCCCAATAATGGGAATAATGTTTGGAATATGCTGTACTGCATGGCTCTTGTAAGGGGCATTGCAAGTTCCTCCGTCCCAATTTTTGGCAGCTTTTGCTTGGAAGGCATAAGCAATGACTATGGGATACACACTCCCCAATAATGGGAATAATGTTTGTACTATGCTGTACTGTATGGCTCTTGGAAGGGGCATTAAAAGCCCCTCTTCCGAGGGGCATTCAAACCGTCTGGTTAAGCTACTGGGACCTCCACGTCTTTTCCGAGGGGCATTAAAACCATCTTGTTAAGCTACTGTGACCTCCATGTCTCTTCAAAGGGACATTAAAACAGTCTTCTTAAGCCACTCTGAACTCCACAGCTCTTCCTAGGGGCATTGAAATGTTGTTTTTAATTACCTCTAACCTCCACAACTCTTCCAACGGACATTGCATTTCCTCCTAATTTTAGTCAGCTTTTGCTTTTCAATGCAAAGGCGAATACTAAGGGAGACCCACTCCCCAATAGTGGGTAGAAGGTTTTTAGTACGCTGTAATCCACGTCTGTTTCAAGGGGCATTGCAGTTCCTCATAATTTTTGGAAAGCCTTCCATTCACTGTTTAGGCCACCACTGTACAGGAGACCCAGTTGCTATAAATGGAAAAAACTGTTTAGTTAAGGCCCTCTGACCTCCATGTCATTTCCAAGGTACATTGGAGTGCCTCGAAATTTTTGGTAGGCATTGCACTCACTGTATGCCCTATAACTGTGTAGCCAAACCGCTCCTTTTGTTACAGAAACATATCCTACAAGACATATGTGGTTGACTGGCCTGATATTGATGTGAATGGTCCCTGTTCCTCCTGCTCTCCTTTGCCACCACCTCATCCATCATTCATCACCTGAAGCTTTGTTTTAACGGGAGTCATAGAACTGGGATAGTAGCAGGAAAACATCCAGCAATCCTCGGAGGAAGTAGGAAATGCGCCAAAACGCTGACCACCTCAGGCCTTGCCGCTACTACATACATGCGCTTGCATTCCAACAAAACAAAGCAGATGCTAACTTGTATCATCATCATGGTCCTCACCTTGGCACTCTCAACTCCCCTGATGGAGAAGCCAGGGCCCACCGGAGGAGTCTGGTTCTCTGGTGGGCTCGTCCAATGCTGCCCTAAAGCAGGCCAGGCTAAGAAAAGTGTGTGGGTGGATGTTCCAAGGAGAAATAGGGGCGGCTGGGGACCGTTTATGGACACCCGGCTGCCCCCAGGCGGCTGGCGACCGAGTATGGACACCCGGCCGCCCCCTGGCGGTTGGGGACCGAGTGTGGACACCCCGCCGCCGGGCGGCTGGGGACTGAGTATGGATACCAGGCCGCTAACGCTGCCATGACATGGTGGCCAGATTCCGCCTCCACATGCCTAAAAGGCCCAATTTCAAGTGCAAGCAAGCAGTATGGTATTGCAGCCTGGGGGTGGGTGGGTGGTTGGCTGCATATTTGCGCTTGCATTGCAAGGAATGGGGGAGGTACAATTGAACCCTGCCCTGGGACAAGAACTTGCACGGGGATAGTTGCAAGTCTGCATCTTCTGATGCTGCAAGGATGACTTCTGATGGGCACACTTTTAGGCAGTGACCGGGGAGTCAGAGATGCTTCCAGGGGTCTTCCCCATGCTGTCCCCATGTCTTTTCAGCACTGTATGCATGTGTCACACAGCACATGGCCAGATAAGGTTGTAAAATGTTAAAATGACATTTCCCGGTGAATGCATTTGTCACGGTTGAAGCAATACAAAAGTGCAAAAACACATTAAAAATGCTACTTGTGAACATAGCCCAAGGTGTGGAGGAGTATTTTTTTTTTTTGTTGTTATTTATTTTTCCTTATACACAAGTCTTTACCCTGGAAAGGAACTTCCTTAACATATTTCACTGGAAAGCAGTTTCAGTTTAGTTTTTGAACGTTTTATTGTGAGCCCTTAAAAGTGGCTTAATACCTCTGACCACGTTGTTGACAGAAGTGACCTGGGGGTCAGAAATGCTTCCTGGGGCGATCCCCATGCTGTCCCCATGTCATTTGAGCACTGTCACTATCGTTTTGGGCACTTGTTAGGCTTTTAAAAGACAGCCGGGGATGCCGCCGCGAAAATGCTCGGGTCTCCCATAGACTAACATTGGGCTCGTGGCTCAGGTCGAGCAACCGAGTATCATGGCGAGCTCGGCCCGAGCTTTGAGCATCCGAGCATTTTAGTGCTCGCTCTTCACTACTAAATACCCTTCATTATTTATTATTTTTGCACTTTGCGATTTACCCATTTACTTCTAGTTACTTGGGTATTTTGCTTGCCTTTGGTTTTTCTTTGTCTAGTGTCCTTGTGTGAACATGCATTTACATTTTGCATGCACATCAATTTATGTTTCAGTTCAGACTTCTAGGTTTTTTCTTTGTAGTTCAGTGTGCTTTAGTACATATTAGGGTGTGGCCACCCTTTGTCTGAGCTGAAATGTTTATTCTGCCTCAGGTCTATGCTTCTACTAGGGGGTCAGTCTCTCTGCCCTTATCCATATGTACGTCACTTGACAAATGGTAAGGTTTTAATATTAGAGTTAGGACTTTCCCATAAGGGTTGCCGTGATGTGCGGTATAGCTTTTACATTATTTTGATCAAAATTATGTTAACTAAATACCCTTCATTATTTATTATTTTTGCACTGTGCGATTTACCCATTTACTTCCAGTTACTTGGATATTTTGCTTTTTCTTTGTCTAGTGGCCGTGTGTGAACATGCATTTACATTTTGCATGCACATCAATTTATGTTTCAGTTCAGACTTCTAGTTTTTTTCTTTATATGATATATATGCTGTATGTGCGGGAAGGGAGCTTGTCTGTACACTGCTTGCTATGTGTGGGGGAGGGAAGCTGTCGGACAAAGAGGGGTCCTGCAAACATCCAACTAATGGCCCCCCATATATATTACAGGAAGGTAGGTCAAACCCAAGGATTTTTGCTGGAGCAGCCGACCATGTGCTGTGTATGGGGCCATCTCCCCCACACATATAACCACATTCATGTATATGGGGTTGTCGGGATGTGTTGTGTGGACAAGCGTCCGGTCTAAAGCTAACTAGTGGATGGGCATCTGAGACTAAGGCAAGTTATCATCCAGAAAGTCATTCTCCAGCCTGCTGCAAAAATACCGGATAGAGAAAGGCTTTTATCACCTAAGCCAGATCTCACTGGAGGGGAAGCAAGAAGAAAAAAGGAGAAATGTAAAATAAGACACAAGTTCAGACAGTTGTCATCCAAAACTTTATCTGGTATCGACCAAGAAAATTACAATCAGTAAAAGTATAATCCACATTTAGGAAAAACACAGATGAGCTGCGGGACCATCGCTTCTTCTTCTGGGACTTTTTGGCGGACAGGTTGCTCTGCTGTCGGAGGCCTTTCTTGTTCTTGGACTTCTCCTTCATGTGGATTCTGAAGACTAGGAGGCTCTTGAGGGTCCATCTCTCCTGCCGGCAGCTCAGAGTGACTTGGAGATATGTTTCCTTCAGTCCAGGAAAGCAAGAGAGGAAAAAGATGAATGTGATGTAATAACAAGACAAAGCTAAAAAAAACATGTATAAAAAATCATGTAACTGCAAACTGCACAAAAATGACCCCAATAACATAAGTGCTGTAGCATTAAAGAACCTGCAAAACGAGTGGTGTGAAAAGACCTGGGACTTGTCAGAAATATGTAATGTTTTGTCTAAAATGACAAAAAAAAAGAAAAGATTCAAGGGATGAGCAGCATTTTATAACAGGTAAAAAATATACAAATTTGTGACAAGTGACCGGTATTAAGTATTGTGGATGATAACCAGACATTTATTTGTAATGAAGAGTTTAATGAACGTCTTGTATTTGGCCAATTGGAACCTTCCCGGAAATGTCTGCGCCGGTGATAAAATCTACTTACTAATAGAGCTCCCGACTGGACACAAAGAACTGCAGCTCATGGAGGAATGAAGCTTCTTTCCTTCTCAGCCAAGAACTTCTTATATCAGTCCCGTACGGCCTCTATCATGTGCTGATATCTAGCAGAAAGAGAAAAAATCAATTATAAACTAAATAAAATTTATTAAAGAAAAAAAAACCTCCTGCGAACATGAAGCATTTGTAGCAAAGCACAGCCATTATTTACAGAGCACAATTGTTTTACTTTATTCTATATTAGTGGCCGCTCTGTGCAAAAACTTGTGGGAAATTACTGCAGCACTAATATTGTCCGTCCAGAGAGCACCCAAGTATTCCCCAATTTCTGACTCCACCGCCCGATTGCCCCCACAAGCACAATGCTGCACCGCTGTCACCTGCCTGGTAAAGGCTCCTTTATAGGGTCCTTTCAGCTGTTGTTCACCAAGATGTGAAGTAATCCGAGTACAGGGTTTCCCATGTCTGAGTGCAGGGGTGGAGAGCAGAGAGGATCAGACAGGGACAGGCCCATACACAGACTGCTGGTATATAGAGGACAAATCTCACTGAACAGCAGCCACAAGAAGCTTCTGGATGGGGGCAGTGGGGGTGAGACAGCACTTCAGCAACGTGTTTGGGAGAGAAGGAAGAAAATAAGCAAATGAAGAAAATTTATTAAGTTCACAAGTCTGCAATGTGAGGAGGATAATTACATGAAGAAAACCCTCTAGGTGCAGCGTCCGCAACCGGAAAACCGCCCCAAGGTCCACCTGTGTCATCAGCGCCCCCCTGCTGGACCCCTAATCAGTTGTACTGCAGACTCTGATGATTGATAGTGACACTAGGTCAGCTCTTTCCCAATGGCGGCACTAGCTGACCATCCTGTGGATAGGACAGGTGCCGGATTATTCAATCCTTTCCCTCTTCCCCAACGTGAAGCAAACATCCCTCTGACCAGACAAACATCCCCCTGACCAGACAAACATCCCCCTGACCAGGCAAACATCCCCCTGACCAGGCAAACATCCCCCTGACCAGGCAAACATCCCTCTGACCAGGCAAACATCCCTCTGACCAGACAAACATCCCCATGACCAGGCAAACATCCCTCTGACCAGGCAAACATACAACCCCTTTTTTTCTTTCCCATTTTACTTGCTTTATTAATTTCACCTCCAACATTACTGACAACTCCAAGTTCAATAGTTTGATAGTCTCATCTCCTGCCTTTGTATGTGGAGGAGGCAATAAACAGCCGTATACATCCTAAACCTGTCACAAGGACTTTCTCTGCAACTCCCTACTCTCAGCTGTCCCCCTGTAACAATCCACCTTTTTCTCTTTCTCGCTCATACATTTCAGACACTTTATTAACATGTTAATCATATTTCCAAACTTACTGCATTCCACTTCATCTGATCATACATCACCGTTTAAAAGAATCACAATCACTTACTTGTCTGCTGCGGTAATTCTTGGATTGTTTTCTTGCTGTTGCTTGGTCTTATTTTGCTGTTTGCTGTCCTTAAACCACCATCTGCCGCACAGTGTCCACATCTTGTTCCACCGGGTCGCTCTTTTGATCCCTGCAACAACAGACACTATGCGAGTATGACTTCACATGTGACATTTCCAAGTCCCTTGACCATTGTGGTGCCAATGGAGTACCCCTTTTCTCGTTATCATGCCACCGAAGCACACCATTTCCCGCTAGCATGCCACCGTAGCACACCTTTTCCCGTTAGTACGCCACCGGGCACACCTATTCCCGTTAGCATGCCATCGGAGCACACCTATTCCCGTTAGCATGCCACCGGAGCACACCTTTACCATTAGCATGTGACCGCAGCACACCTTTACCGTTAGAATGCCACTGGAGCACACCTTTACCATTAGCATGCCACCGGAGCACACCTTTTCCCGTTGGCTTGCCACCGGAGCACGCCACTTTCCCGCTGGCTTGCCACCGAAGCACGCCACAGTCCCGTTGGCTTGCCACTGGAGCACGCCACAGTCCCGTTGGCTTGCCACCGGAGCACGCCACTTTCCCGTTGGCTTGCCACCGGAGCACGCCACTTTCCCGTTGGCTTGCCACCGGAGCACGCCACTTTCCCGTTGGCTTGCCACCGGAGCACGCCACTTTCCCGTTGGCTTGCCACCGGAGCACGCCACTTTCCCGTTGGCTTGCCACCGAAGCACGCCACTTTCCCGTTGGCTTGCCACCGGAGCACGCCACTTTCCCGTTGGCTTGCCACC
Source organism: Phyllobates terribilis (assembly GCF_046119375.1). NCBI lineage: Eukaryota > Metazoa > Chordata > Amphibia > Anura > Dendrobatidae > Phyllobates > Phyllobates terribilis. Next base: position 600,384 of record NW_027363383.1, on the reverse strand, counting down.
GGAGCACGCCACTTTCCCGTTGGCTTGCCACCGGAGCACGCCACTTTCCCGTTGGCTTGCCACCGGAGCACGCCACTTTCCCGTTGGCTTGCCACCGGAGCACGCCACTTTCCCGTTGGCTTGCCACCGGAGCACGCCACAGTCCCGTTGGCTTGCCACCGGAGCACGCCACAGTCCCGTTGGCTTGCCACCGGAGCACGCCACTTTCCCGTTGGCTTGCCACCGGAACACGCCACTTTCTCGTTGGCTTGCCACCGGAGCACGCCACTTTCCCGTTGGCTTGCCACCGGAGCACGCCACTGTCCCGTTGGCTTGCCACCGGAGCACGCCACTGTCCCGTTGGCTTGCCACCGGAGCACGCCACTGTCCCGTTGGCTTGCCACC